>NC_090334.1:10053819-10353819 GCF_035084215.1 Heptranchias perlo
TGAGGTGGGGGGAGAGAGAGAGAGAGAGAGCATGAGGAGGGGGGAGAGAGAGAGCATGAGGAGGGGGAGAGAGAGAGAGAGAGCATGAGGAGGGGGAGAGAGAGAGAGAGAGAGAGCATGAGGAGGGGGAGAGAGAGAGAGAGAGAGAGCATGAGGAGGGGGAGAGAGAGGAGAGAGCATGAGGAGGGGGAGAGAGAGAGAGAGCATGAGGAGGGGGAGAGAGAGAGAGAGAGAGCATGAGGAGGGGGAGAGAGAGAGAGAGCATGAGGAGGGGGAGAGAGAGAGAGAGAGCATGAGGAGGGGGAGAGAGAGAGAGAGAGCATGAGGAGGGGGAGAGAGAGAGAGAGAGAGAGCATGAGGTGGGGAGAGAGAGAGAGAGAGAGCATGAGGAGGGGAGAGAGAGAGAGAGAGAGCATGAGGAGGGGGAGAGAGAGAGAGAGAGAGCATGAGGTGGGGGAGAGAGAGAGAGAGAGCATGAGGAGGGGGAGAGAGAGAGAGAGAGAGAGAGAGCATGAGGAGGGGGAGAGAGAGAGAGAGAGCATGAGGAGGGGGAGAGAGAGAGAGCATGAGGAGGGGGAGAGAGAGAGAGAGAGAGAGAGAGCATGAGGAGGGGGAGAGAGAGAGAGCATGAGGAGGGGGAGAGAGAGAGAGAGAGCATGAGGAGGGGGAGAGAGAGAGAGAGAGCATGAGGAGGGGGAGAGAGAGAGAGCATGAGGAGGGGGAGAGAGAGAGAGAGAGAGAGGGGAGAGCATGAGGAGGGGAGAGAGAGAGGAGCATGAGGAGGGGGAGGGAGAGAGAGAGAGCATGAGGAGGGGAGAGAGAGAGAGAGAGAGCATGAGGAGGGGGAGAGAGAGAGAGAGAGCATGAGGAGGGGGAGAGAGAGAGAGAGAGCATGAGGAGGGGGAGAGAGAGTGAGAGAGCATGAGGAGGGGGAGAGAGAGAGAGAGAGCATGAGGAGGGGAGAGAGAGAGAGAGAGAGCATGAGGAGGGGGAGAGAGAGAGAGAGAGCATGAGGAGGGGGAGAGAGAGAGAGAGCATGAGGAGGAGAGAGAGAGAGAGCATGAGGAGGGGGAGAGGAGAGAGCATGAGGCGGGGGAGAGAGAGAGAGCATGAGGAGGGGGAGAGAGAGAGAGAGAGAGCATGAGGTGGGGGAGAGAGAGAGAGAGAGAGAGAGCATGAGGAGGGGGAGAGAGAGAGAGAGAGAGAGAGCATGAGGTGGGGGAGAGAGAGAGAGAGAGAGCATGAGGAGGGGGAGAGAGAGAGAGAGCATGAGGAGGGGGGAGAGAGAGAGAGAGAGAGCATGAGGAGGGGGAGAGAGAGAGAGAGAGCATGAGGAGGGGGAGAGAGAGAGAGCATGAGGTGGGGAGAGAGAGTTGGAGAGGCGGAGAGGTTCATGGAGGGGACTTCCAGAGCTTCGGGCCTAGGCAGCTGAAGGCACGGCCACCAATGGTGGAGCGATGCAAATCAGGGATATGCAAGAGGCCAGAATTGGAGGAACGCAGAGATCTGGGAGGGTTGTCGGGCTGGAGGAGGTTACAGAGATAGGGAGGGGAGAGGCCACGGAGGAATTTGAAAAAAAAGATGAGAATTTTAAAATCGAGGCATTGCTCGGTCAGCGAGCACAGGGGTGATGGGGTGAACGGGATTTGGTGAGAGTTAGGATACGGGCAGCAGAGTTTTGGATGAAGTCTGGAAGGTCCATGCGGTGATTCCTGGTGAGCTGGGCGGTGGTTGGGGTTGGGTAGGCCGGGTGGGAGATGCAATTTGACCACACTCTCCCCCGTCCACAGAGAGGGAACATCAGACCAGCCAGAATTCGCACTCCTGCTCAGTGCCCAGTGTATTTACCACACATCCACTAAGGATTGATTGGGGTGGGCCGTGATGCCTCCTGTGATTGAACAGCTGCCAATGCTAACTTGGCTTGTATGTGAACGACGCTCAGTTGGGTTAGGTGACCGGAGCCTGGCGAGCGTCTGTGCAATCGGGCTGCGGTATTGGTCACCTCCTTCGAGCAAGGACGGGGGAAGATTAGACGGGCAATTAAAAGATGAAAGCCCCTGAAGCTGAGCTGGGAGTGCCGGGTTACTTGATGTCATGGGGCGGTCACGTTGAATAGAAAATCGATCCCCGAGCTCCAGTTAATGAAACTAAACAGAGGAGACCTGTGAAAGGCCAGGGGGACAATTACAATATCAAAACAGCAAATTGTAAAGCACATTTTAAGGAACGGTAAGACACTGGTGAGAGCCTTACATATTGCTCAAGTAAGCCTCTGTGAATGGTGGTGAGTCAGTTCACTGAACAATTTTGATATGAATACTGCTGCGTCACCTCGTGAATGAAGGTTTTCCAAGGAGTACCTAATACCAGGGATTTACAGTCACCCTCGAAAGGTACATGTTTAGTCAATGGTATTAATTGTTCCAGGGAGTTCGTGACTGATACCGAGAGTGAGGGAGTTTCAATGAGTCAACCTACCACCAATGGGCCTTTTATAAGTTGACCGAACATGACCTACGGCCGCTGTTCTTCATGATTCATGGCCCTCCGTGAGTGACTGAACGAAGAGCACATTTCACAACCTCAAGTTACCCGTGGCTCCTTGGTGGCCCCACCCCCCCCTTTCCTCTGAGTCAGAGATTCATGGGTTCAAGCCCCACTGCAGAGCACATAATCTAGGCTGGCACCGCAGTACCGAGGGAGTGCTGCACTGTCAAAGATACCATCCTCTGGTTGGGATGTTTAACCGAGGCCCTGTCTGCCCTCTCAAGAGGGTGTAAAAGATCCCGTCGCACTGTTTATAGAAGAAGCGCAGGGAAATTCTCCCCGGTGTCCTGGCCAATATTTATCCCTCAAAAACAGATTATCTGGCCATTTATCACATTGCTGTTTGTGGGATCTTGCTGTGCGCAATTTAGCTGCTGCGTTTCCGATATTACAACATTTCAAAAGTACCTCATTGGCTGTGAAGTCCTTTGGGACGTTCTGAGGTTTTGAAAGGCCCTATAGAAATGCAAGTTCTTTCTCTAGAGATGCCAATGGAAAAGTGTATCAGGCAGTGTGTAAAATGGGTTGCCGATGCGTCTCTCGCCTGTGTTCACACCCTGAGTATGGAGCAAGAGGGTACTGCAGGGGTTTCCTTGTGAGATGACTCATACCTAACCACTGGAGGGCCAATCAAGGATGGAGTCAATGGGGCCAATCAAAACATCCGTGACAGCGACCAGACTGTTTCTGAAACGATCCTACGGCTGTCTCTGGAAATCTTTGGGCTGGATTATACTCTAGAGGTGGACTTCTGCCCACTGCCCAGACCCCGTGTCACCCCAACCCACTTATCTGGCTCGGGGAAGGGGAGGGATTCACTAAACGTGCAGGTTGGGCTCCCGGCAGTATCTCCACCGCAAACAGGAAGCCCAGCACTGGGCAGCCAGCGAGATTTAGCGGGAAGCCCACCGCCACACTGGAAGGAGGAGTAACATTTAATGGGGGCAGAAAAGTTTCATTGGAACGGGCTCAGATTGAGCCATGGTCCATGTAACTGTGGCCTTGGGGGGTCAGGAGGAGAAGGGGAACTAGACCCTCTCCCTCCATCAGAGCCACCAGTGGTCTTCCTGCTGCTTTCCCACCTCCTCCTCATGGCGTTACCTGGGGTTATTGGCACTTTAGCAGGAAGCCGGAGATATCGGCCTGTTTCCCTGGCTCCTCACATCTACTGGCTGGTCAACGGGCTGAGATCCCTGCTTTGTGGGGGAGGGGGGGATTATTTCTGGTGCACATTTCAGTGGGGGGGTGGCATTTGTTGGTTGGTCTCCCTGCCCCATTTTCCCCTCTCCCTGCCACCTTTCCCCCCTCCCTGACCCCTTTCCCCCTCCCTGTCCCTTTTTCCCCCCTTCCCTGCCCCCCTTTCCCCTCCCCTACCCCTTTCCCTCTCCCTGCTCCTTTTTCCCCCCTCCCCTGCCCCCCTTTCCCCCTCCCTCTACCCCCTTTCCCTCTCCCTGCCCCTTTTCCCCCCCTCCCTGCCCCTTTTCCCCCTCCCTCCTGCCCCTTTTACCCCCCTCCCTGCCCCTTTTCCCCCCCTCCCTGCCCCTTTTCCCCCCTCCCCTGTCCACTTTTTCCCCCTCCCTGCCCCTTTTCCCCCCCTCCCTGCCCCTTTCCCCCCTCCCTGTCCCTTTTTCCCCCTCCCTGCCCCTTTTCCCCCCTCCCTGCCCCTTTTCCCCCTCCCTGCCCCCTTTCCCCTCCCCTACCCCTTTTTCCCCCCTCCCTGCCCCTTTTTTCCCCCTCCCTGCCCCTTTTCCCCCCCTCCCTGCCCCTTTCCCCCTCCTCCCTGCCCCCTTTCCCCTCCCTACCCCTTTCCCCCTCCCTGCCCCTCTTCCCCCCCCTCCCTGCCCCTTTTTCCCCCTCCCTGCCCCGTTTTTCCCCCTCCCTGCCCCGTTTTTACCCCCCCCTACCCCTTTTTCCCCCTCCCTGCCCCTTTCCCCCCCTCCCTGCCCCTTTTCCCCCCTTCCTCCACTGCTATCGCCTGATTTTAGGTGGTAGAGCTGAGGATAATATAAGCCTTTGAGTGAAGAACTCCCTGATATCAGTTCTCAATTTACCTTCCCCTAGTTTGAATTTGTGACTCCTTGAACCCCATGACCCAGAGGTGAGAGTGCGAGCACCCAGCCAAGGCTGACACCCAATCATATGTGCCTCTGAGAGGTCTCCTCAAGGTCACCTACTTTGGAGGCTGAAAATCCTAAGTTTCTCTCACCTTCCCTCACAGCTCAGTCCTCTGATTTGAGGGAACCACTGCCAGGGACCCGACTGTTTCTGTTGTGGTCAGGAGACCAGAACTTGAAGAATCTCAGCTCCAAAAGCATCAACAAACTCAAAGTTAGTGAACGTGCTGGAAATGCATCTCCCCAACTCGTGGTCCCAGTTCCCTGTTTTCCATTCTAGCAAGTCGAAGGGGCAGGGGAGGGTGGGCGAGGGTTGAGATATGTTTATTTAATTATGAATGACGACCTGGAAGGCGCTGAGGAGGAATGGCTTGGATTCACCAGATGGACCTTGGCTTTCTGTGGGCCAGGTGAGAAAACAGGATCTGGGATCCCGTGAGCTGTCCCATCCATCAGACAAACTCGGGGCTTCTCGCTCGAGGAAGTCCTGTCACTGTCAAAACCCGGGGGCGATACCTTCCCGCAGATTCAGCTCAGACACGAGGGACTTCCACAATTCAGCTCGGTTTAATCTCTCAGAGGTCCCGAGCCTCATTTCAAATAAGGAAGCTCTCAGGACCACGGGGATGAAACAAAGCAACGGTTCAGGGCGTTGAGTCAACAGTTGAGTCTTGATCAGAAGGTCATCGATCCCAGGTCTAATGCCCTTCAGTCCAACCGGCCTGCTCTGTTTGGGTTAGTTTTCTTAGATCCAACCCAAGGGTTACCTCGCACGCCAGACTTGTTTGCCTTGGGTGAATTTATTCAAGCTGCCTGGCCAATCCAACGACTGCCCATCGTCCCAAACTGCCTTTCTGAGGTGGGTAATAATCAAATTATTGACTCTCGCTCCAGTCCATCACTCTCACCTGTATGCCTCAGTTGAGTGAGTTTGCTCAGTCCCAGGACTGACTCTCGCTCCAGTCCGTCTGCCTCAGTTGGGTGAGATTCCTCAGTCCCAGGACTGACTCTCGCTCCAGTCCGTCTGCCTCAGTTGGGTGAGTTTCCTCAGTCCCAGGACTGACTCTCACTCCAGTCTGTCTGCCTCAGTCGGGTGAGTTTCCTCAGTCCCAGGACTGACTCTCACTCCAGTCTGTCTGCCTCAGTTGGGTGAGATTCCTCAGTCCCAGGACTGACTCTAACTCCAGTCCGTCTGCCTCAGTCGGGTGAGTTTCCTCAGTCCCAGGACTGACTCTAACTCCAGTCCGTCTGCCTCAGTTGGGTGAGATTCCTCAGTCCCAGGACTGACTCTCGCTCCAGTCCGTCTGCCTCAGTTGGGTGAGTTTCCTCAGTCCCAGGACTGACTCTCACTCCAGTCTGTCTGCCTCAGTCGGGTGAGTTTCCTCAGTCCCAGGACTGACTCTCACTCCAGTCTGTCTGCCTCAGTCGGGTGAGTTTCCTCAGTCCCAGGACTGACTCTAACTCCAGTCTGTCTGCCTCAGTTGGGTGAGTTTCCTCAGTCCCAGGACTGACTCTCGCTCCAGTCCGTCTGCCTCAGTTGGGTGAGTTTCCTCAGTCCCAGGACTGACTCTCGCTCCAGTCTGTCTGCCTCAGTTGGGTGAGTTTCCTCAGTCCCAGGACTGACTCTCGCTCCAGTCTGTCTGCCTCAGTTGGGTGAGATTCCTCAGTCCCAGGACTGACTCTCGCTCTAGTCTGTCTGCCTCAGTTGGGTGAGATTCCTCAGTCCCAGGACTGACTCTCGCTCCAGTCTGTCTGCCTCAGTCGGGTGAGTTTCCTCAGTCCCAGGACTGACTCTCGCTCCAGTCCGTCTGCCTCAGTCGGGTGAGTTTCCTCAGTCCCAGGACTGACTCTCGCTCCAGTCCGTCTGCCTCAGTTGGGTGAGTTTCCTCAGTCCCAGGACTGACTCTAACTCCAGTCTGTCTGCCTCAGTTGGGTGAGTTTCCTCAGTCCCAGGACTGACTCTAACTCCAGTCCGTCTGCCTCAGTTGGGTGAGTTTCCTCAGTCCCAGGACTGACTCTAACTCCAGTCCGTCTGCCTCAGTTGGGTGAGTTTCCTCAGTCCCAGGACTGACTCTCGCTCCAGTCCGTCTGCCTCAGTCGGGTGAGTTTCCTCAGTCCCAGAACTGACTCTAACTCCAGTCCATCTGCCTCAGTTGGGTGAGATTCCTCAGTCCCAGGACTGACTCTAACTCCAGTCCGTCTGCCTCAGTTGGGTGAGATTCCTCAGTCCCAGGACTGACTCTAACTCCAGTCCATCTGCCTCAGTTGGGGAAAATTCCTTCACTTTCCAATTAAAAAAAAAAGTTGAAGAATTCACTGTCTCGACTCCACCTCACTTCTCTTGTTATAAGAAAGGGTCGTGTCCTTTCGAGTTCGGCCCTGCCATCTCAAAGCGGACACCACATCCATGGCAGTCAGCACCTTGCACTTGGTGAGCTCAGTTTAGGTCAGCGCATCACTGATCACATTCTCCAGGAAAACCTTCAGCACACCATGGGCCTCCTCATAGATCTGGATGGAGATCAGCTTGATATCGCCATGGTGATCCAGACGATGGGTGGATGGTTTGGAGATGCCCTGGATGTTATCACAAAGCTATTTACGGTGGCACTTGGCTATACCTTTACCCAGTCCATTGCCCAGTCCTTTACCCAGTCCATTGCCCAGTCCTTTACCCAGTCCATTGCCCAGTCCTTTACCCAGTCCATTGCCCAGTCCTTTACCCAGTCCATTGCCCAGTCCTTTACCCAGTCCATTGCCCAGTCCTTTACCCCCTGTTCCCAGTCCTTTACCCTCTGTTCCCAGTCCTTTACCCTCTGTTCCCAGTCCTTTACCCTCTGTTCCCAGTCCTTTACCCTCTGTTCCCAGTCCTTTACCCCCTGTTCCCAGTCCTTTACCCCCTGTTCCCAGTCCTTTACCCCCTGTTCCCAGTCCTTTACCCCCTGTTCCCAGTCCTTTACCCTCTGTTCCCAGTCATTTACCCTCTGTTCCCAGTCCTTTTCCCAGTCCTTTTCCCAGTCCTTTTCCCAGTCCTTTGCCCAGTCCTTTGCCCAGTCCTTTACCCTCTGTTCCCAGTCCTTTACCGTCTGTTCCCAGTCATTTACCCTCTGTTCCCAGTCCTTTTCCCAGTCCTTTTCCCAGTCCTTTTCCCTCTGTTCCCAGTCCTTTTCCCAGTCCTTTTCCCAGTCCTTTACCCTCTGTTCCCAATCCTTTTCCCAGTCCTTTTCCCAGTCCTTTTCCCAGTTCTTTGCCCAGTCCTTTTCCCAGTCCTTTTCCCAGTCCTTTTCCCAGTCCTTTGCCCTCTGTTCCCAGTCCTTTTCCCAGTCCTTTTCCCAGTCCTTTACCCTCTGTTCCCAGTCCTTTTCCCAGTCCTTTTCCCAGTCCTTTTCCCAGTCCTTTTCCCAGTTCTTTGCCCAGTCCTTTTCCCAGTCCTTTGCCCTCTGTTCCCAGTCCTTTACCCCCTGTTCCCAGTCCTTTACCCTCTGTTCCTAGTCCTTTACCCCCTGTTCCCAGTCCTTTACCCTCTGTTCCCAGTCCTTTACCCTCTGTTCCCAGTCCTTTACCCCCTGTTCCCAATCCTTTACCCCTTGTTCCCAGTCCTTTACCCTCTGTTCCCAGTCCTTTTCCCAGTCCTTTTCCCAGTCCTTTTCCCAGTTCTTTGCCCAGTCCTTTGCCCAATCCTTTTCCCAATCCTTTTCCCAGTCCTTTGCCCAGTCCTTTACCCTCTGTTCCCAGTCCTTTACCCCTTGTTCCCAATCCTTTACCCTCTGTTCCCAGTCCTTTACCCCCTGTTCCCAGTCCTTTACCCTCTGTTCCCAGTCCTTTACCCCCTGTTCCCAGTCCTTTACCCCCTGTTCCCAGTCCTTTACCCTCTGTTCCCAGTCCTTTACCCCCTGTTCCCAGTCCTTTACCCCCTGTACCCAGTCCTTTACCCCCTTTTCCCAGTCCTTTACCCTCTGTTCCCAATCCTTTACCCAGTCCTTTTCCCAGTCCTTTTCCCAGTTCTTTGCCCAGTCCTTTTCCCAGTCCTTTACCCTCTGTTCCCAGTCCTTTACCCCCTGTTCCCAATCCTTTACCCTCTGTTCCCAGTCCTTTACCCCCTGTTCCCAGTCCTTTACCCCCTGTTCCCAGTCCTTTACCCTCTGTTCCCAATTCTTTCCCCAGTCCTTTTCCCAGTCCTTTTCCCAGTCCTTCACCCAGTCCTTTTCCCAGTCCTTCACCCAGTCCTTTTCCCAGTCCTTTACCCCCTGTTCCCAGTCCTTTATCCAGTCCTTTGTCCAGTCCTTTTCCCAGTCCTGTATCCAGTCCTTTGCCCAGTCCTTTTCCCAGTCCATTACCCTCTGTTCCCAATCCTTTACTCAGTCCTTTCCCAGTCCTTTTCCCAGTCCTTGGCCCAGTCCTTTACCCCCTTGTTCCCAATCCTGTTCCCAATCCTTTACCCAGTCCTTTACCCCCTGTTCCCAGTCCTTTACCCTCTGTTCCCAATCATTTACCCTCTGTTCCCAGTCCTTTACCCTCTGTTCCCAGTCCTTTACCCCCTGTTCCCAGTCCTTTACCCTCTGTTCCCAGTCATTTACCCTCTGTTCCCAGTCCTTTTCCCAGTCCTTTTCCCAGTCCTTTGCCCAGTCCTTTTCCCAGTCCTTTTCCCAGTCCTTTTCCCAGTCCTTTGTCCAGTCCTTTGTCCAGTCCTTTGTCCAGTCCTTTTCCCAGTCTTTTCCCCAGTCCTTTGCCCAGTCCTTCACCCTTGTTCCCAATCCTGTTCCCAGTCCTTTACCCTCTGTTCCCAAACCTTTACCCTCTGTTCCCAGTCCTTTACCCTCTGTTCCCAGTCCTTTACCCCCTGTTCCCAGTCCTTTGCCCTCTGTTCCCAGTCCTTTACCCCCTGTTCCCAGTCCTTTACCCCCTGTTCCCAGTCCTTTACCCCCTGTTCCCAGTCTTTTACCCTCTGCTCCCAGTCCTTTACCCCCTGTTCCCAGTCCTTTACCCCCTGTTCCCAGTCCTTTACCCTCTGCTCCCAGTCCTTTACCCTCTGTTCCCAAACCTTTACCCTCTGTTCCCAGTCCTTTACCCTCTGTTCCCAGTCCTTTACCACCTGTTCCCAGTCCTTTACCCTCTGTTCCCAGTCCTTTACCCCCTGTTCCCAGTCCTTTGCCCTCTGTTCCCAGTCCTTTACCCTCTGTTCCCAGTCCTTTACCCTCTGTTCCCAGTCCTTTTACCCTTGTTCTCAGTCATAGAGTCATAGAAGTTTACAACATGGAAAGAGGCCCTTCGGCCCAACATGTCCATGTCGCCCAGTTTATACCACTAAGCTAGTCCCAATTGCCTGCACTTGGCCCATATCCCTCTATACCCATCTTACCCATGTAACTATCCAAATGCGTTTTAAAAGACAAAATTGTACCCGCCTCTACTACTGCCTCTGGCAGCTCGTTCCAGACACTCACCACCCTTTGAGTGAAAAAATTGCCCCTCTGGACCTTTTTGTATCTCTCCCCTCTCACCTTAAATTTATGTCCCCTCGTTATAGACTCCCCTACCTTTGGGAAAAGATTTTGACTATCGACCTTATCTATGCCCCTCGTTATTTTATAGACTTCTATAAGATCACCCCTAAACCTCCTACTCTCCAGGGAAAAATGTCCCAGTCTATCCAACCTCTCCCTATAAGTCAAACCATCAAGTCCCGGTAGCATCCTAGTAAATCTTTTCTGCACTCTTTCTAGTTTAATAATATCCTTTCTATAATAGGGTGACCAGAACTGTACACAGTATTCCAAGTGTGGCCTTACTAATGTCTTGTACAACTTCAACAAGACATCCCAACTCCTGTATTCAATGTTCTGACCAATGAAACCAAGCATGCCGAATGCCTTCTTCACCACCCTATCCACCTGTGACTCCACTTTCAAGGAGCTATGAACCTGTACTCCTCGATCTCTTTGTTCTACAACTCTCCCCAACGCCCTACCATTAACGGAGTAGGTCCTGGCCCGATTCGATCTACCAAAATGCATCACCTCACATTTATCTAAATTAAACTCCATCTGCCATTCATCGGCCCACTGGCCCAATTTATCAAGATCCATTTGCAATCCTAGATAACCTTCTTCACTGTCCACAATGCCACCAATCTTGGTGTCATCTGCAAACTTACTAACCATGCCTCTTAAATTCTCATCCAAATCATTAATATAAATAACAAATAACAGCGGACCCAGCACCGATCCCTGAGGCACACCGCTGGTCACAGGCCTCCAGTTTGAAAAACAACCCTCTACAACCACCCTCTGTCTTCTGTCGTCAATCCAATTTTGTATCCAATTGGCTACCTCACCTTGGATCCCATGAGATTTAACCTTATGTAACAACCTACCATGCGGTACCTTGTCAAATGCTTTGCTGAAGTCCATGTAGATCACGTCTACTGCACAGCCCTCATCTATCTTCTTGGTTACCCCTTCGAAAAACTCAATCAAATTCGTAAGACATGATTTTCCTCTCACAAAACCATGCTGACTGTTCCTAATCAGTCCCTGCCTCTCCAAATGCCTGTAGATCCTTTACCCTCTGTTCCCAGTCCTTTTACCCTTGTTCTCAGTCCTTTGCCCAGTCCTTTACCCATTTTTTTACCCAGTCCTTTACTCCATCCTTTATCCAGTCCTTTGCCCAGTCCTTTATCTAGTCATGTACTCAGTCCTTTGCCCAGTCCTTTGCCCAGTCCTTTGCCCAGTCCTTTATCTAGTCGTTTACCCAGTCCTTTACTCAGTCCTTTGCCCAGTCCTTTACTTAGTCCTTTGCCCAGTCCTTTGCCCCCTGTTCCCAGTCCTTTACCCAGTCCTTTATCCTTTGTTCCCTGTCCTTTCCCCAATCCTTTAACCTCTGTTCCCAGTCCTTTGCCTCCTTTTCCCAGTCCTTTGAACATAAGAACATAAGAAATAGGAGCAGGAGTAGGCCATCCGGCTCCTCGAGCCTGCTCCGCCATTGAATAAGATCATGGCTGATCTTCTACCTCAACGCCATTTTCCTGCACTATCCCCATAATCCCTTGATGCCTTTAATATCTAGAAATCTATCGATCTCTGTTTTGAATGTACTCAATGACTGCGCCTCCATAGCCCTCTGGGGTAGAGAATTCCAAAGATTCACCACCCTCTGAGTGAAGAAATTTCTCCTCATCTCAGTCCTAAATGGCCTACCCCTTATTCTGAGATTGTGACCCTTGGGTCTAGACTCCCCAGCCAGGGAAAACATCCTCCCTGCATCTACCCTGTCAAGCCCTGTAAGAATTTTGTATGTTTCAATGAGATCACCTCTCATTCTTCTAAACTCTAGAGAATACAGGCCTAGTCTACTCAATCTCTCCTCATATGACAATCCCGCCATCCCAGGAATCAGTCTGGTGAACCTTCGTTGCACTCCCTCCATGGCAAGTATATCCTTTCTTAGGTCAGGAGACCAAAATTGTGCACAATACTCCAGGTGCGGTCTCACCAAGGCCCTATATAATTGCAGTAAGACATCTTTACTCTTGTACTCAAATCCTCTTGTAATAAAGGCCAACATACCATTTGCCTTCCTAATTGCTTGCTGCACCTGCATGTTAGCTTTCAGTGACTCATGTACAAGGACACCCAGGTCCCTTTGGACATCAACATTTCCCAATCTCTCACCATTTAAAAAATACTCTGCATTTCTGTTTTTCCTATCAAAGTAGATAACTTCACATCTTTCCACATTATATTCCATCTGCCATGTTCTTGCCCACTCACTTAGCCTGTCTATATCCTCTTGAAGCCTCTTTAACTCACAAACAGCAATGAGAAAAATGACCAGATAATCTGTTTTTTTTTGAAGTGGTGTTGGTTGAAGGACAGATATTGGCCAGGACACTGGGAGAACTCCCCTGCTCTTCTCCTAATTGTGCCATGAGGTCTTTTACATCCAGCCGACGGGGTAGTCTGGGCTTATTCTCAATGTCTCATCCGAAAGAGGAGCAAGGTTCACGGGCTTAACAACGGTGAACAGAATGGAATGTGGAAAAATGTAGTTGAAGAGAAGAAATGAAATGTAGGATGAATCATGGGGAAGGTGGGGCAGGAGGTTATCGGCCCAAAGAATCCAATGAATGTGAGGCGATTGGAGGACTGGGGTAAGTGTCAGTGGCATTTAATTATGAATCAAAACATGTTAGTTTAACCCTTATTGATAAGTCCAGCTTTGTACCAATGGGAACAATGCCCAGGAACCATTTTTCAAACCAACTTTGAAGCACTGGGACAAATGTAGTGATTCCTCGCAAAAATCAAAGTTACGAGGACACTGAGAAACCTGAAGTCAGGAAATCCCAGCTGATCCCATGATCAAACTGACTCAAAGAATGTGGAGTTTGAGCGCTCAGTGGGGCCTATGGGCTTCAGTCCAGAATCCGTCACCCACTCTCCCACCTGTAGTTGGCTTGTACGACTTTGTGAATCAACTGGCCGAAAGGCATGGATTGCGCTGGGATTAGGATCGCACGTATTCCTGGAGGTATCGTCACATGACCTCTGACCATCCCACCCCCACGCTCCCGCCATTGGTCGCTAGATATGCCCATCATCGCAATGCACCGCCTTCCCACACCAAGTGTAAAGTGTCTTTGTTCTTCGATTGGATGATTCTTGACTGTCAATCAAATAGCCAAATTTCTCCACTATTTATATAACTAATAAACGAAGATGTTCAAAGAAAATGAAATGATAATTGGTTTTAGTGATCAAACTTGGCCAGGGGGAGAGCTATTTCTTATGAATTGTGCCATGGGATCTTTTACATCCACCTGAAAGGGCAGAACAAGACCTTGGTTTAATGTTTCATCTGAAAGATGGCACCTCTGACAGTACAATACCCCCTCAGTTAAGGTTAGGCTGAATTATGTGCTTAAGTCTCTGGAGTGGGACTTGAACACACAAGACCTTGGTTTGATATCTTATCTGAAAGACAGCACCATTTCACAGTGTAGCACTCCCACAGTTCGGGTCAGCCTGGATTGTATGCTCAACTCTCTAGAGTGGGACTTGAACCCATAGACTTTCTGAGAAAGGATATTATTAAACTAGAAAGAGTGCAGAAAAGATTTACTAGGATGCTACCGGGACTTGATGGTTTGACTTACAGGGAGAGGTTAGACAGACTGGGACTTTTTTCCCTGGAGAGTAGGAGGTTAAGGGGTGATCTTATAGAAGTCTATAAAATAATGAGGGGCATAGATAAGGTCGATAGTCAAAATCTTTTCCCAAAGGTAGGGGAGTCTATAACGAGGGGGCATAGATTTAAGGTGAGAGGGGAGAGATACAAAAGGGTCCAGAGGGGCAATTTTTTCACTCAAAGGGTGGTGAGTGTCTGGAACGAGCTGCCAGAGGCAGTAGTAGAGGCGGGTACAATTTTGTCTTTTAAAAAGCATTTGGACAGTTACATGGGTAAGATGGGTATAGAGGGATATGGGCCAAGTGCAGGCAATTGGGACTAGCTTAGTGGTATAAACTGGGCGACATGGACATGTTGGGCCGAAGGGCCTGTTTCCATGTTGTAACTTCTATGATTCTATGATTCTATGACTCAGAGGTGCAAGTGCTACCCACTGAGCCATGGCTGACACCTCCATTTTGAAGGATTGGATTGAACCAGTATCAACAGTTTCACTGGGAGTCCACAAACTCTTTAGGGAAGATGGTTCTTCAGATCTCTAACCTCGTTTCCAGCTTGTTAATTTTAAACCTCTGTTCTCTAGGTTCTCCAGTCATATTTACAGACAATAGAGCTGCTGTTATAGAATAACTGAAGGGCTATCTTCATCTGAACCAATCTGGTGATCTTGATCCAGGATCTGTGGCTCTTATCTGGATCATGTCACTCTTCCATTTTCTTTTCACCAATGAAAGTAAGTTCACTGAATTGCCAATGTCACTCAAATGACAGCAACAACTCGCATTTGTACATAACCTTTAAGGTAGGAAAATGTCCTGAGGCGCTTCACAGCAGCGTAGTCAGACAAAGAATTGACACTGAGGCAAAGAAGGAGACATTAGGACAGGTGAGTAGTGAAGGAAAAAAATCTGGAGTCATTTAAAAAGAGAATGAACACTTCAATAGGGGGACTGTGGGGACTTCCTGGCTGGATAAATTTAGATGGAATGACCTTGGTCATTCAAAATGTTTTATGATCGTGCCTTGATAATCATAGAACCATAGAAAGTTACGGCACAGAAGGAGGCCATTCGGCCCATCGTGTCCATGCCGGCCAAAAAAGAGCTATCCAGCTTAATCCCACTTTCCAGCACTTGCTGCACATCCAGGTACTTTTTAAATGCGATGAGGGTTTCTGCCTCTACCACCCTCTCAGGCAGTGAGTTCCAGACCCCCACCGCCCTCTGGGTGACAAAAATTCTCCTCAGCTCCCCTCTAATCCTTCTACCAATTACTTTAAATCTATGTCCCCTGGTCACTGACCCCTCTGCTAAGGGAAATAGGTCCTTCCTATCCACTCTATCTAGTCCCGTGATAATTTTATACACCTCAATTAAATCTCCCCTCAGCCTCCTTTGTTGCAAAGAAAACAAACCCAGCCTATCCAATCTTTCCTCATAGCTAAAATTCTCCAGCCCTGGCAACATCCTCGTAAATCTCCTCTGTACCCTCTCTAGTGCAATCACATCTTTCCTGTAATGTGGTGACCAGAACTGTACGCAGTACTCAAGCTGTGGCCTAAGTAGTGTTTTATACAGTTCTAGCATAACCTCCCTGCTCTTATATTCTATGCCTCGGCTAATAAAGGAAAGTATCCGATATGCCTTTTAAACCACCTTATCTACCTGTCCTGCTACCTTCAGGGATCTGTGGACATGCACTCCAAGGTCCCTCACTTCCTCTACTCCTCTCAGTATCCTCCCATTTATTGTGTGTTCCCTTGCCTTGTTTGCCCTCCCCGATTGCATTACCTCACACTTCTCTGGATTGAATTCCATTTGCCACTTCTCTGCCCACCTGACCAGTCCATTGATATCTTCCTACAGTCTACAGCTTTCCTCCTCACTATCAACCACACGGCCATTTTTTGTATCATCTGCAAACTTCTTGATCAAGACCCCACATTCAAGCCCAAATCATTAATATATATCACAAAAAGCAAGGGACCTAGTACCAAGCCCTGCGGGACCCCACTGGAAACAGCCTTCCAGTCGCAAAAACATCCATCAACCATTATCCTTTGCTTCCTGCCACTGAGCCAATTTTGGATCCAATTTGCCACTTTCCCTTGGATCCCATGGGCTTGTACTTTTTTGACCAGTCTGCCATGTGGGACCTTGTCAAAAGCCTTGCTAAAATCCACGTAGACTACACCAAACATGTTACCCTCATCAACCCTCCTTGTCACCTCCTCAAAAAATTCAATCAAGTTAGTCAGACGCGACCTTCCCTTAACAAATCCATGCTGACTGTCCTTGATTAATCCGTGCCTTTCTAAATGACGATTTATACTGTCCCTCAGAATTGATTCCAATAATTTGCCCACCACTGAGGTTAGGCTAACTGGCCTATAATTACTTGATCTCTCTCTTTCTCCCTTTTTAAAAAAAGTTACAATGTGTGTAGCCAGGGAGGATTGGAAAATGATGGTCAGAGCCTCCATTATTTCCTCCCTTGCTTCTCTTAACAGCCTGGGATACATTTATCTGGCCCTGATGATTTATCTACTTTCAAAGATGCTAATCCCCTTAATACTTCCTCTTTCACTATGATCACCTCCAGTCACATGCCCAGTGCCTTGACTTTTAATTGTTTGCCATTACGTCAAACCCTATTGTTAGAAAGAAAGAACTTGTTTTTATAGAGCACTTTTCACAACCTCAGGACGTCACAGTTCATGAAGGTACTTTTGAAGTGTAGTCACTGTTGTAATGTAGGAAATGCAGCAGCCAATTTGAGCACAGCAAGATCCCACAAACAACAATGTGATATTGATCAGATAATCTGTTTTAGTGATGTTGGTTGAGGGATAAATATTGACCAGGACACCGGGGAGAACTCCCCTGCTCTTCTTCAAAATAGTGCCATGGGATCTTTTATGTCCAGCTGAAAGGGCAGACGGGGCCTCGGTTTAACGTCTCATCCAAAAAACAGCACCTCCAACAGTCTACTGCACTGAAGTGTCAGCCTGGAAGATGTACTCAAATCTCTGGACTGGGGCTTGAACTGTTTGACTCAGAGGCGAGAGTGTTACCACTAAGCTAAGTCTTGGACTTTGAACGGTGATTATTGTTACAGTCAGGTGATTTCATACTAAAACCATCGAGGTCAATGCACCCACTAAATAAATATAGACACACAAATGCAATTAAAAGAGGCTATGTTAGGGCCAATGTATAAGGTTAGAGATGATAACTATCTCCACAATCTAAGATAGTTTGCAGGACCGCGGCTTAGTTTACTTCTACTTGTAGTGGGTTTGATATATTAGCTGTTGGTCGCACTCTCACCTCTGGAGTCAGAAGGTCGTGGGTTCATATCCCACTCCATAGACTTGAGCACATAATCCAGGCTGATGCTCCTGGTGTGTTGCACTGTTGGAGACTTTAAACCAAGGTCTTATCTGCCCTCTTGGGTAAATGTAAAAGATCTCTTGTCACTTTTAGAAGATGGCTCCCTCCACTGTCCTGGCCAATATTTGCCCCTCATCCACTATCGCTAAATCTGATCATTGCTCTTTGTGGGATCTTGCTGAGTTCAAATTGGCTGCTGCTTTTCCTACATTACAACAGTGACTATAGTTCGAAAGTAATTCACTGGCTATAAAGTGCTTTGGGATGTCCTGTGGTCATTGAAAGGCCCTGTATGGTCTTTCACTCTTACCTCAGTACCCAGTGTAACCCAGGAAAAGGAGCAAACATTTTGTCACTGGTGATTTGAGTTGTCGGCTCAGAAAGGTGAGAGAACTTGGAAATTGAACATCCTCCATTCATTTCAGGGATCTGGCGGCTAGGATCGAGCTGGCATCTCCAGGGATTATAGATTAATCTCCCAGATACTGCTGTGAGGGAATCCACGAGTAATATCAGAGGGGCATTAGAACAAATCGTGTGGGGTTTTTTTCGTTTTCTTTGAAACATTGTTTATTAGTTATAAAAATATTGGAGATGGGGGAAAATAGGTTGTTTGGCTGGGCGGGAGATTCGAGGCAGGAGGTCATGTGATGAAACCTTCAGGAATACGTCCAACTAGAGTTGGCAACCCTACTGGCAGCCGATCTTCGACTCCCGCCCGAAATGGGCACCAAGTTGGCGGAGTGACCACGCTGCTCATCGACAGCGAGGGCCTCAAGGTTAATTCCCAGTCTTCAGCGGGCAGGCCCAGTCTGGGCATCTCACTTACCCAGATCGGCTCAAAAGAGCTGCGTCTCTACACTTTAGCGAAGAGTAGACTTAGGGGCGACCTGATAGAGGTTTATAAGATGATGAAGGGACTAGATTGCGTTTGGTACAGACAAATTGTTTCAACTGAATAAGTTAGGGAGGGCCAGGGGGCACAATCTCAAGTTATGTGAGGCCAGATCGAGGTTAGATGTTAGGTGTTTCTTCTTTTTTCCAGAGAATACTGGACCTCTGGAACAGGCTGCCAGCTCATGTGGAGGACACTAACATCGTGAATTCCTTCAAACGGACCTGTTTCTGGCTGGGGCAGAGATCACCTCTTACAAAAGGTCGGTAGAGTATGACATTAATCAGGGTCAGAGTGGTCTCCTAGACTAGTTACAATCACCTAAGAGAGTCGGAGAGGGTTTCTTCCAGATTTTGTTTTACTCTCTAATTGGCCTGGGTCCCAGGGTTCAGGGAGGGGTGTCTGTATTGCAATGCATCACAAGTGTGTCGTATGTTCACATGAAACTCAGCTGCTTGGTTGCCTTTGAGGCTCGGAGTCCCTCCTCACCCATTGACGACATCGCTCTGATCAGGGTGCTGATCCATGATCGTTCTCGGTCCCAAGGTCCTGGCCACTCACCTGGCCTGGGCCCCAACATTGACCCCCACACGCCCCCTCCCCTCCCTCACCGCTGTGGAGGCCGAGCGCCTCACCTCACTCAGCGTACCCGGCCCCACATCGTTGCGTTCTTTGTGTGGAGCACGAACCCCAAACCCCAGCCCGTCACTTACCTTGTACAATAGGGATGATCAGAAAATTCCCAGAATGGTGGAGACAACAACAACTTGCATTTATATAGCGCCTTTAACGTAGAGAAACGTCTCAAGGCACTTCACAGGAGCGATTATCAAACAACGTTTGACACTGAGCCACATAAGGAGATATTAGGACAGGTCAAAGAGGTAGGTTTTAAGGAGCGTCTTAAAGGAGGAGAGAGAGGCGGAGAGGTTTAGGGAGGGAATTCCAGGGCTTAGGGCCCAGGCAGCTGAAGGCACGGCCGCCGATGGTGGAGCGATTAAAATCAGGGACGCGCAAGAGGCCAGAATTGGAGGAGTGCAGAGATCTCAGAGGACTGTAGAGCTGGGGGAGGTTACAGAGATAGGGAGGGGGCGAGGCCATGGAGTGACTTGAATACAAGAATTTTAAAATCGAGGCGTTGCTGGACTGGGAGCTAATTAAGGCCAGCGAGCAGATGGGTGATGATGCGAGTTAGGATACGGGGAGCAGAGGTTTGGATGAGCTCAAGTTTACAGGGGGGGGGCGGGTGGAAAGTGGGAGGCCGGTCAGGAGAGCATTGGAATAGTCAGGTCTAGAGGAAATAAAGGCATGGGTGAGGGTTTTAGCAGCAGATGAGCTGAGGCAGGGGCAGAGATGGGCGATGTTACAGAGGTGGAATAGGCGGTCGGAGAGGATATGGGGTCGGAAGCTCATCTCAGGATCAAATAGGACACCAAGGTTGCGATCGGTCTGGTCAAGAGCTGGCCTTTTCCTTTGCTAGTCCAACTGTAGTGCCCAACTGCCACTCGGGCAGATCAGCTGCAGGCCCTGGATTGAGCCTGACCAAATTTCTGGTCAAGTATGATCCGGTTACTCGCTGCACAAGTCTGTCGAGTCATCGGGAGAATGACATCTTTGGCCGACGTACAACATGGCGGATGTTGTCACGGTGAACACGGCACTTCAGTGGACAACAATGAGCTCCGAGAGTCAAGCACAACACTTCCCCTTGATAGTGTGTGTGCACTCCAGGGCCATGAGACTCCAGCACCATCTTCAGGTAAAAGGTCAGACACCAAACCACACGGGGTCGGAATGCTTTTTACAGCAAATTGTAAATGAGTGAGAAAAATAATAACCAGATAAAACTTGAAAGGACAGATGTGTCCTCAATCAATCACACCTAAGAACTGATGGATTGATGGATCATTCATCTCATTGCTGTTGGTGGGATGTTATTGGTATGACTATCATGTTTTTTAAAATTCAATCACGGGATGTGGGCGTCGCTGGCGAGGCCAGCATTTATTGCCCATCCCTAATTGCCCTTGAGAAGGTGGTGGTGAGCCGCCTTCTTGAACCGCTGCAGTCCGTGTGGTGAAGGTTCTCCCACAGTGCTGTTAGGAAGGGAGTTCCAGGATTTTGACCCAGCGACGATGAAGGAACGGCCGATATATTTCCAAGTCGGGATGGTGTGTGACTTGGAGGGGAACGTGCAGGTGGTGTTGTTCCCATGTGCCTGCTGCCCTTGTCCTTCTAGGTGGTAGAGGTCGCGGGTTTGGGAGGTGCTGTCGAAGAAGCCTTGGCGAGTTGCTGCAGTGCATCCTGTGGATGGTACACACTGCAGCCACAGTGCGCCGGTGGTGAAGGGAGTGAATGTTTAGGGTGGTGGATGGGGTGCCAATCAAGCGGGCTGCTTTATCCTGGATGGTGTTGAGCTTCTTGAGTGTTGTTGGAGCTGCACTCATCCAGGCAAGTGGAGAGTATTCCATCACTCTCCGACAATACATTTGAGGGTGGATGCAAAAGTTGATGTGTCAAACTGGATGCGGATATCACCCTGGTCAGAGGAAGAGATCTCAAAACAGCTCGGGCTGCAAGACACTCACCTGATGGTGCTCAAAGAAAGGGAGGCTGTGCTCAGCGGGCCCCTTGCTCATGTATTTAACAACTCACTGCGATTGTTCCCATGACCTGGAGAGAGGCCTGGGTGGTGCCAATATTTCAAAAGGGCAATAAGTCGGAACCGAGAAAATACAGGCCCGTTAGCTTGACTTCATTTATAAACAAGTTGCTAGAAGGGATCATTAGAATGAAAGAAAGCAAGATTTGGATTTATATAGCGCCTTTCACAACCTCAGGATGTCATAAAGCGCTTTATCAGCCAATGAAGTACTTTTTGAAGTGTAGTCACTGTTGTAATGTAGGAAACGTGGCAGTCAATTTGCGCACAGCAAGATCCCACAAACAGGAATGTGATAACAATCAGATAATCTGTTTTAGTGATGTTGGTTGAGGGATAAACATTGGGCAGGACACCGGGGAGAACTCCCCTGCTCTTCTTCGAAATCGTGCCGTGGGATCTTTTACATCCACCTGGGAGGGCAAATGGGGCCTCGGTTTAAGGCCTCATCTAAAAGACGGCACCTGTGACAGTGCAGCACTCCCACTGGGAGTATCAATCTGGATTTTGTGCTTAACTCTCCAGAGGGGTGACTTTAACCCACAAGCTTCATAACCTCAGTAGGTAAGAGTGCTACCCCCCCAGAGCCACAACTATCGAGGTCTCCTACCCGAATAACATGTCAGCTAAAGGATACTGTCACCCTGCTTTTTCAATCGCTCCTACATTCAATCCCAGTTACTGTTTAAAAGTCTCCATTTTCTGCGAGTTGTTTTAATTATCTGATCGAGTTTCCAATGTATCCATTTTACTATCTATTTTACTTTGGAAAATTACTCCATTCTCCATTTCTGTGATTCTTCACCTCTCCTTTTATTGTCAGCGCTTCTGACACCAGGTCTTGTGTTTATATTTACATTGTTTTGGTGTTTCAAATAAGGCAAGTTTGAATAATAAAGGGATGGTAACTAGATTTATCGTGCCTGAAAGCAACATAACATTCAACAGCTTAGTGCCTGCTCACAAGCTCCACCCAGCAGACTGAGCTGCTCCTGCTTCGAACCAGCTGTGCTTCATTGAAATATTTCGACAATTAGAGTGATAAAAGATTAGCGCAAGGGCAACATGCAAATCTATGGAACGGTCGAAAAAAATAATAATGTCAAGGGGACATCTATAAATTCTCAAACTGACCTGCCGTAAACACTCTGCTTGGCTCGCCACAGAGAAGGGCAGCTCCGAAATCCGATCCACGGCTGGTGCTTTTTAAAAAAAATACTCATTCTCGGGATGTGGGCATCGCTGGCAAGGCCGGCATTTATTGCCCATCCCGAGTTGCCCCTGAGAAGGTGGGTCTTCTTCTTGAACCTGCAGGGGAGCAGTTTTGTTATAACCGAGGGGCTTGCTCGGTCACTTCAGAGGGCAGTTAAGAGTCAACCATGTTGGTGAGGGGCTGGAGTCACATAGAGGCCAGACCGGGCAAGGACGGCAGGTTTCCGTCCCGAAAGGGCATCGGTGAACCACAATCTGACATCTTCATGGTCACTTTTACTGAGACCAGCTTCTCATTTCCAGATTTTTGAAAAACTTAATTCAGATTCTCAAATTGTCACGATGGGATTTGTCACAATTGTCACAATTACCAGTTCAGTAAAATAACCACAACACCAGTGTATGTTGAAATGATCTCAGCTGGGATACAGGGTTGGCCTCAGGACAAGGGGGAAAGGATAAAATTAAGTAAAAATTTTAAAAAGGCGGAGAGACGAATTAGAAGTTCGATTACAGATTCTACTGTTGTCTTATGGGCTGGTCTGTGCAGGAAAATAGTCAATGACAAAAGTGAAACGTTCACCTTCAAACTGGAGCTCACTGACAGGAATTTGACCTGTCTCACACAGAAGACACTTAATAAGGAAGGCTGCCTGAGGCAAGCAATGTAAATCTGAACTCCACCAATAGGTCAATGGGCACTGTTTCACTTTACAGGAAATGATCCACAGACCTGCCTCGCAGACATTCCAAACCTGAGATTTCAAAAAGACACAATCATCGCCGGCAATTCACTGCTCTCCTCCTCCACTCACACCTTCCCCACATGGTGTGACTCAGCAATGGGACCATTCTGGGTTCCTGCTCAGGACGGTGGCTCACATTAACTACAGCCCCTTGCAGCTGTCGGAGAGAGGAGGGTCAAACACAAAGTCCCACCGTTCGACACACTCACCGCCCTCCGACACGCTCACCGCCCTTCGAAACACTCACCGCCCATCGATACACTCACCGCCCTCCGACACACTCACCGCCCTCCGACACACTCACCGCCCTTCGACACACTCACCGCCCTTCTACACACTCACCGCCCTTCGACACACTCACCGCCCTTCGACACACTCACCGCTCTTCCACACACTAACCATCCTTCGACACACTCAGCGCCCTTCTGCACACTCACTGCCCTTCGACACACTCATTGTCCTTCTACACACTCACCGCCCTTCTACACACTCACCGCCCTTCGACACATTCACTGCCCTTCGACACACTCACCGCCCCACCTTTCGACACACTCACCGCCCTTCGACACACTCATCGCCCTTCTACACACTCATTGCCCGACGACACACTCACCGCCCCACCTTTCGACACACTCACCGCCCTTCGACACACTCACCGCCCTTCGACACACTCACCGCCCTTCTACACACTCACTGCCCTTCGACACACTCACCGCCCTTCGACACACTCACCGCCCTTCTACACACTCACCGCACTTCGACACATTCACCGCCCTTCTACACACTCACTGCCCTTCGACCCATTCACCGCTCTTCGACACACTCACTGCCCCTCTTCACACTCACTGCCCTTCGACACACTCACCTCCCTTCTACACACTCACCGCCCTTCGACACACTCACCGCCCTTCGACACACTCACCGCTCTTCAACACACTCACCGCCCTTCTACACACTCACCGCCCTTCGACACACTCACCGCCCTTCGACACACTCACCGCCCTTCTTCACACGCAGCGCCCTTCGACACACTCACCGCCCTTCTACACACTCACCGCCCTTCTTCACACTCACCGCCCTTCGACACACTCACCGCCCTTCTTCACACTCACCGCCCTTCGACACACTCACCGCCCTTCTACACACTCACCGCTCTTCGACACACTCACCGCCCTTCTTCACACTCACCGCCCTTCGACACACTCACCGCCCTTCGACACACTCCACCGCCCTTCGACACACTCACCGCCCTTCGACACACTCACCTCCCTTCGACACACTCCACCGCCCTTCGACACACTCACCGCCCTTCGACACACTCACCGCCCTTCTTCACACTCACCGCCCTTCGACACACTCACCTCCCTTCGACACAGTCCACCGCCCTTCGACACACTCACCGCCCTTCGACACACTCCCCTCCCTTCGACACACTCACCGCCCTTCGACACACTCACCTCCCTTCGACACACTCCACCGCCCTTCGACACACTCCACCGCCCTTCGACACACTCACCGCCCCACCTTTCGACACACTCACCGCCCTTCGACACACTCACCTCCCTTCGACACACTCCACCGCCCTTCGACACACTCACCGCCCCACCTTTCGACACAGTCACCGCCCTTCTGCACAGTCACGGCCCTTCTACACACTCACCGCCCTTCGACACACTCACTGCCCTTCGACACACTCACTGCCCTTCGACACACTCACCGCCCTTCTACACACTCACCGCCCTTCGACACACTCATTGCCCTTCGACGCACTCACCACCCCACCTTTCGACACACTCACTGCACTTCTACACACTCACTGCCCTTCTACACACTCACTGCCCTTCGACACACACACCGCCCCACCTTTCGACACACTCACCGCCCTTCGACACACTCACCGCCCTTCTACACACTCACCGCCCTTCTACACACTCATTGCCCTTCGACACACTCACCGCCCCACCTTTCGACACACTCACCGCCCTTCGACACACTCACTGCCCTTCGACACACTCACCACCCTCCTACACACTCACCGCCCTTCTACACACTCACCGCCCTTCGACACACTCACCGCCCTTCGACACCCTCACCGCCCTTCGACATACTCACCGCCCTCTGACACACTCACCGCCCTTCGACACACTCACCGCTCCTCGAAACACTCGCCGCCCTTCTTCACACTCACCGCCCTTCGACACACTCACCGCTCTTCGACACACTCACCGCCCATCTACACACTCACCGCCCTTCGACACACTCACCGCCCTTCTACACACTCACCACCCTTCGACACACTCACCACCCTTCGACACACTCACCGCCCTTCTACACACTCACCGCCCTTCGACACACTCACCGCCCTTCTACACACTCACTGCCCTTCGACACACTCACCGCTCTTCGACACACTCACTGCCCCTCTTCACACTCACTGCCCTTCGACACACTCACCTCCCTTCTACACACTCACCGCCCTTCGACACACTCACCGCCCTTCGACACACTCACCGCCGTTCGACACACTCACCGCTCTTCGACACACTCACCGCCCTTCGACACACTCACCTCCCTTCTACACACTCACCGCCCTTCGACACACTCAGCGCCCTTCGACACACTCACTGCCCTTCGACACAATCACCGCTCTTCGACACACTCACCGCCCTTCTTCACACTCACTGCCCTTCGACACACTCACCGCCCTTCGACACACTTACCGCCCTTCGACACACTCACCGCCCTTCGACACACTCACCGCCCTTCTTCACACTCACCGCCCTTCGACACACTCACCGCCCTTCGACACACTCACCGCACTTCGACACACTCACCGCCCTTCGACACACTCACCGCCCTTCAACACACTCACCACCCTTCGACACACTCACCGCCCTTCGACACACTCACCGCCCCACCTTTCGACACACTCACCGCCCTTCTACACACTCACCGCCCTTCGACACACTCACCACCCTTCGACACACTCACTGCCCGTCGACACACTCACCGCCCTTCTACACACTCACCGCCCTTCTACACACTCACCGCCCTTCGACACAATCACCGCCCTTCTGCACACTCACCGCCCTTCTACACACTCACCGCCCTTCCACACACTCACCGCCCTTCTACACACTCACAGTCCTTCGACACACTCACCGCCCTCCTACACACTCACCGCCCTCCTACACACTCACCGCCCTTCGACACACTCACCGCCCTTCTACACACTCACCGCCCTTCTACACACTCACCGCCCTCTGACACACTCACTGTCCTTCGACACACCCACCGCCCTTCTACACACTCACCGCCCTTCGACACACTCACCGCCCTTCGACACACTCACCGCTCCTCGAAACACTCACCGCCCTTCGACACACTCACCGCCCTTCTACACACTCACCACCCTTCGACACACTCACCGCCCTTCTACACACTCACCGCCCTTCTACACACTCACCGCCCTTCGACACACTCACCGCCCTTCGACACACTCACCGCCCTTCGACACACTCACTGCCCCTCTTCACACTCACTGCCCTTCGACACACTCACCTCCCTTCTACACACTCAACGCCCTTCGACACACTCACCGCCCTTCGACACACTCACCGCTCTTCGACACACTCACCGCCCTTCGACACACTCACCTCCCTTCTACACACTCACCGCCCTTCGACACACTCACCGCCCTTCGACACACTCACTGCCCTTCGACACAATCACCGCTCTTCGACACACTCACCGCCCTTCTTCACATTCACTGCCCTTCGACACACTCACCGCCCTTCGACACACTCACCGCCCTTCGACACACTCACCGCCCTTCTTCACACTCACCTCCCTTCGACACACTCACCGCCCTTCCACACACTCACCGCCCTTCAACACACTCACTGCCCTTCGACACACTCATCATCCTTCGACACACTCACCGCCCTTCGACACACTCACTGCCCTTCGACACAATCACCGCTCTTCGACACACTCACCGCCCTTCTTCACACTCACTGCCCTTCGACACACTCCACCGCCCTTCGACACACTCACCGCCCCACCTTTCGACACACTCACCGCCCTTCGACACACTCACCTCCCTTCGACACACTCCACCGCCCTTCGACACACTCACTGCCCCACCTTTCGACACAGTCACCGCCCTTCTGCACAGTCACGGCCCTTCTACACACTCACCGCCCTTCGACACACTCACTGCCCTTCGACACACTCACTGCCCTTCGACACACTCACCGCCCTTCTACACACTCACCGCCCTTCGACACACTCATTGCCCTTCGACGCACTCACCACCCCACCTTTCGACACACTCACTGCACTTCTACACACTCACTGCCCTTCTACACACTCACTGCCCTTCGACACACACACCGCCCCACCTTTCGACACACTCACCGCCCTTCGACACACTCACCGCCCTTCTACACACTCACCGCCCTTCTACACACTCATTGCCCTTCGACACACTCACCGCCCCACCTTTCGACACACTCACCGCCCTTCGACACACTCACTGCCCTTCGACACACTCACCACCCTCCTACACACTCACCGCCCTTCTACACACTCACCGCCCTTCGACACACTCACCGCCCTTCGACACCCTCACCGCCCTTCGACATACTCACCGCCCTCTGACACACTCACCGCCCTTCGACACACTCACCGCTCCTCGAAACACTCGCCGCCCTTCTTCACACTCACCGCCCTTCGACACACTCACCGCTCTTCGACACACTCACCGCCCATCTACACACTCACCGCCCTTCGACACACTCACCGCCCTTCTACACACTCACCACCCTTCGACACACTCACCGCCCTTCTACACACTCACCGCCCTTCGACACACTCACCGCCCTTCTACACACTCACTGCCCTTCGACACACTCACCGCTCTTCGACACACTCACTGCCCCTCTTCACACTCACTGCCCTTCGACACACTCACCTCCCTTCTACACACTCACCGCCCTTCGACACACTCACCGCCCTTCGACACACTCACCGCCGTTCGACACACTCACCGCTCTTCGACACACTCACCGCCCTTCGACACACTCACCTCCCTTCTACACACTCACCGCCCTTCGACACACTCAGCGCCCTTCGACACACTCACTGCCCTTCGACACAATCACCGCTCTTCGACACACTCACCGCCCTTCTTCACACTCACTGCCCTTCGACACACTCACCGCCCTTCGACACACTTACCGCCCTTCGACACACTCACCGCCCTTCGACACACTCACCGCCCTTCTTCACACTCACCGCCCTTCGACACACTCACCGCCCTTCGACACACTCACCGCACTTCGACACACTCACCGCCCTTCGACACACTCACCGCCCTTCAACACACTCACCACCCTTCGACACACTCACCGCCCTTCGACACACTCACCGCCCCACCTTTCGACACACTCACCGCCCTTCTACACACTCACCGCCCTTCGACACACTCACCACCCTTCGACACACTCACTGCCCGTCGACACACTCACCGCCCTTCTACACACTCACCGCCCTTCTACACACTCACCGCCCTTCGACACAATCACCGCCCTTCTGCACACTCACCGCCCTTCTACACAGTCACCGCCCTTCGACACACTCACCGCCCTTCTACACACTCACAGTCCTTCGACACACTCACCGCCCTCCTACACACTCACCGCCCTCCTACACACTCACCGCCCTTCGACACACTCACCGCCCTTCTACACACTCACCGCCCTTCTACACACTCACCGCCCTCTGACACACTCACTGTCCTTCGACACACCCACCGCCCTTCTACACACTCACCGCCCTTCGACACACTCACTGCCCTTCGACACACTCACCGCTCCTCGAAACACTCACCGCCCTTCGACACACTCACCGCCCTTCTACACACTCACCACCCTTCGACACACTCACCGCCCTTCTACACACTCACCGCCCTTCGACACACTCACCGCCCTTCGACACACTCACCGCCCTTCGACACACTCACTGCCCCTCTTCACACTCACTGCCCTTCGACACACTCACCTCCCTTCTACACACTCAACGCCCTTCGACACACTCACCGCCCTTCGACACACTCACCGCTCTTCGACACACTCACCGCCCTTCGACACACTCACCTCCCTTCTACACACTCACCGCCCTTCGACACACTCACCGCCCTTCGACACACTCACTGCCCTTCGAAACAATCACCGCTCTTCGACACACTCACCGCCCTTCTTCACATTCACTGCCCTTCGACACACTCACCGCCCTTCGACACACTCACCGCCCTTCGACACACTCACCGCCCTTCTTCACACTCACCTCCCTTCGACACACTCACCGCCCTTCCACACACTCACCGCCCTTCAACACACTCACTGCCCTTCGACACACTCATCATCCTTCGACACACTCACCGCCCTTCGACACACTCACTGCCCTTCGACACAATCACCGCTCTTCGACACACTCACCGCCCTTCTACACACTCACCGCCCTCTGACACACTCACTGTCCTTCGACACACCCACCGCCCTTCTACACACTCACCGCCCTTCGACACACTCACTGCCCTTCCACACACTCACCGCCCTTCAACACACTCACTGCCCTTCGACACATTCATCATCCTTCGACACACTCACCGCCCTTCGACACACTCACTGCCCTTCGACACAATCACCGCTCTTCGACACACTCACCGCCCTTCTACACACTCACCGCCCTCTGACACACTCACTGTCCTTCGACACACCCACCGCCCTTCTACACACTCACCGCCCTTCGACACACTCACTGCCCTTCGACACACTCACCGCTCCTCGAAACACTCACCGCCCTTCGACACACTCACCGCCCTTCTACACACTCACCACCCTTCGACACACTCACCGCCCTTCTACACACTCACCGCCCTTCGACACACTCACCGCCCTTCGACACACTCACCGCCCTTCGACACACTCACTGCCCCTCTTCACACTCACTGCCCTTCGACACACTCACCTCCCTTCTACACACTCAACGCCCTTCGACACACTCACCGCCCTTCGACACACTCACCGCTCTTCGACACACTCACCGCCCTTCGACACACTCACCTCCCTTCTACACACTCACCGCCCTTCGACACACTCACCGCCCTTCGACACACTCACTGCCCTTCGAAACAATCACCGCTCTTCGACACACTCACCGCCCTTCTTCACATTCACTGCCCTTCGACACACTCACCGCCCTTCGACACACTCACCGCCCTTCGACACACTCACCGCCCTTCTTCACACTCACCTCCCTTCGACACACTCACCGCCCTTCCACACACTCACCGCCCTTCAACACACTCACTGCCCTTCGACACACTCATCATCCTTCGACACACTCACCGCCCTTCGACACACTCACTGCCCTTCGACACAATCACCGCTCTTCGACACACTCACCGCCCTTCTTCACACTCACTGCCCTTCGACACACTCACCGCCCTTCGACACACTTACCGCCCTTCGACACACTCACCGCCCTTCGACACACTCACCGCCCTTCTTCACACTCACCGCCCTTCGACACACTCACCGCCCTTCGACACACTCACCGCACTTCGACACACTCACCGCCCTTCGACACACTCACCGCCCTTCAACACACTCACCACCCTTCAACACACTCACCGCCCTTCGACACACTCACCGCCCCACCTTTCGACACACTCACCGCCCTTCTACACACTCACCGCCCTTCGACACACTCACCACCCTTCGACACACTCACTGCCCGTCGACACACTCACCGCCCTTCTACACACTCACCGCCCTTCTACACACTCACCGCCCTTCGACACAATCACCACCCTTCGATACACTCACCGCCCTTCTGCACACTCACCGCCCTCCTACACACTCACCGCCCTTCGACACACTCACCGCCCTTCTACACACTCACCGCCCTCTGACACACTCACTGTCCTTCGACACACCCACCGCCCTTCTACACACTCACAGCCCTTCTACACACTCACCGCCCTTCGACACACTCGCCGCCCTTCTTCACACTCACTGCCCTTCGAAACACTCGCCGCCCTTCTACACACTCACCGCCCTTCTTCACACTCACCGCCCTTCGACACACTCACCGCTCTTCGACACACTCACCGCCCATCTACACACTCACCGCCCTTCGACACACTCACCGCCCTTCTACACACTCACCACCCTTCGACACACTCACCGCCCTTCTACACACTCACCGCCCTTCTACACACTCACCGCCCTTCGACACACTCACCGCCCTTCGACACACTCACCGCCCTTCGACACACTCACCGCTCTTCGACACACTCACTGCCCCTCTTCACACTCACTGCCCTTCGACACACTCACCTCCCTTCTACACACTCAACGCCCTTCGACACACTCACCGCCCTTCGACACACTCACCGCTCTTCGACACACTCACCGCCCTTCGACACACTCACCTCCCTTCTACACACTCACCGCCCTTCGACACACTCACCGCCCTTCGACACACTCACTGCCCTTCGACACAATCACCGCTCTTCGACACACTCACTGCCCTTCGACACACTCACCGCCCTTCGACACACTCACCGCCCTTCGACACACTCACCGCCCTTCTTCACACTCACCTCCCTTCGACACACTCACCGCCCTTCCACACACTCACCGCCCTTCAACACACTCACTGCCCTTCGACACACTCATCATCCTTCGACACACTCACCGCCCGTCGACACACTCACCGCCCTTCGACACACTCACCGCCCTTCTACACACTCACCGCCCTTCGACACACTCACCACCCTTCGATACACTCACCGCCCTTCTGCACACTCACCGCCCTTCTACACACTCACCGCCCTTCGACACACTCACCGCCCTTCTACACACTCACTGTCCTTCGACACACTCACCGCCCTTCTACACACTCACCGCCCTCCTACACACTCACTGCCCTTCGACACACTCACCGCCTTTCGACACACTCACCGCCCTTCGACACACTCACTGCCCTTCTATACACTCACCACCCTTCGACACACTCACCGCCCTTCTACACACTCACCACCCTCCTACACACTCACTGCCCTTCGACACACCCACCGCCCTTCTACACACTCACAGCCCTTCTACACACTCACCGCCCTTCGACACACTCACCGCCCTTCGACACACTCACCGCCCTTCGACACACTCACCGCTCTTCGACACACTCACAGCCCTTCTTCACACTCATTGCCCTTCAACACACTCACCGCCCTTCTACACACTCACCGCCCTTCTACACACTCACCGCCCTTCTACACACTCACTGCCCTTCGACACACTCACAGCCCTTCTTCACACTCATTGCCCTTCAACACACTCACAGTCCTTCGACACACTCACCGCCCTCCTACACACTCACCTCCCTCCTACACACTCACCGCCCTTCGACACACTCACCGCCCTTCGACACACTCACCGCCCTTCGACACACTCACCGCCCTTCGACACACTCACCGCCCTTCGACACACTCACCGCCCTTCGACACACTCACTGCCCTTCGACACAATCACCGCTCTTCGACACACTCACCGCCCTTCGACACACTCACTGCCCTTCGACACACTCACCGCCCTTCGACACACTTACCGCCCTTCTACACACTCACCGCCCTTCGACACACTCACCGCCCTTCGACACACTCACCGCCCTTCTTCACACTCACCGCCCTTCGACACACTCACCGCCCTTCGACACACTCACCGCCCTTCTACAAACTCACCGCCCTTCGACACACTCACCGCCCTTCGACACACTCACCGCCCTTCAACACACTCACTGCCCTTCGACACACTCATCACCCTTCGACACACTCTCCGCCCTTCGACACACTCACCGCCCCACCTTTCGACACACTCACCGCCCTTCGACACACTCACCACCCTTCGATACACTCACCGCCCTTCTGCACACTCACCGCCCTTCTACACACTCACCGCCCTTCGACACACTCACCGCCCTTCTACACACTCACAGTCCTTCGACACACTCACCGCCCTCCTACACACTCACCTCCCTCCTACACACTCACCGCCCTTCGAAACACTCACCGCCCTTCGACACACTCACCGCCCTTCGACACACTCACCGCCCTTCTACACACTCAACGCCCTCTGACACACTCACTGTCCTTCGACACACCCACCGCCCTTTGACACACTCACAGCCCTTCTACACACTCACCGCCCTTCGACACACTCACTGCTCTACGACAAACTCGCCGCCCTTCTTCACACTCACTGCCCTTCGACACACTCACCGCCCTTCGACACACTCACCGCTCCTCGAAACACTCGCCGCCCTTCTTCACACTCACCGCCCTTCGACACACTCACCGCTCTTCGACACACTCACCGCCCATCTACACACTCACCGCCCTTCGACACACTCACCGCCCTTCTACACACTCACCACCCTTCGACACACTCACCGCCCTTCTACACACTCACCGCCCTTCGACACACTCACCGCCCTTCTACACACTCACTGCCCTTCGACACACTCACCGCTCTTCGACACACTCACTGCCCCTCTTCACACTCACTGCCCTTCGACACACTCACCTCCCTTCTACACACTCACCGCCCTTTGACACACTCACCGCCCTTCGACACACTCACCGCCCTTCGACACACTCACCGCCCTTCGACACAATGACCGCTCTTCGACACACTCACCGCCCTTCTTCACATTCACTGCCCTTCGACACACTCAGCGCCCTTCGACACACTTACCGCCCTTCTACACACTCACCGCCCTTCGACACACTCACCGCCCTTCGACACACTCACCGCCCTTCTTCACACTCACCGCCCTTCGACACACTCACCGCCCTTCGACACACTCACCGCCCTTCGACACACTCACCGCCCTTCGACACACTCACCGCCCTTCTTCACACTCACCTCCCTTCGACACACTCACCGCCCTTCCACACACTCACCGCCCTTCAACACACTCACTGCCCTTCGACACACTCATCACCCTTCGACACACTCACCGCCCTTCGACACTCTCACCGCCCCACCTTTCGACACACTCACCGCCCTTCTACACACTCACCGCCCTTCGACACACTCACCACCCTTCGACACACTCACTGCCCGTCGACACACTCACCGCCCTTCTACACACTCACCGCACTTCTACACACTCACCGCCCTTCGACACACTCACCACCCTTCGATACACTCACCGCCCTTCAGCACACTCACCGCCCTTCTACACACTCACCGCCCTTCGACACACTCACCGCCCTTCTACACACTCACTGTCCTTCGACACACTCACCGCCCTTCTACACACTCACCGCCCTCCTACACACTCACTGCCCTTCGACACACTCACCGCCTTTCGACACACTCACCGCCCTTCGACACACTCACTGCCCTTCTATACACTCACCACCCTTCGACACACTCACCGCCCTTCTACACACTCACCGCCCTCCTACACACTCACTGCCCTTCGACACACCCACCGCCCTTCTACACATTCACAGCCCTTCTACACACTCACCGCCCTTCTACACACTCACCGCCCTTCGACACACTCACCGCCCTTCGACACACTCACTGCCCTTCTACACACTCACTGCCCTTCGACACACTCACCGCCCTTCTACACACTCACCGCTCTTCGACACACTCACCGCCCTTCGACACACTCACCGCCCTTCTACACACTCACCGCTCTTCGACACACTCACCGCCCTTCGACACACTCACCGCTCTTCGACACACTCACAGCCCTTCTTCACACTCACTGCCCTTCAACACACTCAACGCCCTTCTACACACTCACCGCTCTTCGACACACTCACCGCCCTTCTACACAATCACCGCCCTCCTACACACTCACCGCCCTTCGACACACTCACCGCCCTTCGACACTCTCACCGCCCTTCGACACACTCACCGCCCTTCGACACACTCACCGCCCTTCTTCACACTCACTGCCCTTCGACACACTCACCGCCCTTCTACACACTCACCGCTCTTCGACACACTCACCGCCCTTCGACACATTCACCGCTCTTCGACACACTCACCGCCATTCGACACACTCACCGCTCTTCGACACACTCACCGCCCTTCTTCACACTCACTGCCCTTCGAAACACTCACCGCCCTTCGGCACACTCACCGCCCTTCTACACACTCACCGCCCTTCTACACACTCACCGCCCTTCTGCACGCTCTCCGCCCTTCGACACACTCACTGCCCTTCGACACACTCACCGCCCTTCTACACACTCACCGCCCTTCTACACACTCAACGCTCTTCGACACACTCACCGCCCTTCGACACACTCACCGCCCTTCTTCACACTCACCGCCCTTCGACACACTCACCGCCCTTCGACACACTCACCGCCCTTCGACACACTCACCGCCCTTCTTCACACTCACCTCCCTTCGACACACTCACCGCCCTTCCACACACTCACCGCCCTTCAACACACTCACCGCCCTTCGACACAATCACCACCCTTCGACACACTCACCGCCCTTCGACACACTCACCGCCCCACCTTTCGACACACTCACCGCCCTTCTACACACTCACCGCCCTTCGACACACTCACCACCCTTCGACACACTCACTGCCCGTCGACACACTCACCGCCCTTCTACACACTCACCGCCCTTCGACACACTCACCGCCCTTTGACACACTCACCTCCCTTCGATACACTCACCGCCCTTCTGCACACTCACCGCCCTTCTACACACTCACCGCCCTTCGACACACTCACCGCCCTTCTACACACTCACTGTCCTTCGACACACTCACCGCCCTTCTACAAACTCACCGCCCTCCTACACACTCACTGCCCTTCGACACACTCACCGCCTTTCGACACACTCACTGCCCTTCGACACACTCACTGCCCTTCTATACACTCACCGCCCTTCGACACACTCACCGCCCTCCTACACACTCACTGCCCTTCGACACACCCACCGCCCTTCTACACACTCACCGCCCTTCGACGCACTCACCGCCCTTCGACACACTCACTGCCCTTCGACACACTCACTGCCCTTCGACACACTCACCGCCCTCCTACACACTCACCGCCCTTCGACACACTCACCGCCCTTCGACACACTCACCGCCCTTCGACACACTCACCGCCCTTCGACACACTCACCGCTCTTCGACACACTCACCGCTGTTCGACACACTCACAGCCCTTCTTCACACTCACTGCCCTTCAACACACTCACCGACCTTCAACACACTCACCGCTCTTCGACACACTCACCGCCCTTCTACACAATCACCGCCCTCCTACACACTCACCGCCCTTCGACACACTCACCGCCCTTCGACACACTCACCGCCCTTCGACACACTCACAGCCCTTCGACACAATGACCGCTCTTCGACACACTCACCGCCCTTCTTCACACTCACCGCCCTTCGACACACTCACCGCACTTCTACACACTCACCGCCCTCCTACACACTCACCGCCCTTCGACACTCTCACCGCCCTTCGACACTCTCACCGCCCTTCGACACACTTACCGCTCTTCGACACACTCACCGCCCTTCTTCACACTCACTGCCCTTCGACACACTCACCGCCCTTCTACACACTCACCGCTCTTCGACACACTCACCGCCCTTCTACACACTCACCGCTCTTCGACACACTCACCGCCATTCGACACACTCACCGCTCTTCGACACACTCACCGCCCTTCTTCACACTCACTGCCCTTCGAAACACTCACCGCCCTTCTACACACCCACCGCCCTTCGACACACTCACCGCTCTTCGACACACTCATCGTCCTTCTACACACACACCGCCCTTCGACACACTCACCGCCCTTCGACACACTCACCGCCCTTCGACACACTCACCGCTCTTCGACACACTCACCGCCCTTCTTCACACTCACCGCCCTTCGACACACTTACCGCCCTTCTACACACTCACCGCCCTTCTACACACTCACCGCCCTTCGGCACACTCACCGCCCTTCTGCACGCTCTCCGCCCTTCGACACACTCACTGGCTTCGACACACTCACCGCCCTTCTACACACTCACCGCCCTTCTACAAACTCAACGCTCTTCGACACACTCACCGCCCTTCGACACACTCACTGCTCTTCGACACACTCACCGCCCTTCGACACACTCACCGCCCTTCGACACACTCACCGCCCTTCTGCACACTCACTGCCCTTCGACACACTCACTGCCCTTCGACACAATCACTGCCCTTCGACACACTCACCGCCCTCCGACACACTCACCGCCCTTCGACACACTCACCGCCCTTCGACACTCTCACCGCCCTTCGACACACTCACAGCCCTTCGACACACTGACCGCTCTTCGACACACTCACCGCCCTTCTTCACACTCACCGCCCTTCGACACACTCACCGCCCTTCTACACACTCACCGCCCTCCTACACACTCACCGCCCTTCGACACTCTCACCGCCCTTCGACACTCTCACCGCCCTTCGACACACTCACCGCCCTTCGACACACTCACCGCTCTTCGACACACTCACCGCCCTTCGACACACTCACCGCTCTTCGACACACTCACCGCCCTTCTTCACACTCACTGCCCTTCGACACACTCACCGCTCTTCGACACACTCACCGCCCTTCGACACACTCACCGCCCTTCTACACACTCACCGCTCTTCGACACACTCACCGCCATTCGACACACTCACCGCTCTTCGACACACTCACCGCCCTTCTTCACACTCACTGCCCTTCGAAACACTCACCGCCCTTCTACACACCCACCGCCCTTCGACACACTCACCGCTCTTCGACACACTCATCGCCCTTCTACACACACACCGCCCTTCGACACACTCACCGCTCTTCGACACACTCACCGCCCTTCTTCACACTCACCGCCCTTCTAGACACTCACCGCCCTTCTACACACTCACCGCCCTTCGGCACATTCACCGCCCTTCTGCACGCTCTCTGCCCTTCGACACATTCACTGCCCTTCGACACACTCACCGCCCTTCGACACACTCACCGCCCTTCTACACACTCACCGCCCTTCTACACACTCAACGCTCTTCGACACACTCACCGCCCTTCGACACACTCACTGCTCTTCGACACACTCACCGCCCTTCGATACACTCACCGCCCTTCTGCACACTCACCGCCCTTCGACACACTCACCGGCCTTCGACACACTCACCGCCCTTCTACACACTCACTGTCCTTCGACACACTCACCGCCCTTCTACAAACTCAACGCCCTCCTACACACTCAATGCCCTTCGACACACTCACCGCCTTTCGACACACTCACTGCCCTTCGACACACTCACTGCCCTTCTATACACTCACCGCCCTTCGACACACTCACCGCCCTCCTACACACTCACTGCCCTTCGACACACCCACCGCCCTTCTACACACTCACCGCCCTTCGACGCACTCACTGCCCTTCGACACACTCACTGCCCTTCGACACACTCACCGCCCTTCGACACACTCACCGCCCTTCGACACACTCACCGCCCTTCGACACACTGACCGCTCTTCGACACACTCACCGCCCTTCGACACACTCACCGCCCTTCGACACACTCACCGCCCTTCGACACACTCACAGCCCTTCTTCACACTCACTGCCCTTCAACACACTCACCGCCCTTCAACACACTCACCGCTCTTCGACACACTCACCGACCTTCTACACAATCACCGCCCTCCTACACACTCACCGCCCTTCGACACACTCACCGCCCTTCGACACTCTCACCGCCCTTCGACACACTCACCGCCCTTCGACACACTCACAGCCCTTCGACACACTGACCGCTCTTCGACACACTCACCGCCCTTCTTCACACTCACCGCCCTTCGACACACTCACCGCACTTCTACACACTCACCGCCCTTCTTCACACTCACCGCCCTTCGACACACTCACCGCTCTTCGACACACTCACCGCCCTTCTTCACACTCACTGCCCTTCGACACACTCACCGCCCTTCTACACACTCACCGCTCTTCGACACACTCACCGCCCTTCGACACACTCACCGCCCTTCTACACACTCACCGCTCTTCGACACACTCACCGCCATTCGACACACTCACCGCTCTTCGACACACTCACCGCCCTTCTTCACACTCACTGCCCTTCGAAAAACTCACCGCCCTTCTACACACCCACCGCCCTTCGACACACTCACCGCTCTTCGACACACTCATCGCCCTTCTACACACACACCGCCCTTCGACACACTCACCGCCCTTCGACACACTCACCGCTCTTCGACACACTCACCGCCCTTCTTCACACTCACCGCCCTTCGACACACTTACCGCCCTTCTACACACTCACCGCCCTTCTACACACTCACCGCCCTTCGGCACACTCACCGCCCTTCTGCACGCTCTCCGCCCTTCGACACACTCACTGCCCTTCGACACACTCACCGCCCTTCTACACACTCATCGCCCTTCTACAAACTCAACGCTCTTCGACACACTCACCGCCCTTCGACACACTCACTGCTCTTCGACACACTCACCGCCCTTCGACACACTCACCGCCCTTCGACACACTCACCGCCCTTCGACACACTCACAGCCCTTCTTCACACTCATTGCCCTTCAACACACTCACCGCCCTTCTACACACTCACCGCCCTTCTTCACACTCACCGCCCTTCTACACACTCACTGCCCTTCGACACACTCACCGCTCTTCGACACACTCACTGCCCCTCTTCACACTCACTGCCCTTCGACACACTCACCTCCCTTCTACACACTCACCGCCCTTCGACACACTCACCGCCCTTCGACACACTCACCGCCGTTCGACACACTCACCGCTCTTCGACACACTCACCGCCCTTCGACACACTCACCTCCCTTCTACACACTCACCGCCCTTCGACACACTCACCGCCCTTCGACACACTCACTGCCCTTCGACACAATCACCGCTCTTCGACACACTCACCGCCCTTCTACACACTCACTGCCCTTCGACACACTCACCGCCCTTCGACACACTTACCGCCCTTCTACACCCTCACCGCCCTTCGACACACTCACCGCCCTTCGACACACTCACCGCCCTTCTTCACACTCACCGCCCTTCGACACACTCACCGCCCTTCGACACACTCACCGCCCTTCTACACACTCACAGTCCTTCGACACACTCACCGCCCTCCTACACACTCACCTCCCTCCTACACACTCACCGCCCTTCGACACACTCACCGCCCTTCGACACACTCACCTCCCTCCTACACACTCACCGCCCTTCGACACACTCACCGCCCTTCGACACACTCACTGCCCTTCGACACACTCACCGCCCTTCGACACACTCACCGCTCTTCGACACACTCACCGCCCTTCTACACACTCACCGCCCTTCGGCACACTCACCGCCCTTCTGCACGCTCTCCGCCCTTCGACACACTCACTGCCCTTCGACACACTCACCGCCCTTCTACACACTCATCGCCCTTCTACAAACTCAACGCTCTTCGACACACTCAACGCTCTTCGACACACTCACCGCCCTTCGACACACTCACTGCTCTTCGACACACTCACCGCCCTTCGACACACTCACTGCCCTTCGACACACTCACCGCCCTTCGACACACTCACAGCCCTTCTTCACACTCATTGCCCTTCAACACACTCACCGCCCTTCTACACACTCACCGCCCTTCTTCACACTCACCGCCCTTCTACACACTCACTGCCCTTCGACACACTCACCGCTCTTCGACACACTCACTGCCCCTCTTCACACTCACTGCCCTTCGACACACTCACCTCCCTTCTACACACTCACCGCCCTTCGACACACTCACCGCCCTTCGACACACTCACCGCCGTTCGACACACTGACCGCTCTTCGACACACTCACCGCCCTTCGACACACTCACCTCCCTTCTACACACTCACCGCCCTTCGACACACTCACCGCCCTTCGACACACTCACTGCCCTTCGACACAATCACCGCTCTTCGACACACTCACCGCCCTTCTACACACTCACTGCCCTTCGACACACTCACCGCCCTTCGACACACTTACCGCCCTTCTACACCCTCACCGCCCTTCGACACACTCACCGCCCTTCGACACACTCACCGCCCTTCTTCACACTCACCGCCCTTCGACACACTCACCGCCCTTCGACACACTCACCGCCCTTCTACACACTCACAGTCCTTCGACACACTCACCGCCCTCCTACACACTCACCTCCCTCCTACACACTCACCGCCCTTCGACACACTCACCGCCCTTCGACACACTCACTGCCCTTCGACACACTCACCGCCCTTCGACACACTCACCGCCCTTCGACACACTCACCTCCCTTCTACACACTCACCGCCCTTCGACACACTCACCGCCCTTCGACACACTCACCGCCCTTCTTCACACTCACCGCCCTTCGACACACTCACCGCCCTTCGACACACTCACCGCCCTTCTACAAACTCACCGCCCTTCGACACACTCACCGCCCTTCGACACACTCACCGCCCTTCAACACACTCACTGCCCTTCGACACACTCACCACCCTTCGACACACTCTCCGCCCTTCGACACACTCACCGCCCCACCTTTCGACACACTCACCGCCCTTCGACACACTCACCACCCTTCGATACACTCACCGCCCTTCTGCACATTCACCGCCCTTCTACACACTCACCGCCCTTCGACACACTCACCGCCCTTCTACACACTCACAGTCCTTCGACACACTCACCGCCCTCCTACACACTCACCTCCCTCCTACACACTCACCGCCCTTCGACACACTCACCGCCCTTCGACACACTCACCGCCCTTCGACAAACTCACCGCCCTTCTACACACTCAACGCCCTCTGACACACTCACCGCCCTTCGACACACTCACTGCTCTACGACAAACTCGCCGCCCTTCTTCACACTCACTGCCCTTCGACACACTCACCGCCCTTCGACACACTCACCGCTCCTCGAAACACTCGCCGCCCTTCTTCACACTCACCGCCCTTCGACACACTCACGGCTCTTCGACACACTCACCGCCCATCTACACACTCACCGCCCTTCGACACACTCACCGCCCTTCGACACACTCACCGCCCTTCTACACACTCACCACCCTTCGACACACTCACCGCCCTTCTACACACTCACCGCCCTTCGACACACTCACCGCCCTTCTACACACTCACTGCCCTTCGACACACTCACCGCTCTTCGACACACTCACTGCCCCTCTTCACACTCACTGCCCTTCGACACACTCACCTCCCTTCTACACACTCACCGCCCTTCGACACACTCACCGCCCTTCGACACACTCACCGCCCTTCGACACAATCACCGCTCTTCGACACACTCACCGCCCTTCTTCACATTCACTGCCCTTCGACACACTCAGCGCCCTTCGACACACTTACCGCCCTTCTACACACTCACCGCCCTTCGACACACTCACCGCCCTTCGACACACTCACCGCCCTTCTTCACACTCACCGCCCTTCGACACACTCACCGCCCTTCGACACACTCACCGCCCTTCGACACACTCACCGCCCTTCGACACACTCACCGCCCTTCTTCACACTCACCTCCCTTCGACACACTCACCGCCCTTCCACACACTCACCGCCCTTCAACACACTCACAGCCCTTCGACACACTCATCACCCTTCGACACACTCACCGCCCTTCGACACTCTCACCGCCCCACCTTTCGACACACTCACCGCCCTTCTACACACTCACCGCCCTTCGACACACTCACCACCCTTCGACACACTCACTGCCCGTCGACACACTCACCGCCCTTCTACACACTCACCGCACTTCTACACACTCACCGCCCTTCGACACACTCACCACCCTTCGATACACTCACCGCCCTTCGACACACTCACCGCCCTTCTACACACTCACCGCCCTCCTACACACTCACTGCCCTTCGACACACTCACCGCCTTTCGACACACTCACCGCCCTTCGACACACTCACTGCCCTTCTATACACTCACCACCCTTCGACAAACTCACCGCCCTTCTACACACTCACCGCCCTCCTACACACTCACTGCTCTTCGACACACCCACCGCCCTTCTACACATTCACAGCCCTTCTACACACTCACCGCCCTTCTACACACTCACCGCCCTTCGACACACTCACCGCCCTTCGACACACTCACTGCCCTTCTACACACTCACTGCCCTTCGACACACTCACCGCCCTTCTACACACTCACCGCTCTTCGACACACTCACCGCCCTTCGACACACTCACCGCCCTTCTACACACTCACCGCTCTTCGACACACTCACCGCCCTTTGACACACTCACCGCTCTTCAACACACTCACAGCCCTTCTTCACACTCACTGCCCTTCAACACACTCAACGCCCTTCTACACACTCACCGCTCTTCGACACACTCACCGCCCTTCTATACAATCACCGCCCTCCTACACACTCACCGCCCTTCGACACACTCACCGCCCTTCGACACACTCACCGCTCTTCGACACACTCACCGCCCTTCTTCACACTCACCGCCCTTCGACACACTCACCGCCCTTCTACACACTCACCGCCCTCCTACACACTCACCGCCCTTCGACACTCTCACCGCCCTTCGACACTCTCACCGCCCTTCGACACACTCACCGCCCTTCGACACACTCATCGCCCTTCTTCACACTCACTGCCCTTCGACACACTCACCGCCCTTCTACACACTCACCGCTCTTCGACACACTCACCGCCCTTCGACACATTCACCGCTCTTCGACACACTCACCGCCATTCGACACACTCACCGCTCTTCGACACACTCACCGCCCTTCTTCACACTCACTGCCCTTCGAAACACTCACTGCCCTTCGAAACACTCACCGCCCTTCGGCACACTCACCGCCCTTCTACACACTCACCGCCCTTCTACACACTCACCGCCCTTCTGCACGCTCTCCGCCCTTCGACACACTCACTGCCCTTCGACACACTCACCGCCCTTCTACACACTCACCGCCCTTCTACACACTCAACGCTCTTCGACACACTCACCGCCCTTCGACACACTCACCGCCCTTCTTCACACTCACCGCCCTTCGACACACTCACCGCCCTTCTACACACTCACCGCCCTTCTACACACTCACCGCCCTTCGACACACTCACCGCCCTTCTTCACACTCACCTCCCTTCGACACACTCACCGCCCTTCCACACACTCACTGCCCTTCAACACACTCACCGCCCTTCGACACAATCACCACCCTTCGACACACTCACCGCCCTTCGACACACTCACCGCCCCACCTTTCGACACACTCACCGCCCTTCTACACACTCACCGCCCTTCGACACACTCACCACCCTTCGACACACTCACTGCCCGTCGACACACTCACCGCCCTTCTACACACTCACCGCCCTTCGACACACTCACCGCCCTTCGACACACTCACCGCCCTTCGATACACTCACCGCCCTTCTGCACACTCACCGCCCTTCTACACACTCACCGCCCTTCGACACACTCACCGCCCTTCTACACACTCACTGTCCTTCGACACACTCACCGCCCTTCTACAAACTCACCGCCCTCCTACACACTCACTGCCCTTCGACACACTCACCGCCTTTCGACACACTCACTGCCCTTCGACACACTCACTGCCCTTCGACACACTCACTGCCCTTCTATACACTCACCGCCCTTCGACACACTCACCGCCCTCCTACACACTCACTGCCCTTCGACACACCCACCGCCCTTCTACACACTCACCGCCCTTCGACGCACTCACCGCCCTTCGACACACTCACTGCCCTTCGACACACTCACTGCCCTTCGACACACTCACCGCCCTTCGACACACTGACCGCACTTCGACACACACACCGCCCTTCGACACACTCACCGCCCTTCGACACACTCACCGCCCTTCGACACACTCACCGCCCTTCGACACACTCACCGCCCTTCGACACACTCACCGCCCTTCGACACACTCACCGCTCTTCGACACACTCACAGCCCTTCTTCACACTCACTGCCCTTCAACACACTCACCGCCCTTCAACACACTCACCGCTCTTCTACACACTCACCGCCCTTCTACACAATCACCGCCCTCCTACACACTCACCGCCCTTCGACACACTCACCGCCCTTCGACACTCTCACCGCCCTTCGACACACTCACCGCCCTTCGACACACTCACAGCCCTTCGACACACTGACCGCTCTTCGACACACTCACCGCCCTTCTTCACACTCACCGCCCTTCGACACACTCACCGCACTTCTACACACTCACCGCCCTCCTACACACTCACCGCCCTTCGACACTCTCACCGCCCTTCGACACTCTCACCGCCCTTCGACACACTTACCGCTCTTCGACACACTCACCGCCCTTCTTCACACTCACTGCCCTTCGACACACTCACCGCCCTTCTACACACTCACCGCTCTTCGACACACTCACCGCCCTTCTACACACTCACCGCTCTTCGACACACTCACCGCCATTCGACACACTCACCGCTCTTCGACACACTCACCGCCCTTCTTCACACTCACTGCCCTTCGAAACACTCACCGCCCTTCTACACACCCACCGCCCTTCGACACACTCACCGCTCTTCGACACACTCATCGCCCTTCTACACACACACCGCCCTTCGACACACTCACCGCCCTTCGACACACTCACCGCCCTTCGACACACTCACCGCTCTTCGACACACTCACCGCCCTTCTTCACACTCACCGCCCTTCGACACACTTACCGCCCTTCTACACACTCACCGCCCTTCTACACACTCACCGCCCTTCGGCACACTCACCGCCCTTCTGCACGCTCTCCGCCCTTCGACACACTCACTGCCCTTCGACACACTCACCGCCCTTCTACACACTCAACGCTCTTCGACACACTCACCGCCCTTCGACACACTCACCGCCCTTCGACACACTCACCGCCCTTCGACACACTCACCGCCCTTCGACACACTCACTGCCCTTCGACACACTCACTGCCCTTCGACACAATCACTGCCCTTCGACACACTCACCGCCCTCCGACACACTCACCGCCCTTCGACACACTCACCGCCCTTCGACACTCTCACCGCCCTTCGACACACTCACAGCCCTTCGACACACTGACCGCTCTTCGACACACTCACCGCCCTTCTTCACACTCACCGCCCTTCGACACACTCACCGCCCTTCTACACACTCACCGCCCTCCTACACACTCACCGCCCTTCGACACTCTCACCGCCCTTCGACACACTCACCGCCCTTCGACACACTCACCGCTCTTCGACACACTCACCGCCCTTCGACACACTCACCGCCCTTCTTCACACTCACTGCCCTTCGACACACTCACCGCTCTTCGACACACTCACCGCCCTTCGACACACTCACCGCCCTTCTACACACTCACCGCTCTTCGACACACTCACCGCCATTCGACACACTCACCGCTCTTCGACACACTCACCGCCCTTCTTCACACTCACTGCCCTTCGAAACACTCACCGCCCTTCTACACACCCACCGCCCTTCGACACACTCACCGCTCTTCGACACACTCATCGCCCTTCTACACACACACCGCCCTTCGACACACTCACCGCCCTTCGACACACTCACCGCTCTTCGACACACTCACCGCCCTTCTTCACACTCACCGCCCTTCTAGACACTCACCGCCCTTCTACACACTCACCGCCCTTCGGCACACTCACCGCCCTTCTGCACGCTCTCTGCCCTTCGACACACTCACTGCCCTTCGACACACTCACCGCCCTTCTACACACTCACCGCCCTTCTACACACTCAACGCTCTTCGACACACTCACCGCCCTTCGACACACTCACTGCTCTTCGACACACTCACCGCCCTTCGATACACTCACCGCCCTTCTGCACACTCACCGCCCTTCTACACACTCACCGGCCTTCGACACACTCACCGCCCTTCTACACACTCACTGTCCTTCGACACACTCACCGCCCTTCTACAAACTCAACGCCCTCCTACACACTCAATGCCCTTCGACACACTCACCGCCTTTCGACACACTCACTGCCCTTCGACACACTCACTGCCCTTCTATACACTCACCGCCCTTCGACACACTCACCGCCCTTCTACACACTCACTGTCCTTCGACACACTCACCGCCCTTCTACAAACTCAACGCCCTCCTACACACTCAATGCCCTTCGACACACTCACCGCCTTTCGACACACTCACCGCCCTTCTACACACTCACCGCCCTTCGACACACTCACCGCCCTTCGACACACTCACCGCCCTTCGACACACTCACCGCCCTTCGACACACTCACTGCCCTTCGACACACTCACTGCCCTTCGACACAATCACCGCCCTCCGACACACTCACCGCCCTTCGACACACTCACCGCCCTTCGACACTCTCACCGCCCTTCGACACACTCACAGCCCTTCGACACACTGACCGCTCTTCGACACACTCACCGCCCTTCTTCACACTCACCGCCCTTCGACACACTCACCGCCCTTCTACACACTCACCGCCCTCCTACACACTCACCGCCCTTCGACACTCTCACCGCCCTTCGACACACTCACCGCCCTTCGACACACTCACCGCTCTTCGACACACTCACCGCCCTTCGACACACTCACCGCCCTTCTTCACACTCACTGCCCTTCGACACACTCACCGCTCTTCGACACACTCACCGCCCTTCGACACACTCACCGCCCTTCTACACACTCACCGCTCTTCGACACACTCACCGCCATTCGACACACTCACCGCTCTTCGACACACTCACCGCCCTTCTTCACACTCACTGCCCTTCGAAACACTCACCGCCCTTCTACACACCCACCGCCCTTCGACACACTCACCGCTCTTCGACACACTCATCGCCCTTCTACACACACACCGCCCTTCGACACACTCACCGCCCTTCGACACACTCACCGCTCTTCGACACACTCACCGCCCTTCTTCACACTCACCGCCCTTCTAGACACTCACCGCCCTTCTACACACTCACCGCCCTTCGGCACACTCACCGCCCTTCTGCACGCTCTCTGCCCTTCGACACACTCACTGCCCTTCGACACACTCACCGCCCTTCTACACACTCACCGCCCTTCTACACACTCAACGCTCTTCGACACACTCACCGCCCTTCGACACACTCACTGCTCTTCGACACACTCACCGCCCTTCGATACACTCACCGCCCTTCTGCACACTCACCGCCCTTCTACACACTCACCGGCCTTCGACACACTCACCGCCCTTCTACACACTCACTGTCCTTCGACACACTCACCGCCCTTCTACAAACTCAACGCCCTCCTACACACTCAATGCCCTTCGACACACTCACCGCCTTTCGACACACTCACTGCCCTTCGACACACTCACTGCCCTTCTATACACTCACCGCCCTTCGACACACTCACCGCCCTCCTACACACTCACTGCCCTTCGACACACCCACCGCCCTTCTACACACTCACCGCCCTTCGACGCACTCACCGCCCTTCGACACACTCACTGCCCTTCGACACACTCACTGCCCTTCGACACACTCACCGCCCTCCTACACACTCACCGCCCTTCGACACACTCACCGCCCTTCGACACACTCACTGCCCTTCGACACACTCACCGCCCTTCGACACACTCACCGCCCTTCGACACACTGACCGCTCTTCGACACACTCACCGCCCTTCGACACACTCACCGCCCTTCGACACACTCACAGCCCTTCTTCACACTCACTGCCCTTCAACACACTCACCGCCCTTCAACACACTCACCGCTCTTCGACACACTCACCGCCCTTCTACACAATCACCGCCCTCCTACACACTCACCGCCCTTCGACACACTCGCCGCCCTTCGACACTCTCACCGCCCTTCGACACACTCACCGCCCTTCGACACACTCACAGCCCTTCGACACACTGACCGCTCTTCGACACACTCACTGCCCTTCTTCACACTCATCGCCCTTCGACACACTCACCGCACTTCTACACACTCACCGCCCTCCTACACACTCACCGCCCTTCGACACTCTCACCGCCCTTTGACACTCTCACCGCCCTTCGACACACTCACCGCTCTTCGACACACTCACCGCCCTTCTTCACACTCACTGCCCTTCGACACACTCACCGCCCTTCTACACACTCACCGCTCTTCGACACACTCACCGCCCTTCGACACACTCACCGCCCTTCTACACACTCACCGCTCTTCGACACACTCACCGCCATTCGACACACTCACCGCTCTTCGACACACTCACCGCCCTTCTTCACACTCACTGCCCTTCGAAACACTTACCGCCCTTCGACACACTCACCGCCCTTCGACACACTCACCGCCCTTCGACACACTCACCGCTCTTCGACACACTCACCGCCCTTTCTCACACTCACCGCCCTTCGACACACTTACCGCCCTTCTACACACTCACCGCCCTTCTACACACTCACCGCCCTTCGGCACACTCACCGCCCTTCTGCACGCTCTCCGCCCTTCGACACACTCACTGCCCTTCGACACACTCACCGCCCTTCTACACACTCACCGCCCTTCTACAAACTCACTGCTCTTCGACACACTCACTGCCCTTCGACACACTCACCGCCCTTCGACACACTCACCGCCCTTCGACACACTCACCGCCCTTCTGCACACTCACTGCCCTTCGACACACTCACTGCCCTTCGACACACTCACCGCCCTTCTGCACACTCACTGCCCTTCGACACAATTACTGCCCTTCGACACACTCACCGCCCTCCGACACACTCACCGCCCTTCGACACACTCACCGCCCTTCGACACTCTCACCGCCCTTCGACACACTCACAGCCCTTCGACACACTGACCGCTCTTCGACACACTCACCGCCCTTCTTCACACTCACCGCCCTTCGACACACTCACCGCCCTTCTACACACTCACCGCCCTCCTCCACACTCACCGCCCTTCGACACTCTCACCGCCCTTCGACACACTCACCGCCCTTCGACACACTCACCGCCCTTCGACACACTCACCGCCCTTCGACACACTCACCGCTCTTCGACACACTCACCGCCCTTCTTCACACTCACTGCCCTTCGAAACACTCACCGCCCTTCTACACACCCACCGCCCTTCGACACACTCACCGCTCTTCGACACACTCATCGCCCTTCTACACACACACCGCCCTTCGACACACTCACCGCCCTTCGACACACTCACCGCTCTTCGACACACTCACCGCCCTTCTTCACACTCACCGCCCTTCGACACACTCACCGCCCTTCTAGACACTCACCGCCCTTCTACACACTCACCGCCCTTCGGCACACTCACCGCCCTTCTGCACGCTCTCTGCCCTTCGACACACTCACTGCCCTTCGACACACTCACCGCCCTTCTACACACTCACCGCCCTTCTACACACTCAACGCTCTTCGACACACTCACCGCCCTTCGACACACTCACTGCTCTTCGACACACTCACTGCCCTTCGACACACTCACTGCCCTTCGACACACTCACCGCCCTTCGACACACTCACTGCCCTTCGACACACTCAATGCCCTTCTGCACGCTCACTGCCCTTCGACACAATCACTGCCCTTCGACACACTCACCGCCCTCCTACACACTCACTGCCCTTCGACACACTCACCGCCTTTCGACACACTCACCGCCCTTCGACACACTCACTGCCCTTCTATACACTCACCGCCCTTCGACACACTCACCGCCCTTCTACACACTCACCGCCCTCCTACACACTCACTGCCCTTCGACACACCCACCGCCCTTCGACACACTCACCGCCTTCTACACACTCACCGCCCTTCCACACACTCACCGCCTTCTACACACTCACCACCCTTCTACACACTCACAGCCCTTCCACACACTCACCGCCTTCTACACACTCACCGCCCTTCGACACACTCACTGCCCTTCGACACTCTCACTGCCCTTCGACACACTCACTGCCCTTCTACACACTCACCGCCCTCCTACACACTCACCGCCCTTCGACACACTCACCGCCCTTCGACACACTGACCGCTCTTCGACACACTCACCGCCCTTCGACACACTCACCGCCCTTCGACACACTCACCGCCCTTCGACACACTCACCGCTCTTCGACACACTCACCGCCCTTCGACACTCTCACCGCCCTTCGACACACTCACCGCCCTTCGACACACTCACAGCCCTTCGACACACTGACCGCTCTTCGACACACTCACCGCCCTTCTTCACACTCACCGCCCTTCGACACACTCACCGCCCTTCTACACACTCACCGCCCTCCTACACACTCACCGCCCTTCGACACACTCACCGCCCTTCGACACTCTCACCGCCCTTCGACACACTCACCGCCCTTCGACACACTCACCGCCCTTCTTCACACTCACTGCCCTTCGACACACTCACCGCCCTTCTACACACTCACCGCTCTTCGACACACTCACCGCCCTTCGACACACTCACCGCCCTTCTACACACTCACCGCTCTTCGACACACTCACCGCTCTTCGACACACTCACCGCCATTCGACACACTCACCGCTCTTCAACACACTCACCGCACTTCTTCACACTCACTGCCCTTCGAAACACTCACCGCCCTTCGACACACTCACTGCCCTTCGACACACTCACCGCCCTTCCACACACTCACCGCCCTTCGACACTCTCACCGCCCTTCGACACTCTCACCGCCCTTCGACACACTCACCGCCCTTCGACACACTCACTGCCCTTCGACACACTCACCGCCCTTCTTCACACTCACTGCCCTTCGACACACTCACCGCCCTTCTACACACTCACCGCTCTTCGACACACTCACCGCCCTCCGACACACTCACCGCCCTTCTACACACTCACCGCTCTTCGACACACTCACCGCTCTTCGACACACTCACCGCCATTCGACACACTCACCGCTCTTCAACACACTCACCGCCCTTCGACACACTCACCGCTCTTCGACACACTCATCGTCCTTCTACACACACACCGCCCTTCGACACACTCACCGCCCTTCGACACACACACCGCCCTTCGACACACTCACTGCCCTTCGAAACACTCACCGCCCTTCTACACACCCACCGCCCTTCGACACACTCACCGCTCTTCGACACACTCATCGTCCTTCTACACACACACCGCCCTTCGACACACTCACCGCCCTTCGACACACACACCGCCCTTCGACACACTCACCGCCCTTCGACACACTCACCGCCCTTCGACACTCTCACCGCCCTTCTTCACACTCACCGCCCTTCGACACACTCACCGCCCTTCTACACACTCACCGCCCTTCTACACACTCACCGCCCTTCGGAACACTCACCGCCCTTCTGCACGCTCACCGCCCTTCGACACACTCACTGCCCTTCGACACACTCACCGCCCTTCCACACACTCACCGCCCTTCTACACACTCAACGCTCTTCGACACACTCACCGCCCTTCGACACACTCACTGCTCTTCGACACACTCACCGCCCTTCGACACACTCACTGCCCTTCGACACACTCACTGCCCTTCTACACACTCACTGCCCTTCGACACACTCACCGCCCTTCGACACACTCACCGCTCTTCGACACACTCAGCGCCCTTCGACACACTCACAGCCCTTCTACACACTCACTGCCCTTCGACACACTCACCGCCCTTCTGTACACTCACTGCCCTTCTGCACACTCACTGCCCTTCTACACACTCACCGCCCTTCGACACACTCACTGCCCTTCTACACACTCAACGCCCTTCTGCACACTCACTGCCCTTCGACACACTCACCGCCCTTCTACACACTCACCGCCCTTCGACACACTCACCGCCCTTCGACACACTCACCTCCCCCTCTTCTACACACTCGCCGCCCTTCGACACACTCACTGCCCTACGACACACTCACTGCCCTTCGACACACTCACTGCCCTTCTACACACTCACTGCCCTTCGACACACTCACCGCCCTCCTACACACTCAATGCCCTTCGACACACTCACCGCCCTCCTACACACTCAATGCCCTTCGACACACTCACCGCCCTTCTACACACTCACTGCCCTTCTACACACTCACTGCCCTTCGACACACTCACCGCCCTTCGACACACTCACTGCCCTTCGACACACTCACCGCCCTTCGACACACTCACCGCCCTTCTACACACTCACCGTCTTCAACAGACTCACCACCCTTCGACACACTCACCACCCTTCTACACACTTACCGCCCTTCGACACACTCACCACCCCCTCTTCTACACACTCACCGCCCTTCGACACACTCACCACCCTTCTACACACTCACCGCCCTTCCACACACTCACCGCCTTCTACACACTCACCACCCTTCTACACACTCACAGCCCTTCCACACACTCACCGCCTTCTACACACTCACCGCCCTTCGACACACTCACTGCCCTTCGACACTCTCACTGCCCTTCGACACACTCACTGCCCTTCTACACACTCACCGCCCTCCTACACACTCACCGCCCTTCGACACACTCACCGCCCTTCGACACACTGACCGCTCTTCGACACACTCACCGCCCTTCGACACACTCACCGCCCTTCGACACACTCACCGCCCTTCGACACACTCACCGCTCTTCGACACACTCACCGCCCTTCGACACTCTCACCGCCCTTCGACACACTCACCGCCCTTCGACACACTCACAGCCCTTCGACACACTGACCGCTCTTCGACACACTCACCGCCCTTCTTCACACTCACCGCCCTTCGACACACTCACCGCCCTTCTACACACTCACCGCCCTCCTACACACTCACCGCCCTTCGACACACTCACCGCCCTTCGACACTCTCACCGCCCTTCGACACACTCACCGCCCTTCGACACACTCACCGCCCTTCTTCACACTCACTGCCCTTCGACACACTCACCGCCCTTCTACACACTCACCGCTCTTCGACACACTCACCGCCCTTCGACACACTCACCGCCCTTCTACACACTCACCGCTCTTCGACACACTCACCGCTCTTCGACACACTCACCGCCATTCGACACACTCACCGCTCTTCAACACACTCACCGCACTTCTTCACACTCACTGCCCTTCGAAACACTCACCGCCCTTCGACACACTCACTGCCCTTCGACACACTCACCGCCCTTCCACACACTCACCGCCCTTCGACACTCTCACCGCCCTTCGACACTCTCACCGCCCTTCGACACACTCACCGCCCTTCGACACACTCACTGCCCTTCGACACACTCACCGCCCTTCTTCACACTCACTGCCCTTCGACACACTCACCGCCCTTCTACACACTCACCGCTCTTCGACACACTCACCGCCCTCCGACACACTCACCGCCCTTCTACACACTCACCGCTCTTCGACACACTCACCGCTCTTCGACACACTCACCGCCATTCGACACACTCACCGCTCTTCAACACACTCACCGCCCTTCGACACACTCACCGCTCTTCGACACACTCATCGTCCTTCTACACACACACCGCCCTTCGACACACTCACCGCCCTTCGACACACACACCGCCCTTCGACACACTCACTGCCCTTCGAAACACTCACCGCCCTTCTACACACCCACCGCCCTTCGACACACTCACCGCTCTTCGACACACTCATCGTCCTTCTACACACACACCGCCCTTCGACACACTCACCGCCCTTCGACACACACACCGCCCTTCGACACACTCACCGCCCTTCGACACACTCACCGCCCTTCGACACTCTCACCGCCCTTCTTCACACTCACCGCCCTTCGACACACTCACCGCCCTTCTACACACTCACCGCCCTTCTACACACTCACCGCCCTTCGGAACACTCACCGCCCTTCTGCACGCTCACCGCCCTTCGACACACTCACTGCCCTTCGACACACTCACCGCCCTTCCACACACTCACCGCCCTTCTACACACTCAACGCTCTTCGACACACTCACCGCCCTTCGACACACTCACTGCTCTTCGACACACTCACCGCCCTTCGACACACTCACTGCCCTTCGACACACTCACTGCCCTTCTACACACTCACTGCCCTTCGACACACTCACCGCCCTTCGACACACTCACCGCTCTTCGACACACTCAGCGCCCTTCGACACACTCACAGCCCTTCTACACACTCACTGCCCTTCGACACACTCACCGCCCTTCTGTACACTCACTGCCCTTCTGCACACTCACTGCCCTTCTACACACTCACCGCCCTTCGACACACTCACTGCCCTTCTACACACTCAACGCCCTTCTGCACACTCACTGCCCTTCGACACACTCACCGCCCTTCTACACACTCACCGCCCTTCGACACACTCACCGCCCTTCGACACACTCACCTCCCCCTCTTCTACACACTCGCCGCCCTTCGACACACTCACTGCCCTACGACACACTCACTGCCCTTCGACACACTCACTGCCCTTCTACACACTCACTGCCCTTCGACACACTCACCGCCCTCCTACACACTCAATGCCCTTCGACACACTCACCGCCCTCCTACACACTCAATGCCCTTCGACACACTCACCGCCCTTCTACACACTCACTGCCCTTCTACACACTCACTGCCCTTCGACACACTCACCGCCCTTCGACACACTCACTGCCCTTCGACACACTCACCGCCCTTCGACACACTCACCGCCCTTCTACACACTCACCGTCTTCAACAGACTCACCACCCTTCGACACACTCACCACCCTTCTACACACTTACCGCCCTTCGACACACTCACCACCCCCTCTTCTACACACTCACCGCCCTTCGACACACTCACCACCCTTCTACACACTCACCGCCCTTCGAAACACTCACCGCCCTTCGACACACTCACCGCCCTTCGACACACTCACCACGCCCTCTTCTACACACTCACCGCCCTCCTACACACTCACTGCCCTTCGACACACTCACTGCCCTTCGACACACTCACCTCCCTTCGACACACTCACCGCCCTTCTACACACTCACTGCCCTTCGACACACTCACCTCCCTTCGACACACTCACCGCCCTTCTACACACTCACCGCCCTTCGACACACTCACCGCCCTTCTGCACGCTCACTGCCCTTCGACACACTCACTGCCCTTCGACACACTCACCGCCCTTCCACACACTCACCGCCCTTCTACACACTCAACGCTCTTCGACACACTCACCGCCCTTCGACACACTCACTGCTCTTCGACACACTCACCGCCCTTCGACACACTCACTGCCCTTCTACACACTCACTGCCCTTCGACACACTCACCGCCCTTCGACACACTCACTGCCCTTCTACACACTCACCGCTCTTCGACACACTCAGCGCCCTTCGACACACTCACAGCCCTTCTACACACTCACTGACCTTCGACACACTCACCGCCCTTCTGTACACTCACTGCCCTTCTGCACACTCACTGCCCTTCTACACACTCACCGCCCTTCGACACACTCGCTGCCCTTCTACACACTCAACGCCCTTCTGCACACTCACTGCCCTTCGACACACTCACCGCCCTTCTACACACTCACCGCCCTTCGACACACTCACCGCCCTTCGACACACTCACCTCCCCCTCTTCTACACACTCACCGCCCTTCGACACACTCACTGCCCTACGACACACTCACTGCCCTTCGACACACTCACTGCCCTTCTACACACTCACTGCCCTTCGACACACTCACCGCCCTCCTACACACTCAATGCCCTTCGACACACTCACTGCCCTTCGACACACTCACCGCCCTTCTACACACTCACTGCCCTTCTACACACTCACTGCCCTTCGACACACTCACCGCCCTTCGACACACTCACTGCCCTTCGACACACTCACCGCCCTTCGACACACTCACCGCCCTTCTACACACTCACCGTCTTCAACAGACTCACCACCCTTCGACACACTCACCACCCTTCTACACACTTACCGCCCTTCGACACACTCACCACCCCCTCTTCTACACACTCACCGCCCTTCGACACACTCACCACCCTTCTACACACTCACCGCCCTTCGAAACACTCACCGCCCTTCGACACACTCACCGCCCTTCGACACACTCACCACGCCCTCTTCTACACACTCACCGCCCTCCTACACACTCACTGCCCTTCGACACACTCACTGCCCTTCGACACACTCACCTCCCTTCGACACACTCACCGCCCTTCTACACACTAACTGCCCTTCGACACACTCACCTCCCTTCGACACACTCACCGCCCTTCTACACACTCACCGCCCTTCGACACACTCACCTCCCCCTCTTCTACACACTCACCGCCCTTCGACACACTCACTGCCCTATGACACACTCACTGCCCTTCGACACACTCACCGCCCTTCTACACACTCACTGCCCTTCGACACACTCACCGCCCTCCTACACACTCACTGCCCTTCGACACACTCACTGCCCTTCGACACACTCACCGCCCTTCGACACACTCACTGCCCTTCGACACACTCACCGCCCTTCGACACACTCACCGCCCTTCTACACACTCACTGCCCTTCGACACACTCACCGCCCTTCGACACACTCACCGCCCTTCTACACACTCACTGCCCTTCGACACACTCACCGCCCTTCGACACACTCACCACCCCCTCTTCTACACACTCACCGCCCTTCGACACACTCGCCGCCCTTCGACACACTCACCACCCCCTCTTCGACACACTCACCACCCTTCGACACACTTACCACCCTTCTACACACTCACCACCCTTCGACACACTCACCGCCCTTCTACACACTCACTGCCCTTCGACACACTCACCGCCCTTCGACACACTCACCGCCCTTCTACACACTCACCGCCCTTCGACACACTCACCGCCCTTCTACACACTCACCGCCCTTCTACACACTCACTGCCCTTCGACACACTCACCGCCCTTCGACACACTCACCACCCCCTCTTCTACACACTCACCGCCCTTCTACACACTCACTGCCCTTCGACACACTCACTGCCCTTCTACACACTCACTGCCCTTCGACACACTCACCGCCCTTCGACACACCCACCACCCTTCGACACACTCACCACCCCCTCTTCGACACACTCACTGCCCTTCGACACACTCACCGCCCTTCTACACACTCACCGCCCTTCTACACACTCACCGCCCTTCGACACACTCACCACCCTGCGACGCACTCACCGCCCTTCTTCACACTCACTGCCCTTCGACACACTCACCGCCCTTCGACACACTCACCGCCCTTCAACACACTCACCGTGTGGTGCGTGTGTGTATTTGTGGTGTTTCTGTGTGTGGTGTGTGTGTATTTGTGGTGTGTGTGTGGTGTGTTTGTGTTTGTGTGGTGTGTGTGTATTTGTGGTTTGTGTGTGGTGTGTGTGTGGTGTGTTTGTGTTTGTGTGTGTGGTATGTGTATTTGTGGTGTGTGTGTTTGGTGTGTGTATTTGTGGTGTGTGTGTGTGGTGTGTGTGTGTATTTGTGCTCTGTGTGTGTGGTGTGTTTGTGTTTGTGGTGTGTGTGTATTTGTGGGGTGTGTGTGGATTTGTGGTGTGTGTGTTTGTGGTGTGTGTGGATTTGTGGTGTGTGTGTTTGTGGTGTGTGTGTATTTGTGGTGTGTGTGTTTGTGGTGTGTGTGTGTATTTGTGGTGTGTGTGTGGTGTGTGAGTGTATTTGTGGTGTGTGTATTTGTGGTGTGTGTGTGTGTGTGTGTGTGGTGTGCTTGTGTTTGTGATATGTGTGGTGTGTGTGTATTTGTGGTGTGTGTGTGTATTTGTGGTGTGTGTGTGTTTGTGGTGTGTGTGTGTTTGTGTGTGGTGTGTGTATTTCTGGTGTGTTTGTGTGAATGTGGTGTGTGTGTGTATTTGTGGTGTGTGTGTGTGTGGTGTGTGTGTGTGTGGTGTGTTTGTGTGTGCGTGGTGGGTTTGTGATTGTGATATGTGTGGTGTGTGTGTATTTGTGGTGTGAGTGTATTTGTGGTGTGTGTGTGGTGTGTGTGTGTATTTGTGGTGTTTGTGTGTGTGGTGTGTTTGTGGTGTGTGTGGTGCGCGTGTGTATTTGTGGTGTTTCTGTGTGTGGTGTGTTTGTGTTTGTGGTGTGTGTGTGTATTTGTGGTGTGTGTGGTGTGTGTGTATTTGTGGTGTGTGTGTGTGGTGTGTGTGTGGTGTGTTTGTGTTTGTGTGTGTGGTATGTGTATTTGTGGTGTGTGTGTGTGGTGTGTGTGTATTTGTGCTCTGTGTGTATGGTGTGTGTGTGGATTTGTGGTGTGTGGATTTGTGGTGTGTGTGTTTATGGTGTGTGTCTATTTGTGTGTGTGTGTGTATTTGTGGTGTGTGTGTTTGTGGTGTGTGTGTATTTGTGGTGTGTGAGTGTATTTGTGCTGTGTGTGTTTGTGGTGTGTGTGTATTTGTGGTGTGTGAGTGTATTTGTGCTGTGTGTGTGGTGTGTATGTGTTTGTGGTGTGCATGGTGTGTGTGTGTGTATATTTGTGGTGTATGTGTGCATTTGTGGTGTGTGTGTATTTGTGGTGTGTGTGTATATTTAGTGTTTGTGTGTGTGTTTGGTATGTGTGTGTGGGTATTTGTGGTGTGTGTGTGTGTGGTGTGTGTTTGCATTTGTTGTGTGTGTGTGTCTGGTGTATTTGTGGTGTGTGTCTGTATTTGTGGTGTGTGTGTGGTGTGTGTGTTTGGTGTGTGTGGTGTTTGTGTGTATTTGTGGTGTGTGTGTGCTGTGTGTGTATTTGTGGTGTGTGTGCGTGTGTGTGTGTTTGTGTGTGTGGTGTGTGTGTATTTGCGGTGTGTGTGCTTTTGTGGTGTGTGTGGTGTGTGTGTATTTGTGGTGTGTGTGTGCGTGTGTGTGGTGTGTTTGTGTTTGTGGTGAGTGTGTATTTGTGGTGTGTGTGGTGTGTGTTTGTGTTTGTGGTGTGTGTTGTGTGTGTGTATTTGTGGTGTGTGTGTATTTGTGGTGTGTGTGTGGTGTGTTTGTGTTTGTGGTGTGTGTGTATTTGTGGTGTGTGTGTTTGTGTTTGTGGTGTGTCTTGTGTGTGTGTGTATTTGTGGTGTGTGTGTGTATTTGTGATGTGTGTGTGTGGTGTGTGTGTATTTGTGGTGTGTGTGGTGTGTTTGTGTGTGTGTGTGTGGTGTATTTGTGGTGTGTGTTTGTGTGTGTGGTGTGTGTGTATTTGTGGTGTGTGTGGTGTGTGTGGTGTGTATTTGTGGTGTGTGTGTGTGGTGTGTGTGGTTGTGTGTGTATTTGTGGTGTGTGCATTTGTGGTGTGTGTGTGTATTTGTGGTGTGTGTGTGTGTATTTGTGGTGTGTGTGTATTTGTGGTGTGAGTGTGCGTATTTGTGGTGTGTTTGTGTGTGTGTGGTGTGTGTCTGTGTTTGTGGTGTGTGTGGTGTGTGTATTTTTGGTGTGTGTGTGTATTTGTGGTGTGTGTGTATTTGTGCTGTGTGTGTGTGGGTGTTTGTGGTATGTGTGTGTCTGTGGTGTGTGTGTATTTGTGGTATGTTTGTGTTTGTGGTGTGTGTGTGTTTGTGGTGTGTGTGTCTGTGGTGTGTGTGTATTTGTGGTATGTTTGTGTTTGTGGTGTGTGTGTGTTTGTGGTGTGTGTGTATTTGTGGCGAATGTGTTTGCGGTGTGTGTGCTTTTGTGGTGTGTGTGGTGTGTGTGTATTTGTGGTGTGTGTGTGCGTGTGTGTGGTGTGTTTGTGTTTGTGGTGAGTGTGTATTTGTGGTGTGTGTGGTGTGTGTTTGTGTTTGTGGTGTGTGTTGTGAGTGTGTGCATTTGTGGTATGTGTGGTGTATTTGTGGTGTGTGTGTGGTGTGTGTGTTTGTGTGGTGTGTGTGTATTTGTGGTGTGTGTGTATTTGTGGTGTGAGTGTGCATATTTGTGGTGTGTTTGTGTGTGTGTGGTGTGTGTCTGTGTTTGTGGTGTGTGTGGTGTGTGTATTTTTGGTGTGTGTGTGTATTTGTGGTGTGTGTGTATTTGTGCTGTGTGTGTGTGTGGGTGTTTGTGGTATGTGTGTGTCTGTGGTGTGTGTGTATTTGTGGTATGTTTGTGTTTGTGGTGTGTGTGTGTTTGTGGTGTGTGTGTGGATTTGTGTTGTGTGTGTTTGTGGTGTGTGTGTGTTTGTGGTGTGTGTGTATTTGTGGCGAATGTGTTTGCGGTGTGTGTGCTTTTGTGGTGTGTGTGGTGTGTGTGTATTTGTGATGTGTGTGTGCGTGTGTGTGGTGTGTTTGTGTTTGTGGTGAGTGTGTATTTGTGGTGTGTGTGTGCTGTGTGTGTATTTGTGGTGTGTGTGCGTGTGTGTGTGTTTGTGTGTGTGGTGTGTGTGTATTTGCGGTGTGTGTGCTTTTGTGGTGTGTGTGGTGTGTGTGTATTTGTGGTGTGTGTGCGTGTGTGTGGTGTGTTTGTGTTTGTGGTGAGTGTGTATTTGTGGTGTGTGTGGTGTGTGTTTGTGTTTGTGGTGTGTGTTGTGTGTGTGTATTTGTGGTGTGTGTGTATTTGTGGTGTGTGTGTGGTGTGTTTGTGTTTGTGGTGTGTGTGTATTTGTGGTGTGTGTGTTTGTGTTTGTGGTGTGTCTTGTGTGTGTGTGTATTTGTGGTGTGTGTGTGTATTTGTGATGTGTGTGTGTGGTGTGTGTGTATTTGTGGTGTGTGTGGTGTGTTTGTGTGTGTGTGTTTGTGTGTGTGGTGTGTGTGTATTTGTGGTGTGTGTGGTGTGTTTGTGTGTGTGTGTGTGGTGTATTTGTGGTGTGTGTTTGTGTGTGTGGTGTGTGTGTATTTGTGGTGTGTGTGGTGTGTGTGGTGTGTATTTGTGGTGTGTGTGTGTGGTGTGTGTGGTTGTGTGTGTATTTGTGGTGTGTGCATTTGTGGTGTGTGTGTGTATTTGTGGTGTGTGTGTGTGTATTTGTGGTGTGTGTGTATTTGTGGTGTGAGTGTGCGTATTTGTGGTGTGTTTGTGTGTGTGTGGTGTGTGTCTGTGTTTGTGGTGTGTGTGGTGTGTGTATTTTTGGTGTGTGTGTGTATTTGTGGTGTGTGTGTATTTGTGCTGTGTGTGTGTGGGTGTTTGTGGTATGTGTGTGTCTGTGGTGTGTGTGTATTTGTGGTATGTTTGTGTTTGTGGTGTGTGTGTGTTTGTGGTGTGTGTGTCTGTGGTGTGTGTGTATTTGTGGTATGTTTGTGTTTGTGGTGTGTGTGTGTTTGTGGTGTGTGTGTATTTGTGGCGAATGTGTTTGCGGTGTGTGTGCTTTTGTGGTGTGTGTGGTGTGTGTGTATTTGTGGTGTGTGTGTGCGTGTGTGTGGTGTGTTTGTGTTTGTGGTGAGTGTGTATTTGTGGTGTGTGTGGTGTGTGTTTGTGTTTGTGGTGTGTGTTGTGTGTGTGTGCATTTGTGGTATGTGTGGTGTATTTGTGGTGTGTGTGTGGTGTGTGTGTTTGTGTGGTGTGTGTGTATTTGTGGTGTGTGTGTATTTGTGGTGTGAGTGTGCATATTTGTGGTGTGTTTGTGTGTGTGTGGTGTGTGTCTGTGTTTGTGGTGTGTGTGGTGTGTGTATTTTTGGTGTGTGTGTATTTGTGGTGTGTGTGTATTTGTGCTGTGTGTGTGTGTGGGTGTTTGTGGTATGTGTGTGTCTGTGGTGTGTGTGTATTTGTGGTATGTTTGTGTTTGTGGTGTGTGTGTGTTTGTGGTGTGTGTGTGGATTTGTGTTGTGTGTGTTTGTGGTGTGTGTGTGTTTGTGGTGTGTGTGTATTTGTGGCGAATGTGTTTGCGGTGTGTGTGCTTTTGTGGTGTGTGTGGTGTGTGTGTATTTGTGATGTGTGTGTGCGTGTGTGTGGTGTGTTTGTGTTTGTGGTGAGTGTGTATTTGTGGTGTGTGTGGTGTGTGTTTGTGTTTGTGGTGTGTGTTGTGTGTGTGTATTTGTGGTGTGTGTGTGGTGTGTTTGTGTTTGTGGTGTGTGTGTATTTGTGGTGTGTGTGTTTGTGTTTGTGGTGTGTCTTGTGTGTGTGTGTATTTGTGGTGTGTGTGGTATATTTGTGGTGTGTGTGTGTGGTGTGTGTGTTTGTGAGTGTGTGTGTATTTGTGGTGTGTGTGTGTATTTGTGATATATGTGGTGTGTATTTGTGGTGTGTTTGTATGTGTGTTGTGTGTGTTGTGTGTGTATTTGTGGTGTGTGTGCATTTGTGGTGTGAGTGTGTGTATTTGTGGTGGGTGTGTGTATTTGTGGTGTGTGTGGTGTGTGTTTGTGGTATGTGTGTCTGTGGTGTGTGTGTATTTATGTTATGTTTGTGTTTGTGGTGTGTGTGTATTTGTGGTGTGTGTGTGGATTTGTGGTGTGTGTGTTTGTGGTGTGTGTATTTGTGGTGTATATGTTTGTGGTGTGTGTGTATTTGTGGTGTGTGTGTGGTGTGTTTGTGTTTGTGGTGTGCATGGTGTGTGTGTGTATATTTGTGGTGTATGTGTGTATTTGTGATGTGTGTGCATATTTGGTGTTTGTGTGTGTGTGTCTGGTGTGTGTGTGTTTGTGGTGTGTGTGTGTGTTTGTGGTGTGTGTGTGTATTTGTGGCGTGTGAGTGTATTTGTGCTGTGTGTGCGTGGTGTGTGTGTGTGTGTGTGTATATTTGTGGTGTGTGTGCATATTTAGTGTTTGTGAGTGTGTTGTGTGTGTGTGTGTATTTGTGGTGTGTGTGTATATTTAGTGTTTGTGTGTGTGTTTGGTGTGTGTGTGTGGGTATTTGTGGTGTGTGTGTCTGTGGTGTGCGTGTGTGTTTGTATTTGTTGTGTGTGTGTGTCTGGTGTATTTGTGGTGTGTGTGTGTCTGGTGTATTTGTGGTGTGTGTGTGTATTTGTGGTGTGTGTGCGCGGTGTGTGTGTGGTGTGTGTGTATTTGTGGTGTGTGTGTATATTTGTGGTGTATGTGTGGTGTGTGTGTATTTGTGGTGTGTGTGGTGTGTGTGTATTTGCGGTATGTGTGCTTTTGTGGTGTGTGTGTGGTGTGTGTGTATTTGTGGTGTGTGTGCGTGTGTGTGGTGTGTTTGTGGTGAGTGTGTATTTGTGGTGTGTGTTTGTGTTTGTGTTTGTGGTGTGTGTTGTGTGTGTGTGTATTTGTGGTGTGTGTGGTGTATTTGTGGTGTGTGTGTGGTGTGTGTGTTTGTGTGGTGTGTGTATATTTGTGGTGTGTGTGTGTGGTGTGTGTGTATTTGTGGTGTGTGTGTATTTGTGGTGTGTGTGTGGTGTGTGTGTTTGTGTGGTGTGTGTATATTTGTGGTGTGTGTGTTTGTGTGGTGTGTGTGTGTATTTGTGGTGTGTGTGTGTATTTGTGGTGTGTGTGTATTTGTGGTGTGTGTGTATTTGTGGTGTGTGTGTATTTGTGGTGTGTGTGTGTGTGGTGTGTGTGTTTGTGTGTGTGTGGTGTGTGTATTTGTGGTGCGTGTGTATTTGTGGTGTGTGTGTATTTGTGGTATGTGTGTGTATTTGTGGTGTGTGTGTGTATTTGTGGTGTAGTGTGTGTATTTGTGGTGTGTGTGTGTATTTGTGGTGTGTGTGTATTTGTAGTGTGTGTGTGTGTGGTGTGTGTGTGTATTTGTGGTGTGTGTGTATTTGTGGTGTGTGTGTGTATTTGTGGTGTGTGTGTGTGGGTACTTGTCGTGTGTGTGCCTGTGTATTTGTGGTATGTTTGTGTTTGTGGTGTATGTGTGTATTTGTGGTGTGTGTGTGGATTTGTGGTGTGTGTGTATTTGTGGTGTGTGTGTTTGTGGTGTGTGTGTATTTGTGGTATATATGTTTGTGGTGTGTGTGTGTTTGTGGTGTGTGAGTGTATTTGTGCTGTGTGTGTGTGGGTACTTGTCGTGTGTGTGTCTGTGTATTTGTGGTATGTTTGTGTTTGTGGTGTATGTGTGTATTTGTGGTGTGTGTGTGGATTTGTGGTGTGTGTGTATTTGTGGTGTGTGTGTTTGTGGTGTGTGTGTATTTGTGGTATATATGTTTGTGGTGTGTGTGTGTTTGTGGTGTGTGTGTGTTTGTGGTGTGTGAGTGTATTTGTGCTGTTTGTGTGTGGTGTGTATGTGTTTATGGTGTGCGTGGTCTGTGTGTGTATATTTGTGGTGTGTGTGTATTTGTGGTGTGTATGTGTTTGGTGTGTGTGTGGGTATTTGTGGTGTGTGTGTGTCTGTGGTGCGCGTGTGTATTTTTATTTGGTGTGTGCGTGTGTGACTGGTGTATTTGTGGTGTGTGTGTATTTGTGATGTGTGTGTGTGGTGTGTGTGTATTTGTGGTGTGTGTGGTGTGTTTGTGTGTGTGTGTGGTGTATTTGTGGTGTGTGTTGGTGTGTATATGTGGTGTGTGTGTGTGGTGTGTGTGGTTGTGTGTGTATTTGTGGTGTGTGCATTTGTGGTGTGTGTGTATTTGTGGTGTGTGTGTGTGTGTATTTGTGGTGTGTGTGTATTTGTGGTGTGAGTGTGCGTATTTGTGGTGTGTTTGTGTGTGTGTGTGGTGTGTATCTGTGTTTGTGGTGTGTGTGGTGTGTGTATTTTTGGTGTGTGTGTATTTGTGCTGTGTGTGTGTGTGTGGGTGTTTGTGGTGTGTGTGTGTTTGTGGTGTGTGTGTGTTTGTGGTGTGTGTGTGTGGATTTGTGGTGTGTGTGTGTTTGTGGTGTGTGTGTGTTTGTGGTGTGTGTGTATTATAGAATCATAGAATCACAGAAGTTTACAACATGGAAACAGGCCCTTCGGCCCAACATGTCCATGTCGCCCAGTTTATACCACTAAGCTAGTCCCAATTGCCTGCACTTGGCCCATATCCCTCTATACCCATCTTACCCATGTAACTGTCCAAATGCTTTTTAAAAGACAAAATTGTACCCGCCTCTACTACTGCCTCTGGCAGCTCGTTCCAGACACTCACCACCCTTTGAGTGAAAAAATTGCCCCTCTGGACCCTTTTGTATCTCTCCCCTCTCACCTTAAATCTATGCCCCCTCGTTATAGACTCCCCTACCTTTGGGAAAAGATTTTGACTATCTACCTTATCTATGCCCCTCATTATTTTATAGACTTCTATAAGATCACCCCGAAACCTCCTACTCTCCAGGGAAAAAAGTCCCAGTCTGTCTAACCTCTCCCTATAAGTCAAACCATCAAGTCCCGGTAGCATCCTAGTAAATCTTTTCTGCACTCTTTCTAGTTTAATAATATCCTTTCTATAATAGGGTGACCAGAACTGTACACAGTATTCCAAGTGTGGCCTTACTAATGTCTTGTACAACTTCAACAAGACATCCCAACTCCTGTATTCAATGTTCTGACCAATGAAACCAAGCATGCCGAATGCCTTCTTCACCACCCTATCCACCTGTGACTCCACTTTCAAGGAGCTATGAATCTGTACTCCTCGATCTCTTTGTTCTATAACTCTCCCCAACGCCCTACCATTAACGGAGTAGGTCCTGGCCCGATTCGATCTACCAAAATGCATCACCTCACATTTATCTAAATTAAACTCCATCTGCCATTCATCGGCCCACTGGCCCAATTTATCAAGATCCCGTTGCAATCCTAGATAACCTTCTTCACTGTCCACAATGCCACCAATCTTGGTGTCATCTGCAAACTTACTAACCATGCCTCCCAAATTCTCATCCAAATCATTAATATAAATAACAAATAACAGCGGACCCAGCACCGATCCCTGAGGCACACCGCTGGACACAGGCCTCCAGTTTGAAAAACAACCCTCGACAACCACCCTCTGTCTTCTGTCGTCAAGCCAATTTTGTATCCAATTGGCTACCTCACCTTGGATCCCATGAGATTTAACCTTATGTAACAACCTACCATGCGGTACCTTGTCAAATGCTTTGCTGAAGTCCATGTAGACCACGTCTACTGCACAGCCCTCATCTATCTTCTTGGTTACCCCTTCAAAAAACTCAATCAAATTCGTGAGACATGATTTTCCTCTCACAAAACCATGCTGACTGTTCCTAATTAGTCCCTGCCTCTCCAAATGCCTGTAGATTCTGTCCCTCAGAATACCCTCTAACAACTTACCCACTACAGATGTCAGGCTCACCGGTCTGTAGTTCCCAGGCTTTTCCCTGCCGCCCTTCTTAATCAAAGGCACAACATTTGCTACCCTCCAATCTTCAGGCACCTCACCTGTAGCGGTGGATGATTCAAATATCTCTGCTAGGGGACCCGCAATTTCCTCCCTAACCTCCCATAACGTCCTGGGATACATTTCATCAGGTCCCGGAGATTTATCTACCTTGATGCGCGTTAAGACTTCCAGCACCTCCCTCTCTGTAATATGTACACTCCTCAAGACATCACTATTTATTTCCCCAAGTTCCCTAACATCCATGCCTTTCTCAACCGTAAATACCGATGTGAAATATTCATTCAGGATCTCACCCATCTCTTGTGGTTCCGCACATAGATGACCTTGTTGATCCTTCAGAGGCCTTACTCTCTCCCCAGTTACTCTTTTGCCCTTTATGTATTTGTAGAAGCTCTTTGGATTCTCCTTTGCCTTATCTGCCAAAGCAATCTCATGTCCCCTTTTTGCCCTCCTGATTCCTCTCTTAACTCTACTCCGGCAATCTCTATACTCTTCAAGGGATCCACTTGATCCCAGCTGCCTATGCATGTCATATGCCTCCTTCTTATTTTTGACTAGGGCCTCAATCTCCCGAGTCATCCAAGGTTCCCTACTTCTACCAGCCTTGCCCTTCACTTTATAAGGAATGTGCTTACCCTGAACCCTGGTTAACACACTTTTGAAAGCCTCTCACTTACCAGACGTCCCTTTGCCTGCCAACAGACTCTCCCAATCAACTTCTGAAAGTTCCTGTCTAATACCATCAAAATTGGCCTTTCCCCAATTTAGAATTTTAACTTTTGGGCCAGACCGATCATTCTCCATAGCTATCTTAAAACTAATGGAATTATGATCACTGGTCCCAAAGTGTTTGTGTTTGTGTTTGTGGTGTGTGTGTATTTGTGTTGTGTGAGTGTATTTGTGCGTGTGTTTGGTGTGTATGTGTTTGTGGTGTGTGTGTATTTGTGGTGTGTGTGTTTGTGGTGTGTGTATGTGTTTGTGGTATGCGTGGTGTGTGTGTGTATATTTGTGGTATGTGTGTATTTGTGGTGTGTGTGTATTTGTGGTATGTGTGTATATTTAGTGTTTGTGTGTGTATTTGGTGTGTGTGTGGGGGTATTTGTGGTGTGTGTGTCTGTGGTGTGTGTGTGTTTGTATTTGTTGTGTGTGTGTGTCTGGTGTATTTGTGGTGTGTGTGTGTATTTGTGGTGTGTGTGTGTGGTGTGTGTGTGGTGTGTGTGTATTTGTGGCGTGTGTGTATTTGTGGTGTGTGTGTGTGTATTTGTGGTGTGTGTGTGGGGGGGGGGTGTTTGTGTTTGTGGTGTGTGGTGTGTGTATTTGTGGTGTGTGTGTATTTGTGCTGTGTGTGTGTGGGTATTTGTGGTGTGTGTGTATTTGTGGTGTGTGTGTGTGGTGTGTGTGTATTTGTGGTACGTGTGTGGTGTGTGTTTGTGGTGTGTGTGTGTTTGTGGTGTGTGTGTATTTGTGGTGTGTGTGGTGTATTTGTGGTGTGTGTGTGTGGCGTGTGTGTTTGTGTGTGTTTGTGTAGTGTGTGTGTGTATTTGTGGTGTGTGTGTGGTGTGTGTGTGCATGTGTGTGGTGTGTTTGTGTGTGTGGTGTGTGTGTATTTGCGGTGTGTGTGCTTTTGTGGTGTGTGTGTGGTGTGTGTGTATTTGTGGTGTGTGTGTGCACGTGTGTGGTGTGTCTGTGTTTGTGGTGTGTGTGTATTTGTGGTGTGTGTGTGGTGTGTGTTTGTGGTGTGTGTTGTGTGTGTGTATTTGTGGTGTGTGTGGTGTATTTGTGGTGTGTGTGTGGCATGTGTGTTTGTGGTGTGTGTGTATTTGTGGTGTGTGTGTCGGTTGTGTGTGTTTGTGGTGTGTGTGTATTTGTGGTGTGTGTGTATTTGTGGTGTGTGTGTGTTTGTGTGTGTGTTTGTGTGTGTGTGTTTGTGTGTGTGTGTTTGTGTGTGTGTGGTGTGCGTATTTGTGGTGTGTGTGTATTTGTGGCGTGTGTGTATTTGTGGTGTGTGTGTATTTGTGGCGTGTGTGTATTTGTGGTGTGTGTGTGGGGGGGGTGTTTGTGTGTGTGGTGTGTGTATTTGTGGTGTGTGTGTATTTGTGCTGTGTGTGTGTGGGTATTTGTGGTGTGTGTGTCTGTGGTGTGTGTGTATTTGTGGTATGTTTGTGTTTGTGGTGTATGTGTGTATTTGTGGTGTGTGTGTTTGTGGTGTGTGTGTTTGTGCTGTGTGTGTGTGGTGTGTATGTGTTCATGGTGTGCGTGGTCTGTGTGTGTATATTTGTGGTGTGTGTGTGTATTTGTGGTGTGTGTGTATATTTGGTGTTTGTGTGTGTGTGTGTTTGGTGTGTGTGCATGGGTATTTGTGGTGTGTGTGTCTGTGGTGTGCGTGTGTGTTTGTATTTGGTGCGTGCGTGTGTGACTGGTGTATTTGTGGTGTGTGTGTGGATTTGTGGTGTGTGTGTATTTGTGGTGTATGTGTTTGTGGTGTGTGTGTGTTTGTGGTGTGTGTGTGTGTTTGTGGTGTGTGAATGTATTTGTGCTGTGTGTGTGTGGTGTGTATGTGTTTATGGTGTGCGTGGCCTGTGTGTGTATATTTGTGGTGTGTGTGTATTTGTGGTGTGTGTGTATATTTGGTGTTTGTGTGTGTGTGTGTTTGGTGTGTGTGTGGGTATTTGTGGTGTGTGTGTGTCTGTGGTGCGCGTGTGTTTGTATTTGGTGTGTGCGTGTGTGACTGGTGTATTTGTGGTGTGTGTGTGTATTTGTGGTGTGTGTGTGTGGTCTGTGTGTGGTGTGTGTGTGTATTTGTGGTGTGTGTGTATATTTGTGGTGCGTGTGTATTTGTGGTGTGTTTGCGTGTGTGTGGTGCGTTTGTGTGTGTGTATGGTGTATTTGTGGTGTGTCTGTGTGGTGTTTGTGTGTGTGGTGTGTATGTATTTGTGGTGTGTGTGTGGTGTGTGTTTGTGGTGTGCGTGTGTGTATTTGTGGTGTGTGTGTATTTGTGGTGTGTGTGTGTTTGTGTGTGTGTGTTTGTGTGTGTGTGTTTGTGTGTGTGTGGTGTGCGTATTTGTGGTGTGTGTGTATTTGTCGTGTGTGTGTGTATTTGTGGTGTGTGTGTGTATTTGTGGTGTGTGTGTGTGGGGGTGTGTGTTTGTGTTTGTGGTGTGTGGTGTGTGTGGTGTGTGTATTTGTGGTGTGTGTGTATTTGTGCTGTGTGTGTGTGGGTATTTGTGGTGTGTGTGTCTGTGCATTTGTGGTATGTTTGTGTTTGTGGTGTGTGTGTGTATTTGTGGCGTGTGTGTATTTGTGGTGTGTGTGTGTATTTGTGGTGTGTGTGGTGTATTTGTGGTGTGTGTGTGCACGTGTGTGGTGTGTCTGTGTTTGTGGTGTGTGTGTATTTGTGGTGTGTGTGTGGTGTGTGTTTGTGGTGTGTGTTGTGTGTGTGTATTTGTGGTGTGTGTGTGGCATGTGTGTTTGTGGTGTGTGTGTATTTGTGGTGTGTGTGTCGGTTGTGTGTGTGTTTGTGTGTGTGTGTTTGTGTGTGTGTGGTGTGCGTATTTGTGGTGCGTGTGTATTTGTGGCGTGTGTGTATTTGTGGTGTGTGTGTGTATTTGTGGTGTGTGTGTGGGGGGGGTGTTTGTGTGTGTGGTGTGTGTATTTGTGGTGTGTGTGTATTTGTGCTGTGTGTGTGTGGGTATTTGTGGTGTGTGTGTCTGTGGTGTGTGTGTATTTGTGGTATGTTTGTGTTTGTGGTGTATGTGTGTATTTGTGGTGTGTGTGTGGATTTGTGGTGTGTGTGTATTTGTGGTGTGTGTGTTTGTGGTGTGTGTGTTTGTGGTGTGTGTTTGTATTTGTGGTATATATGTTTGTGGTGTGTGTGTGTTTGTGGTGTGTGAGTGTATTTGTGCTGTGTGTGTGTGGTGTGTATGTGTTTATGGTGTGCGTGGTCTGTGTGTGTATATTTGTGGTGTGTGTGTGTATTTGTGGTGTGTGTATTTGTGGTGTATGTGTTTGCAGTGTGTGTGTGTTTGTGGTGTGTGTGTTTGTGGTGTGTGTGTTTGTGGTGTGTGTTTGTATTTGTGGTATATATGTTTGTGGTGTGTGTGTTTGTGGTATGTGTGTGTGTTTGTGCTGTGTGTGTGTGGTGTGTATGTGTTCATGGTGTGCGTGGTCTGTGTGTGTATATTTGTGGTGTGTGTGTGTATTTGTGGTGTGTGTGTATATTTGGTGTTTGTGTGTGTGTGTGTTTGGTGTGTGTGCATGGGTATTTGTGGTGTGTGTGTCTGTGGTGTGCGTGTGTGTTTGTATTTGGTGCGTGCGTGTGTGACTGGTGTATTTGTGGTGTGTGTGTGGGTTTGTGGTGTGTGTGTATTTGTGGTGTATGTGTTTGTGGTGTGTGTGTGTTTGTGGTGTGTGTGTGTGTTTGTGGTGTGTGAATGTATTTGTGCTGTGTGTGTGTGGTGTGTATGTGTTTATGGTGTGCGTGGCCTGTGTGTGTATATTTGTGGTGTGTGTGAATTTGTGGTGTGTGTGTATATTTGGTGTTTGTGTGTGTGTGTGTTTGGTGTGTGTGTGGGTATTTGTGGTGTGTGTGTGTCTGTGGTGCGCGTGTGTTTGTATTTGGTGTGTGCATGTGTGACTGGTGTATTTGTGGTGTGTGTGTATTTGTGGTGTGTGTGTGTGGTCTGTGTGTGGTGTGTGTGTGTATTTGTGGTGTGTGTGTATATTTGTGGTGCGTGTGTATTTGTGGTGTGTTTGCGTGTGTGTGGTGCGTTTGTGTGTGTGTATGGTGTATTTGTGGTGTGTCTGTGTGATGTTTGTGTGTGTGGTGTGTGTGTATTTGTGGTGTGTGTGTGGTGTGTTTGTGTTTGTGGTGTGTGTGGTGTATGCGTATTTGTGGTGTGTGTGTGTTTTTATGGTGTGTGTGTCTGTGGTGTGTGTGTAATTGTGCTGTGTGTTTGTGTTTGTGGTGAGTGTTGTGTATTTGTGGTGTGTGTGCATGGTGTGTGTGTTTGCGTGTGTCTGGTGTGTGTGTATTTGTGGTGTGGTGTGTGTTTGTGGTGTGTGTGTATATTTGTGATGTGTGTGTGTGTATTTGTGGTGTGTGTGTATTTGTGGTGTGTGTGTATATTTGGTGTTTGTTTGTGTGTGTGTTAGGTGTGTGTGTGGGGTATTTATGGTGTTTGTGTGCTGTGGTGTGTGTGTGTGTATTTGTAGTGTGTGTGTGGTGTGTTTGTGTTTGTGGTGTGTGCGTATTTGTGGTGTGTGTGTCTGTGGTGTGTGTGTATTTGTGCTGTGTGTTTGTGTGAATGTGGTGTGTGTGTATTTGTGGTGTGTGTGTGTGTGGTGTGTTTGTGTGTGTGGTGTGTGTGTATTTGTGCTGTGTGTTTGTGTGAATGTGGTGTGTGTGTATTTGTGGTGTGTGTGTGTGTGGTGTGTTTGTGTGTGTGGTGTGTGTGTATTTGTGGTGTGTGTGTATTTGTGGTGTGTGTGTGGTGTGTTTGTGTGTGTGGTGTGTGTGTGTATTTGTGGTGTGTGTGTGTATTTGTGGTGTGTGTGTATTTGTGGTGTGTGTGTGGTGTGTGTGTGTGTTTGTGGTGTGTGTGTGTATTTGTGGTGTGTGTGGTTTGTTTGTGTTTATGATATGTGTGGTGTGTGTGTATTTGTGGTGTGTGTGTGGTGTGTGTGTGTGTTTGGTGTGTGTGGGGGGTATTTATGGTGTTTGTGTGCTGTGGTGTGTGTGTGTATTTGTGGTGTGTTTGTGTTTGTGGTGTGTGTTTGTATTTGTAGTGTGTGTGGTGTGTGTGTATTTGTGGTGTGTTTGTGTTTGTTGTGTGTGTGTGTATGTATTTGTGGTGTGTGTGGATTTGTGGTGTGTGTGTGTATTTGTGGTGTGTGTGTGTTTTTATGGTGTGTGTGTGTGGTGTGTGTGGGGGTATTTTCTGGTGTGTGTGTCTGTGGTGTGTGTGTGTATTTGTGCTGTGTGTTTGTGTGAATGTGGTGTGTGTGTATTTGTGGTGTGTGTGTGGTGTGTTTGTGTTTGTGTGTGTGTGGTGTGTGTATTTGTGGTGTGTGTGGTGTGTGTGTGTATTTGTGGTGTGTGTGTGTGTATTTGTGTTGTGTGTGTGGTGTGTTTCTGTGTGTGGTGTGTGGGGGTATTTGTGGTGTGTGTGTGGTGTGTTTCTGTGTGTGGTGTGTGTGTGTATTAGTGGTGTGTGTGTGGTGTGTTTGTGTGTGTGGTGTGTGTGTGTATTAGTGGTGTGTGTGTGGTGTGTTTGTGTTTGTGATATGTGTGGTGTGTGTGTTTTTGTGGTGTGTGTGTATTAGTTGTGTGTGTGATGTGTGTGTGTATTTGTGGTGTGTGTGTGCATTTGTGGTGTGTGTGTATTTGTGGTGTGTGTGTATTTGTGGTGTGTGTGTATATTTGGTGTTTGTTTGTGTGTGTGTTAGGTGTGTGTGTGGGGTATTTATGGTGTTTGTGTGCTGTGGTGTGTGTGTGTGTGTATTTGTAGTGTGTGTGTGGTGTGTTTGTGTTTGTGGTGTGTGCGTATTTGTGGTGTGTGTGTCTGTGGTGTGTGTGTATTTGTGCTGTGTGTTTGTGTGAATGTGGTGTGTGTGTATTTGTGGTGTGTGTGTGTGTGGTGTGTTTGTGTGTGTGGTGTGTGTGTATTTGTGCTGTGTGTTTGTGTGAATGTGGTGTGTGTGTATTTGTGGTGTGTGTGTGTGTGGTGTGTTTGTGTGTGTGGTGTGTGTGTATTTGTGGTGTGTGTGTATTTGTGGTGTGTGTGTGGTGTGTTTGTGTGTGTGGTGTGTGTGTGTATTTGTGGTGTGTGTGTGTATTTGTGGTGTGTGTGTATTTGTGGTGTGTGTGTGGTGTGTGTGTGTGTTTGTGGTGTGTGTGTGTATTTGTGGTGTGTGTGGTTTGTTTGTGTTTATGATATGTGTGGTGTGTGTGTATTTGTGGTGTGTGTGTGGTGTGTGTGTGTGTTTGGTGTGTGTGGGGGGTATTTATGGTGTTTGTGTGCTGTGGTGTGTGTGTGTATTTGTGGTGTGTTTGTGTTTGTGGTGTGTGTTTGTATTTGTAGTGTGTGTGGTGTGTGTGTATTTGTGGTGTGTTTGTGTTTGTTGTGTGTGTGTGTATGTATTTGTGGTGTGTGTGGATTTGTGGTGTGTGTGTGTATTTGTGGTGTGTGTGTGTTTTTATGGTGTGTGTGTGTGGTGTGTGTGGGGGTATTTATGGTGTGTGTGTCTGTGGTGTGTGTGTGTATTTGTGCTGTGTGTTTGTGTGAATGTGGTGTGTGTGTATTTGTGGTGTGTGTGTGGTGTGTTTGTGTTTGTGTGTGTGTGGTGTGTGTATTTGTGGTGTGTGTGGTGTGTGTGTGTATTTGTGGTGTGTGTGTGTGTATTTGTGTTGTGTGTGTGGTGTGTTTCTGTGTGTGGTGTGTGGGGGTATTTGTGGTGTGTGTGTGGTGTGTTTCTGTGTGTGGTGTGTGTGTGTATTAGTGGTGTGTGTGTGGTGTGTTTGTGTGTGTGGTGTGTGTGTGTATTAGTGGTGTGTGTGTGGTGTGTTTGTGTTTGTGATATGTGTGGTGTGTGTGTTTTTGTGGTGTGTGTGTATTAGTTGTGTGTGTGATGTGTGTGTGTATTTGTGGTGTGTGTGTGCATTTGTGGTGTGTGTGTATTTGTGGTGTGTGTGTATTTGTGGTGTGTGTGTGTGTGTATTTGTGCTCTGTGTGTGTGTGTGGTGTGTTTGTGTTTGTGGTGTGCATGGTGTGTGTGTGTATTTGTGGTGTTTGTGTGTGTGGTGCGTGTGTTTTTGTGGTGTGTGTGTGTTTTGTGTGTGTATTTGTGGTGTGTGTGGTGTGTGTGGTGTGCGTGTGTGTTTGTATTTGACGTGTGTGTGTGTGTCTGGTGTATTTGTGGTGTGTGTGTATTTGTGGTGTGTGTGTATATTTGTGGTGTGTGTGTATATTTGTGGTGTGTGTGTGGTGTATGTGTATTTGTAGTGTGTGTGTGCATGTGTGTTGTGTGTTTGTGTGTGTGGCGTGTGTGTGTGTTTGTGGTGTGTGTGTGTTTTTGTTGTGTGTTGTGTGTGTGTGTGTGTGTGTGTTTGTGGTGTATGTGTGTTTGTGGTGTGTGTTGTGTGTGTGTCTGTGTATTTGTGGTGTGTGTGTGGTGTATTTGTTGTGTGTGTGTGGCTGTGGTGTGTGTATATTTGTGGTGTGTGTATTTGTGGTGTGTGTGTGTGTATTTGTGGTGTGTGTGTGGTGTGTGTATTTGTGGTGTGTGTATTTGTGGTGTGTGTGTGTATTTGTGGTATATGTGTTTGTGGTGTGTGTGTTTGTGGTGTGTGTGTTTGTGGTGTGTGTGTTTGTGGTGTGTGTGTGTATTTGTGGTATATGTGTTTGTGGTGTGTGTGTGTTTGTGGTGTGTGAGTGTATTTGTGCTGTGTGTGTGTGGTGTGTATGTGTTTATGGCGTGCGTGGTCAGTGTGTGTATATTTGTGGTATATGTGTTTGTGGTGTGTGTATTAGTGGTGTGTGTGTGTGGTGTGTGTGTGTGTGGTGTGTGTTTGTGTTTGTGGTGGGTGTGGTGCGTGTGTATATTTGTGGTGTGTGTGTGTGGATTTGTGGTGTGTGTGTGGATTTGTGGTGTGTGTGTATTTGTGGTGTATGTGTTTGTGGTGTGTGTGTGTTTGTGGTGTGTGTGTTTGTGGTGTGTGTGTGTGTTTGTGGTGTGTGTGTGTGGTGTGTATGTGTTTATGGTGTGCATGGTCTGTGTGTGTATATTTGTGGTGTGTGTGTATTTGTGGTGTGTGTGTATTTGTGGTGTGTGTGTATTTGTGGTGTGTGTATATATTTGGTGTTTGTGTGTGTGCGCGTGTTTGGTGTGTGTGTGTGGGTATTTGTGGTGTGCGTGTGTGTTTGTATTTGGTGTGCGCGTGTGTGACTGGTGTATTTGTGGTGTGTGTGTGTATTTGTGGTGTGTGTGCGTGTGTGTGGTGTGCTTGTGTGTGTGGTGTGTGTGTATTTGTGGTGTGTGTGTGGTGTGTTTGTGTTTGTGGTGTGTGTTGTGTGTGTATGTATTTGTGGTGTGTGTGGTGTATTTGTGGTGTGTGTGTGGTGTATTTGTGGTGTGTGTGTGTGGTGTGTGTATTTGTGGTGTGTGTGTTTGTGGTGTGTGTGTGTGGGGTGTGTTTGTGATTGTGGTGGGTGTGGTGTGTGTGTGGATTTGTGGTGTGTGTGTGTATTTGTGGTGTGTGTGTTTGTGGTGTGTGTGTTTGTGGTGTGTGTATTTGTGGTGTGTGTGTTTGTGGTGTGTGTGTGTATTTGTGGTATATGTGTTTGTGGTGTGTGTGTGTTTGTGGTGTGTGAGTGTGGGGGTGTGTGTTTGTGTTTGTGGTGTGTGGTGTGTGTGGTGTGTGTATTTGTGGTGTGTGTGTATTTGTGCTGTGTGTGTGTGGGTATTTGTGGTGTGTGTGTCTGTGTATTTGTGGTGTGTGTGTGCGTTTGTGGTGTGTGTGTGCGTTTGTGGTTTATGTGTGTGTTTGCGGTGTGTGTGTGTTTGTGGTGTGTGTGTTTGTGGTGTGTGTGTATTTGTGGTATATATGTTTGTGGTGTGTGTGTTTGTGGTGTGTGTGTTTGTGGTGTGTGTGTTTGTGGTGTGTGTGTGTGGTGTGTATGTGTTTATGGTGTGCGTGGTCTGTGTGTGTATATTTGTGGTGTGTGTGTGTATTTGTGGTGTGTGTGTATATTTGGTGTTTGTGTGTGTGTGTGTTTGGTGTGTGTGCATGGGTATTTGTGGTGTGTGTGTCTGTGGTGTGCGTGTGTGTTTGTATTTGGTGCGTGCATGTGTGACTGGTGTATTTGTGGTGTGTGTGTGGATTTGTGGTGTGTGTGTATTTGTGGTGTATGTGTTTGTGGTGTGTGTGTGTTTGTGGTGTGTGTGTTTGTGGTGTGTGTGTGTGTTTGTGGTGTGTGAATGTATTTGTGCTGTGTGTGTGTGGTGTGTATGTGTTTATGGTGTGCATGGTCTGTGTGTGTATATTTGTGGTGTGTGTGTGTATTTGTGGTGTGTGTGTATATTTGGTGTTTGTGTGTGTGTGTTTGGTGTGTGTACGTGGGTATTTTTGGTGTGTGTGTCTGTGGCGTGCGTGTGTGTTTGTATTTGCTGCGTGCGTGTGTGACTGGTGTATTTGTGGTGTGTGTGTGTGTTTGTGGTGTGTGTGTTTGTGGTGTGTGTGTTTGTGGTGTGTGTGTGTATTTGTGGTATATGTGTTTGTGGTGTGTGTGTGTGTTTGTGGTGTGAGTGTATTTGTGCTGTGTGTGTGTGGTGTGTATGTGTTTATGGTGTGCGTGGTCTGTGTGTGTATATTTGTGGTGTGTGCGTGTATTTGTGGTGTGTGTGTATGTTTGGTGTTTGTGTGTGTGTGTTTGGTGTGTGTGTGGGTATTTGTGGTGTGTGTGTGTCTGTGGTGTGCGTGTGTTTGTATTTGGTGTGTGCGTGTGTGACTGGTGTATTTGTGGTGTGTGTGTGTATTTGTGGTGTGTGTGTGTGGTGTGTGTGTGTATTTGTGGTGTGTGTGTATATTTGTGCTACGTGTGTATTTGTGGTGTGTTTGCGTGTGTGTGGTGCGTTTGTGTGTGTGTGTATGGTGTATTTGTGGTGTGTCTGTGTGGTGTGTGTTTGTGTGTGTGGTGTGTGTGTATTTGTGGTGTGTGTGTGTGGTGTGTGTTTGTGTTTGTGGTGTGTGTATTTATGGTATGTGTGTGTGGTGTGTGTTTGTGTTTGTGGTGAGTGTTGTGTGTGTGTATTTGTGGTGTGTGTGCATGGTGTGTGTGTTTGGGTGTGTGTGTGTATTTGTGCTGTGTGTGTATATTTGGTGTTTGTTTGTGTGTGTGTTTGGTGTGTGTGGGGGTATTTATAGTGTTTGTGTGCTGTGGTGTGTGTGTGTGTATTTGTAGTGTGTGTGTGGTGTGTTTGTGTTTGTGGTGTGTGTGGTGTATGCGTATTTGTGGTGTGTGTGTTTTTATGGTGTGTGTGTCTGTGGTGTGTGTGTATTTGTGCTGTGTGTGTGTATTTGTGGTGTGTGTGTATATTTGGTGTTTGTTTGTGTGTGTGTTAGGTGTGTGTGTGGGGTATTTATGGTGTTTGTGTGCTGTGGTGTGTGTGTGTGTATTTGTAGTGTGTGTGTGGTGTGTTTGTGTTTGTGGTGTGTCCGTATTTGTGGTGTGTGTGTCTGTGGTGTGTGTGTATTTGTGCTGTGTGTTTGTGTGAATGTGGTGTGTGTGTATTTGTGGTGTGTGTGTGGTGTGTTTGTGTGGTGTGTGTGTATTTGTGGTGTGTGTGTATTTGTGGTGTGTGTGTGGTGTGTTTGTGTGTGTGGTGTGTGTGTGTATTTGTGGTGTGTGTGTGTATTTGTGGTGTGTGTGTGGTGTGTGTGTGTATTTGTGGTGTGTGTGTGTATTTGTGGTGTGTGTGTGTATTTGTGGTGTGTGTGGTTTGTTTGTGTTTATGATATGTGTGGTGTGTGTGTATTTGTGGTGTGTGTGTGTTTGGTGTGTGTGGGGGGTATTTATGGTGTTTGTGTGCTGTGGTGTGTGTGTATTTGTGGTGTGTTTGTGTTTGTGGTGTGTGTTTGTATTTGTAGTGTGTGTGGTGTGTGTGTATTTGTGGTGTGTTTGTGTTTGTTGTGTGTGTATGTATTTGTGGTGTGTGTGGATTTGTGGTGTGTGTGTGTATTTGTGGTGTGTGTGGTGTGTGTGTGTATTTGTGGTGTGTGTAAGTTTTTATGGTGTGTGTGTGTGGTGTGTGTGGGGGTATTTATGGTGTGTGTGTCTGTGGTGTGTGTGTGTATTTGTGCTGTGTGTTTGTGTGAATGTGGTGTGTGTGTATTTGTGGTGTGTGTGTGGTGTGTTTGTGTGTGTGTGGTGTGTGTATTTGTGGTGTGTGTGTGTATTTGTGGTGTGTGTGTGTGTATTTGTGTTGTGTGTGTGGTGTGTTTCTGTGTGTGGTGTGTGGGGGTATCTGTGGTGTGTGTGTGGTGTGTTTGTGTGTGTGGTGTGTGTGTGTATTTGTGGTGTGTGTGTGGTGTGTTTGTGTGTGTGGTGTGTGTGTGTATTTGTGGTGTGTGTGTGGTGCGTGTGTGTGGTGTGTTTGTGTTTGTGATATGTGTGGTGTGTGTGTTTTTGTGGTGTGTGTATTAGTTGTGTGTGTGATGTGTGCGTGTATTTGTGGTGTGTGTGTGCATTTGTGGTGTGTGTGTATTTGTGGTGTGTGTGTGTGTGTGTATTTGTGCTCTGTGTGTGTATGTGGTGTGTTTGTGTTTGTGGTGTGCATGGTGTGTTTGTGTTTATTTGTGGTCTGTGTGTGAATGTGGTGTGTGTGTATTTGTGGTGTTTGTGTGTGTGGTGCGTGTGTTTTTGTGGTGTGTGTGTGTGTTTTGTGTGTGTATTTGTGGTGTGTGTGGTGTGTGTGGTGTGCGTGTGTGTTTGTATTTGACGTGTGTATGTGTGTCTGGTGTATTTGTGGTGTGTGTGTGTGGTGTGTTTGTGTTTGTGTTGTGTGTGTATTTGTGGTGTGTGTATATATTTGTGGTGTGTGTGTATATTTGTGGTGTGTGTGTGGTGTATGTGTATTTGTAGTGCGTGTGTGCGTGTGTGTGGTGTGTTTGTGTGTGTGGCGTGTGTGTATTTGTGGTGTGTGTGTGTTTGTGGTGTGTGTTGTGTGTGTGTGTGTATTTGTGGTGTGTGTGTGGTGTATTTGTTGTGTGTGTGTGGCTGTGGTGTGTGTATATTTGTGGTGTGTGTATTTGTGGTGTGTGTGTGTGTATTTGTGGTGTGTGTGTGGTGTATTTGTGGTGTGTGTGTGTGTGTGTGGTGTGTGTATTTGTGGTGTGTGTATTTGTGGTGTGTGTGTGTATTTGTGGTATATGTGTTTGTGGTGTGTGTGTTTGTGGTGTGTGTATTTGTGGTGTGTGTGTTTGTGGTGTGTGTGTGTGGTGTGTATGTGTTTATGGTGTGCGTGGTCAGTGTGTGTATATTTGTGGTGTGTGTGTGTATTTGTGGTGTGTGTATTTGTGGTGTATGTGTGTGGTGTGTGTGTGTGTGGTGTGTGTTTGTGTTTGTGGTGGGTGTGGTGCGTGTGTATATTTGTGGTGTGTGTGTGTGGATTTGTGGTGTGTGTGTGGATTTGTGGTGTGTGTGTATTTGTGGTGTGTGTGTGTGGTGTGTATGTGTTTATGGTGTGCATGGTCTGTGTGTGTATATTTGTGGTGTGTGTGTATTTGTGGTGTGTGTGTATTTGTGGTGTGTGTATATATTTGGTGTTTGTGTGTGTGCGCGTGTTTGGTGTGTGTGTGTGTGGGTATTTGTGGTGTGCGTGTGTGTTTGTATTTGGTGTGCGCGTGTGTGACTGGTGTATTTGTGGTGTGTGTGTGTATTTGTGGTATGTGTGTATTTGTGCTGTGTGTGTGGTGTGTTTGTGTTTGTGATGTGTGTTGTGTGTGTATGTATTTGTGGTGTGTGTGTGGTGTGTGTATTTGTGGTGTGTGTGTGTGTGGGGTGTGTTTCTGTTTGTGGTGGCTGTGGTGCGTCTATATTTGTGGTGTGTGTATTTGTGGTGTGTGTGTGTGTATTTGTGGTGTGTGTGTGGTGTATTTGTGGTGTGTGTGTGTGGTGTGTGTATTTGTGGTGTTTGTGTATTTGTGGTGTGTGTGTGGTGTATTTGTGGTGTGTGTGTGTGGTGTGTGTATTTGTGGTGTTTGTGTGGTGTATTTGTGGTGTGTGTGTGGTGTGTGTATTTGTGGTGTTTGTGTATTTGTGGTGTGTGTGTGTGGGGTGTGTTTGTGTTTGTGGTGGGTGTGGTGTGTGTGTGGATTTGTGGTGTGTGTGTGTATTTGTGGTGTGTGTGTTTGTGGTGTGTGTGTGTATTTGTGGTGTGTGTGTGGTGTATTTGTGGTGTGTGTGTGGTGTGTGTATTTGTGGTGTGTTTATTTGTGGTGTGTGTGTGTATTTGTGGTATATGTGTTTGTGGTGTGTGTGTTTGTGGTGTGTGTGTTTGTGGTGTGTGTATTTGTGGTGTGTGTGTTTGTGGTGTGTGTGTGTATTTGTGGTATATGTGTTTGTGGTGTGTGTGTGTTTGTGGTGTGTGAGTGTATTTGTGCTGTGTGTGTGTGGTGTGTATGTGTTTATGGTGTGCGTGGTCTGTGTGTGTATATTTGTGGTGTGTGTGTGTATTTGTGGTGTGTGTATTTGTGGTGTGTGTGTGTGTGTGGTGTGTGTTTGTGTTTGTGGTGGGTGTGGTGCGTGTGTATATTTGTGGTGTGTGTGTGAATTTGTGGTGTGTGTGTGGATTTGTGGTGTGTGTGTATTTGTGGTGTATGTGTTTGTGGTGTGTGTGTGTGTTTGTGGTGTGTGTGTTTGTGGTGTGTGTGTGTGTTTGTGGTGTGTGAGTGTATTTGTGCTGTGTGTGTGTGGTGTGTATGTGTTTATGGTGTGCATGGCCTGTGTGTGTATATTTGTGGTGTGTGTGTATTTGTGGTGTGTGTGTGTGGTGTGTGTATTTGTGGTGTGTGTGTGTGTGGGGTGTGTTTGTGTTTGTGGTGGCTGTGGTGCGTCTATATTTGTGGTGTGTGTATTTGTGGTGTGTGTGTGTGTATTTGTGGTGTGTGTGTGGTGTATTTGTGGTGTGTGTGTGTGGTGTGTGTATTTGTGGTGTTTGTGTATTTGTGGTGTGTGTGTGTGTGTGGGGTGTGTTTGTGTTTGTGGTGGGTGTGGTGTGTGTGTGGATTTGTGGTGTGTGTGTGTATTTGTGGTGTGTGTGTTTGTGGTGTGTGTGTTTGTGGTGTGTGTATTTGTGGTGTGTGTGTTTGTGGTGTGTGTGTGTGGGGTGTGTTTGTGTTTGTGGTGGGTGTGGTGTGTGTGTGGATTTGTGGTGTGTGTGTGTATTTGTGGTGTGTGTGTTTGTGGTGTGTGTGTTTGTGGTGTGTGTATTTGTGGTGTGTGTGTTTGTGGTGTGTGTGTGTATTTGTGGTATATGTGTTTGTGGTGTGTGTGTGTTTGTGGTGTGTGAGTGTATTTGTGCTCTGTGTGTGTGGTGTGTATGTGTTTATGGTGTGCGTGGTCTGTGTGTGTATATTTGTGGTGTGTGTGTGTATTTGTGGTGTGTGTATTTGTGGTGTGTGTGTGTGTGTGGTGTGTGTTTGTGTTTGTGGTGGGTGTGGTGCGTGTGTATATTTGTGGTGTGTGTGTGGATTTGTGGTGTGTGTGTGGATTTGTGGTGTGTGTGTATTTGTGGTGTGTGTGTTTGTGGTGTGCGTGTGTGTGTTTGTGGTGTGTGAGTGTATTTGTGCTGTGTGTGTGTGGTGTGTATGTGTTTATGGTGTGCATGGTCTGTGTGTGTATATTTGTGGTGTGTGTGTATTTGTGGTGTGTGTGTATATTTGGTGTTTGTGTGTGTGCGCGTGTTTGGTGTGTGTGTGTGGGTATTTGTGGTGTGCGTGTGTGTTTGTATTTGGTGTGCGCGTGTGTGACTGGTGTATTTGTGGTGTGTGTGTGTATTTGTGGTGTGTGTGCGTGTGTGTGGTGTGCTTGTGTGTGTGGTGTGTGTGTATTTGTGGTGTGTGTGTGGTGTGTTTGTGTTTGTGGTGTGTGTTGTGTGTATGTATTTGTGTTGTGTGTGGTGTATTTGTGGTGTGTGTGTGTGGTGTGTGTGTGTGTAGTGTGTGTGTATTTGTGGTGTGTGAGTGTATTTATGCTGTTTGTGTGTGGTGTGCGTGGTGTGTGTGTGTATATTTGTGGTGTGTGTGTGTATTTGTGGTGTGTGTGTATATTTGGTGTTTGTGTGTGTGTGTTTGGTGTGTGTGGGTATTTGTGGTGTGTGTGTGCTGTGGTGTGTGTATGTATTTGTGGTGTGTTTGTGTTTGTGGTGTGTGCGTGTGTATTTGTAGTGTGTGTGTGTATTTGTGGTGTGTGTGTGTGGTGTGTGTATTTGTGGTGTGTGTGTGTGGTGTGTGTGTATTTGTGCTCTGTGTGTGTGGTGTGTGTGTGGTGTGTTTGTGTTTGTAGTATGCATGGTGTGTTTGTGTATATTTGTGAAGTGTGTGGGTATTTGTGGTGTTTGTGTGTGTGGTGCGTTTGTGTTTGTGGTGTGTGTGTGTGTTTTGTGTGTGTATTTGTGGTGTGTGTGTGGTGTGCGTGTGTGTTTGTATTTGTTGTGTGTGTGTGTGTGTCTGATGTATTTGTGGTGTGTGTGTGGTGTGTGTGGTATGTTTGTATTTGTGGTATGTGTGTGTATTTGTGGTGTGTGTGTATATTTACGTGTGTGTGTGGTGTATGTGTATTTGTGGTGTGTGTGTGCGTGTGTGTGGTGTGTGTATTTGTGGTGTGTGTGTGTGGGTGTGGTGTGTGTTTTTGTGGTGTGTGTGTGTGTGGGTGTGGTGTGTGTTTTTGTGTTGTGTGGTGTGTGTATATTTGTGGTGTGTGTGTGTATTTGTGGGGTGTGTATTTGTGGTGTGTGTGTGTGTATTTGTGGTGTGTGTGTGGTGTATTTGTGGTGTGTGTGTTTGTGGTGTGTGTGTATTTGTGGTGTGTGGTGTGTGTGTTTGTGGTGTGTGTGTGTTTGTGGTGTGTGTTGTGTGTGTGTGTGTATTTGTGGTGTGTGTGGTGTATTTGTTGTGTGTGTGTGGCTGTGGTGTGTGTATATTTGTGGTGTGTGTATTTGTGGTGTGTGTGTGTGTATTTGTGGTGTGTGTGTGGTGTATTTGTGGTGTGTGTGTGTGGTGTGTGTATTTGTGGTGTGTGTTTATTTGTGGTTTGTGTGTGTGTGGGGTGTGTTTGTGTTTGTGGTGGGTGTGGTGTGTGTGTGTATTTGTGGTGTGTGTGTGTATTTGTGGTGTGTGTGTTTGTGGTGTGTGTGTTTGTGGTGTGTGTATTTGTGGTGTGTGTGTTTGTGGTGTGTGTGTGTGGGGTGTGTTTGTGTTTGTGGTGGGTGTGGTGTGTGTGTGGATTTGTGGTGTGTGTGTTTGTGGTGTGTGTGTTTGTGGTGTGTGTATTTGTGGTGTGTGCGTTTGTGGTGTGTGTGTGTATTTGTGGTATATGTGTTTGTGGTGTGTGTGTGTTTGTGGTGTGTGAGTGTATTTGTGCTGTGTGTGTGTGGTGTGTATGTGTTTATGGTGTGCGTGGTCTGTGTGTGTATATTTGTGGTGTGTGTGTATTTGTGGTGTGTGTATTTGTGGTGTGTGTGTGGTGTGTGTGTGTGGTGTGTGTGTGTGTGTGGTGTGTGTTTGTGTTTGTGGTGGGTGTGGTGCGTGTGTATATTTGTGGTGTGTGTGTGGATTTGTGGTGTGTGTGTATTTGTGGTGTATGTGTTTGTGGTGTGTGTGTGTTTGTGGTGTGTGTGTTTGTGGTGTGTGTGTGTTTGTGGTGTGTGAGTGTATTTGTGCTGTGTGTGTGTGGTGTGTATGTGTTTATGGTGTGCATGGTCTGTGTGTGTATATTTGTGGTGTGTGTGTATTTGTGGTGTGTGTGTATTTGTGGTGTGTGTGTATATTTGGTGTTTGTGTGTGTGCGCGTGTTTGGTGTGTGTGTGTGGGTATTTGTGGTGTGCGTGTGTGTTTGTATTTGGTGTGCGCGTGTGTGACTGGTGTATTTGTGGTGTGTGTGTGTATTTGTGGTGTGTGTGCGTGTGTGTGGTGTGCTTGTGTGTGTGGTGTGTGTGTATTTGTGGTGTGTGTGTGGTGTGTTTGTGTTTGTGGTGTGTGTTGTGTGTATGTATTTGTGTTGTGTGTGGTGTATTTGTGGTGTGTGTGTGTGTGTGGTGTGTGTGTGTAGTGTGTGTGTATTTGTGGTGTGTGAGTGTATTTATGCTGTTTGTGTGTGGTGTGCGTGGTGTGTGTGTGTGTATATTTGTGGTGTGTGTGTGTATTTGTGGTGTGTGTGTATTTGTGGTGTGTGTGTATATTTTGTGTTTGTGTGTGTGTGTGGGTATTTGTGGTGTGTGTGTGCTGTGGTGTGTGTGTGTATTTGTGGTGTGTTTGTGTTTGTGGTGTGTGTGTGTATTTGTAGTGTGTGTGTGTATTTGTGGTGTGTGTGTGTGGTGTGTGTATTTGTGGTGTGTTTGTGTTTGTTGTGTGCGTATGTATTTGTGGTGTGTGTGGATTTGTGGTGTGTGTGTGTATTTGTGGTGTTTGTGTGGTGTGTTTGTGTGTGTGGTGGGTTTGTGTTTGTGATATGTGTGGTGTGTATGTATTTGTGGTGTGTGTGTAGTGTGTTTGTGTTTGTGGTGTGTTTGTGTGTGTGGTGTGTGTGTGTATTTGTGGTGTGTGTGTTGTGTGTGTGTGTGTGGTGTGTGTATTTTGTGGTGTGTGTATTTGTGGTGTGTGTGTATTTGTGGTGTGTGTGTATTTGTGGTGTGTGTGTGTGTATTTGTGGTGTGTGTGTCCATTGGTGTGTGTGTATTTGTGCTGTGTGTGTGTGAATGTGGTGTGTGTGTATTTGTGGTGTGTGTGTATTTGTGGTGTGTGTGTGTGTGTGGTGTGTTTGTGTTTGTGTGTGTGGTGTGTGTATTTGTGGTGTGTGTTTATTTGTGGTTTGTGTGTGTGTGGTGTGTTTGTGTGTATGTGTTGGGTTTGTATTTGTGAAATGTGTGGTGTGTGTGTATTTGTGGTGTGTGTGTGGTGTGTGTGTGTGTATTTGTGGTGTGTGTGTATTTGTGGTGTGTGTGTGTGTATTTATGGTGTGTGTGTGTATCTGTGGTGTGTGTGTGTATTTGTGGTGTATGTGTGTGGTGTGTGTGTGTGGTGTTTGTGTATTTGTGGTGTGCGTGTGTGTGTGTGTGGTGTGTGTGTGTATTGTGTGTGTGTGGTGTGTGTGTGTATTTGTGGTGTGTGTGTGGTGTGTGTGTATTTGTGCTCTGTGTGTGTGGTGTGTGTGTGGTGTGTTTGTGTTTGTAGTATGCATGGTGTGTTTGTGTATATTTGTGAAGTGTGTGGGTATTTGTGGTGTTTGTGTGTGTGGTGCGTTTGTGTTTGTGGTGTGTGTGTGTTTTGTGTGTGTATTTGTGGTGTGTGTGTGGTGTGCGTGTGTGTTTGTATTTGTTGTGTGTGTGTGTGTGTCTGATGTATTTGTGGTGTGTGTGTATTTTTGGTGTGTGTGTGGTGTGTGTGTGTGGTGTGTGTGTGGTATGTTTGTATTTGTGGTATGTGTGTGTATTTGTGGTGTGTGTGTATATTTACGGTGTGTGTGGTGTATGTGTATTTGTGGTGTGTGTGTGCGTGTGTGTGGTGTGTGTATTTGTGGTGTGTGTGTGTGTGGGTGTGGTGTGTGTTTTTGTGGTGTGTGTGTGGGGGTGTGGTGTGTGTTTTTGTGTGTGTGTGGTGTGTGTATATTTGTGGTGTGTGTGTGTATTTGTGGGGTGTGTATTTGTGGTGTGTGTGTGTATTTGTGGTGTGTGTGTTTGTGGTGTGTGTGTGTATTTGTGGTGTGTGTGTTTGTGGTGTGTGTGTGTATTTGTGGTGTGTGTGTGTGGTGTGTGTGTGTTTGTGGTGTGTGTGTGTTTGTGGTGTGTGTTGTGTGTGTGTGTGTGTATTTGTGGTGTGTGTGGTGTATTTGTTGTGTGTGTGTGGCTGTGGTGTGTGTATATTTGTGGTGTGTGTATTTGTGGTGTGTGTGTGTGTATTTGTGGTGTGTGTGTGGTGTATTTGTGGTGTGTGTGTGTGGTGTGTGTATTTGTGGTGTGTGTGTATTTGCGGTGTGTGTGTGGTGTGTGTGTGTGTGTGGGGTGTGTTTGTGTTTGTGGTGGGTGTGGTGTGTTTGTGGATTTGTGGTGTGTGTGTGTATTTGTGGTGTGTGTGTTTGTGGTGTGTGTGTTTGTGGTGTGTGTATTTGTGGTGTGTGTGTTTGTGGTGTGTGTGTGTGTATTTGTGGTATATGTGTTTGTGGTGTGTGTGTGTTTGTGGTGTGTTTGTGTGTGTGTGTTGGGTTTGTATTTGTGATATGTGTGGTGTGTGTGTATTTGTGGTGTGTGTGTGTGGTGTGTGTATATTTGTGGTGTGTGTGTGTATTTGTGGTGTGTGTGGATTTGTGGTGTGTGTGTGTATTTGTGGTGTTTGTGTGGGTGTGTTTGTGTGTGTGGTGGGGTTGTGTTTGTGTATGTGTGGGGGGTGTGTTTGTGGGGGGTGTGTAGTGTGGTTGGGGGGTGTGGTGTGTGTGTGTGTGTGGTGTGTGTGTGTGTGGGTGTGTGTGTGTGTTGGGGGGGGGGGGGGGGGGGGGGGGGTGGGGGTGTGGTGTGTGTATTTTGTGGTGTGTGTATTTGTGGTGTGTGTGTATTTGTGGTGTGTGTGTATTTGTGGTGTGTGTGTGTGTATTTGTGGTGTGTGTGTCCATTGGTGTGTGTGTATTTGTGCTGTGTGTGTGTGAATGTGGTGTGTGTGTATTTGTGGTGTGTGTGTATTTGTGGTGTGTGTGTGTGTGTGGTGTGTTTGTGTTTGTGTGTGTGGTGTGTGTATTTGTGGTGTGTGTGTATTTGTGGTTTGTGTGTGTGTGGTGTGTTTGTGTGTATGTGTTGGGTTTGTATTTGTGATATGTGTGGTGTGTGTGTATTTGTGGTGTGTGTGTGGTGTGTGTGTGTGTATTTGTGGTGTGTGTGTATTTGTGGTGTGTGTGTGTATTTATGGTGTGTGTGTGTATCTGTGGTGTGTGTGTGTATTTGTGGTGTATGTGTGTGGTGTGTGTGTGTGGTGTTTGTGTATTTGTGGTGTGCGTGTGTGTGTGTGTGGTGTGTGTGTGTATTGTGTGTGTGTGGTGTGTGTGTGTATTTGTGGTGTGTGTGTGGTGTGTGTGTATTTGTGCTCTGTGTGTGTGGTGTGTGTGTGGTGTGTTTGTGTTTGTAGTATGCATGGTGTGTTTGTGTATATTTGTGAAGTGTGTGGGTATTTGTGGTGTTTGTGTGTGTGGTGCGTTTGTGTTTGTGGTGTGTGTGTGTTTTGTGTGTGTATTTGTGGTGTGTGTGTGGTGTGCGTGTGTGTTTGTATTTGTTGTGTGTGTGTGTGTGTCTGATGTATTTGTGGTGTGTGTGTATTTTTGGTGTGTGTGTGGTGTGTGTGTGTGGTGTGTGTGTGGTATGTTTGTATTTGTGGTATGTGTGTGTATTTGTGGTGTGTGTGTATATTTACGGTGTGTGTGGTGTATGTGTATTTGTGGTGTGTGTGTGCGTGTGTGTGGTGTGTGTATTTGTGGTGTGTGTGTGTGTGGGTGTGGTGTGTGTTTTTGTGGTGTGTGTGTGGGGGTGTGGTGTGTGTTTTTGTGTGTGTGTGGTGTGTGTATATTTGTGGTGTGTGTGTGTATTTGTGGGGTGTGTATTTGTGGTGTGTGTGTGTATTTGTGGTGTGTGTGTTTGTGGTGTGTGTGTGTATTTGTGGTGTGTGTGTTTGTGGTGTGTGTGTGTATTTGTGGTGTGTGTGTGTGGTGTGTGTGTGTTTGTGGTGTGTGTGTGTTTGTGGTGTGTGTTGTGTGTGTGTGTGTGTATTTGTGGTGTGTGTGGTGTATTTGTTGTGTGTGTGTGGCTGTGGTGTGTGTATATTTGTGGTGTGTGTATTTGTGGTGTGTGTGTGTGTATTTGTGGTGTGTGTGTGGTGTATTTGTGGTGTGTGTGTGTGGTGTGTGTATTTGTGGTGTGTGTGTATTTGCGGTGTGTGTGTGGTGTGTGTGTGTGTGTGTGGGGTGTGTTTGTGTTTGTGGTGGGTGTGGTGTGTTTGTGGATTTGTGGTGTGTGTGTGTATTTGTGGTGTGTGTGTTTGTGGTGTGTGTGTTTGTGGTGTGTGTATTTGTGGTGTGTGTGTTTGTGGTGTGTGTGTGTGTATTTGTGGTATATGTGTTTGTGGTGTGTGTGTGTTTGTGGTGTGTTTGTGTGTGTGTGTTGGGTTTGTATTTGTGATATGTGTGGTGTGTGTGTATTTGTGGTGTGTGTGTGTGGTGTGTGTATATTTGTGGTGTGTGTGTGTATTTGTGGTGTGTGTGTATTTGTGGTGTGTGTGTATATTTGGTGTTTGTGTGTGTGTGTTTGGTGTGTGTGTGGGGGTATTTGTAGTGTGTGTGTGTATTTGTGGTGTGTGTGTGTGGTGTGTGTATTTGTGGTGTGTTTGTGTTTGTTGTGTGCGTATGTATTTGTGGTGTGTGTGGATTTGTGGTGTGTGTGTATTTGTGGTGTTTGTGTGGTGTGTTTGTGTGTGTGGTGGGTTTGTGTTTGTGATATGTGTGGTGTGTGTGTAGTGTGTTTGTGTGTGTGGTGTGTTTGTGTTTGTGGTGTGTTTGTGTGTGTGGTGGGTGTGTGTATTTGTGGTGTGTGTGTTGTGTGTGTGTGTGTGGTGTGTGTATTTTGTGGTGTGTGTGTATTTGTGGTGTGTGTGTATTTGAGGTGTGTGTGTATTTGTGGTGTGTGTGTGTATTTGTGGTGTGTGTGTCCATTGGTGTGTGTGTATTTGTGCTGTGTGTGTGTGAATGTGGTGTGTGTGTATTTGTGGTGTGTGTGTGTGTGTGTCTGGTGTGTTTGTGTTTGTGTGTGTGGTGTGTGTATTTGTGGTGTGTGTGTATTTGTGGTGTGTGTGTGGTGTGTTTGTGTGTGTGTGTTGGGTTTGTATTTGTGATATGTGTGGTGTGTGTGTATTTGTGGTGTGTGTGTGGTGTGTGTGTGTGTATTTGTGGTGTGTGTGTATCTGTGGTGTGTGTCTGTATTTGTGGTGTGTGTGTGTGGTGTGTGTGTGTGGTGTTTGTGTATTTGTGTTGTGTGTGTGTGTATTTGTGGTGTGTGTGTGTGTGTATTGTGTGTGTGTGGTGTGTGTGTGTATTTGTGGTGTGTGTGTGGTGTGTGTGTATTTGTGCTCTGTGTGTGTGGTGTGTGTGTGGTGTGTTTGTGTTTGTAGTATGCATGGTGTGTTTGTGTATATTTGTGAAGTGTGTGGGTATTTGTGGTGTTTGTGTGTGTGGTGCGTTTGTGTTTGTGGTGTGTGTGTGTTTTGTGTGTGTATTTGTGGTGTGTGTGTGGTGTGCGTGTGTGTTTGTATTTGTTGTGTGTGTGTGTGTGTCTGATGTATTTGTGGTGTGTGTGTATTTTTGGTGTGTGTGTGGTGTGTGTGTGGTATGTTTGTATTTGTGGTATGTGTGTGTATTTGTGGTGTGTGTGTATATTTACGGTGTGTGTGTGGTGTATGTGTATTTGTGGTGTGTGTGTGGTGTGTGTGTATTTGTGCTCTGTGTGTGTGGTGTGTGTGTGGTGTGTTTGTGTTTGTAGTATGCATGGTGTGTTTGTGTATATTTGTGAAGTGTGTGGGTATTTGTGGTGTTTGTGTGTGTGGTGCGTTTGTGTTTGTGGTGTGTGTGTGTATTTGTGGTGTGTGTGTGGTGTGCGTGTGTGTTTGTATTTGTTGTGTGTGTGTGTGTGTCTGATGTATTTGTGGTGTGTGTGTATTTTTGGTGTGTGTGTGGTGTGTGTGTGGTATGTTTGTATTTGTGGTATGTGTGTGTATTTGTGGTGTGTGTGTATATTTACGGTGTGTGTGTGGTGTATGTGTATTTGTGGTGTGTGTGTGTGTGTGGTGTGTGTATATTTGTGGTGTGTGCGTGTATTTGTGGTGTGTGTGTATTTGTGGTGTGTGTGTATATTTGGTGTTTGTGTGTGTGTGTTTGGTGTGTGTGTGGGGGTATTTGTAGTGTGTGTGTGTATTTGTGGTGTGTGTGTGTGGTGTGTGTATTTGTGGTGTGTTTGTGTTTGTTGTGTGCGTATGTATTTGTGGTGTGTGTGGATTTGTGGTGTGTGTGTATTTGTGGTGTTTGTGTGGTGTGTTTGTGTGTGTGGTGGGTTTGTGTTTGTGATATGTGTGGTGTGTGTGTATTTGTGGTGTGTGTGTAGTGTGTTTGTGTGTGTGGTGTGTTTGTGTTTGTGGTGTGTTTGTGTGTGTGGTGGGTGTGTGTATTTGTGGTGTGTGTGTTGTGTGTGTGTGTGTGGTGTGTGTATTTTGTGGTGTGTGTGTATTTGTGGTGTGTGTGTATTTGAGGTGTGTGTGTATTTGTGGTGTGTGTGTGTGTATTTGTGGTGTGTGTGTCCATTGGTGTGTGTGTATTTGTGCTGTGTGTGTGTGAATGTGGTGTGTGTGTATTTGTGGTGTGTGTGTGTGTGTGTGTCTGGTGTGTTTGTGTTTGTGTGTGTGGTGTGTGTATTTGTGGTGTGTGTGTATTTGTGGTGTGTGTGTGGTGTGTTTGTGTGTGTGTGTTGGGTTTGTATTTGTGATATGTGTGGTGTGTGTGTATTTGTGGTGTGTGTGTGGTGTGTGTGTGTATTTGTGGTGTGTGTGTATCTGTGGTGTGTGTCTGTATTTGTGGTGTGTGTGTGTGGTGTGTGTGTGTGGTGTTTGTGTATTTGTGGTGTGTGTGTGTATTTGTGGTGTGTGTGTGTGTGTATTGTGTGTGTGTGGTGTGTGTGTGTATTTGTGGTGTGTGTGTGGTGTGTGTGTATTTGTGCTCTGTGTGTGTGGTGTGTGTGTGGTGTGTTTGTGTTTGTAGTATGCATGGTGTGTTTGTGTATATTTGTGAAGTGTGTGGGTATTTGTGGTGTTTGTGTGTGTGGTGCGTTTGTGTTTGTGGTGTGTGTGTGTTTTGTGTGTGTATTTGTGGTGTGTGTGTGGTGTGCGTGTGTGTTTGTATTTGTTGTGTGTGTGTGTGTGTCTGATGTATTTGTGGTGTGTGTGTATTTTTGGTGTGTGTGTGGTGTGTGTGTGGTATGTTTGTATTTGTGGTATGTGTGTGTATTTGTGGTGTGTGTGTATATTTACGGTGTGTGTGTGGTGTATGTGTATTTGTGGTGTGTGTGCGTGTGTGTGGTGTGTGTATTTGTGGTGTGTGTGTGTGGGTGTGGTGTGTGTTTTTGTGTGTGTGTGGTGTGTGTATATTTGTGGTGTGTGTGTATTTGTGGGGTGTGTATTTGTGGTGTGTGTGTGGTGTATTTGTGGTGTGTGTGTTTGTGGTGTGTGTGTGTATTTGTGGTGTGTGTGTGTGGTGTGTGTGTGTTTGTGGTGTGTGTGTGTTTGTGGTGTGTGTTGTGTGTGTGTGTATTTGTGGTGTGTGTGGTGTATTTGTTGTGTGTGTGTGGCTGTGGTGTGTGTATATTTGTGGTGTGTGTATTTGTGGTGTGTGTGTGTGTATTTGTGGTGTGTGTGTGGTGTATTTGTGGTGTGTGTGTGTGGTGTGTGTATTTGTGGTGTGCGTGTATTTGTGGTGTGTGTGTGGTGTGTGTGTGTGTGGATTTGTGGTGTGTGTGTGTATTTGTGGTGTGTGTGTTTGTGGTGTGTGTGTTTGTGGTGTGTGTATTTGTGGTGTGTGTGTTTGTGGTGTGTGTGTGTATTTGTGGTATATGTGTTTGTGGTGTGTGTGTGTTTGTGGTGTGTGAGTGTATTTGTGCTGTGTGTGTGTGGTGTGTATGTGTTTATGGTGTGCGTGGTCTGTGTGTGTATATTTGTGGTGTGTGTGTATTTGTGGTGTGTGTATTTGTGGTGTGTGTGTGGTGTGTGTGTGTATTGTGTGTGTGTGGTGTGTGTGTGTATTTGTGGTGTGTGTGTGGTGTGTGTGTATTTGTGCTCTGTGTGTGTGGTGTGTGTGTGGTGTGTTTGTGTTTGTAGTATGCATGGTGTGTTTGTGTATATTTGTGAAGTGTGTGGGTATTTGTGGTGTTTGTGTGTGTGGTGCGTTTGTGTTTGTGGTGTGTGTGTGTTTTGTGTGTGTATTTGTGGTGTGTGTGTGGTGTGCGTGTGTGTTTGTATTTGTTGTGTGTGTGTGTGTGTCTGATGTATTTGTGGTGTGTGTGTATTTTTGGTGTGTGTGTGGTGTGTGTGTGGTATGTTTGTATTTGTGGTATGTGTGTGTATTTGTGGTGTGTGTGTATATTTACGGTGTGTGTGTGGTGTATGTGTATTTGTGGTGTGTGTGCGTGTGTGTGGTGTGTGTATTTGTGGTGTGTGTGTGTGGGTGTGGTGTGTGTTTTTGTGTGTGTGTGGTGTGTGTATATTTGTGGTGTGTGTGTATTTGTGGGGTGTGTATTTGTGGTGTGTGTGTGGTGTGTTTGTGGTGTGTGTGTTTGTGGTGTGTGTGTGTATTTGTGGTGTGTGTGTGTGGTGTGTGTGTGTTTGTGGTGTGTGTGTGTTTGTGGTGTGTGTTGTGTGTGTGTGTATTTGTGGTGTGTGTGGTGTATTTGTTGTGTGTGTGTGGCTGTGGTGTGTGTATATTTGTGGTGTGTGTATTTGTGGTGTGTGTGAGTGTATTTGTGGTGTGTGTGTGGTGTATTTGTGGTGTGTGTGTGTGGTGTGTGTATTTGTGGTGTGCTTGTATTTGTGGTGTGTGTGTGGTGTGTGTGTGTGTGGATTTGTGGTGTGTGTGTGTATTTGTGGTGTGTGTGTTTGTGGTGTGTGTGTTTGTGGTGTGTGTATTTGTGGTGTGTGTGTTTGTGGTGTGTGTGTGTATTTGTGGTATATGTGTTTGTGGTGTGTGTGTGTTTGTGGTGTGTGAGTGTATTTGTGCTGTGTGTGTGTGGTGTGTATGTGTTTATGGTGTGCGTGGTCTGTGTGTGTATATTTGTGGTGTGTGTGTATTTGTGGTGTGTGTATTTGTGGTGTGTGTGTGGTGTGTGTGTGTGGTGTGTGTGTGTATGGTGTGTGTTTGTGTTTGTGGTGGGTGTGGTGCGTGTGTATATTTGTGGTGTGTGTGTGGATTTGTGGTGTGTGTGTATTTGTGGTGTATGTGTTTGTGGTGTGTGTGTGTATTTTTGGTGTGTGTGTGGTGTGTGTGTGTGGTGTGTGTGTGTGGTATGTTTGTATTTGTGGTATGTGTGTGTATTTGTGGTGTGTGTGTATATTTACGGTGTGTGTGTGGTGTATGTGTATTTGTGGTGTGTGTGCGTGTGTGTGGTGTGTGTATTTGTGGTGTGTGTGTGTGTGGGTGTGGTGTGTGTTTTTGTGTGTGTGTGGTGTGTGTATATTTGTGGTGTGTGTGTGTATTTGTGGGGTGTGTATTTGTGGTGTGTGTGTGTATTTGTGGTGTGTGTGTGGTGTATTTGTGGTGTGTGTGTGTGGTGTGTGTGTGTGGGGTGTGTTTGTGTTTGTGGTGGGTGTGTGTATTTGTGGTGTGTGCGTTGGTTGTGTGTGTGTGTGGTGTATGTGTGTGGTGTGTTTGTGTTTGTGGTGTGTGCTGTGTGTGTGTGTGTATTTGTGGTGTGTGTGTGTGGTGTGTGTGTGTATTTGTGGTGTGTGTGGTGTATTTGTGGTGTGTGTGTGGTGTGTGTGTGTATTTGTGGGGTGTGGTGTATTTGTGGTGTGTGGTGTGTGTGTATTTGTGGTGTGTGGTGTGTGTGTGTATTTGTGGTGTGTGTGGTGTGTGTGTATTTGTGGTGTGTGTGTTGTGTTTTTGTGTTTGTGGTGTATTTGTGGTGTGTGTGTATTTGTGGTGTGTGGGCTGTCTGTGTATTTGTGGTGTGTTTGTATTTGTGGTGTGTGTGTATTTGTGGTGTGTGTGGTGTGTGTGTGTATTTGTGGTGTGTGTGTATTTGTGGTGTGTGTGGTGTGTGTGTATTTGTGGTGTGTGGGGTGTGTTTATTTGTGGTGTGTGTATTTGTGGTGTGTGTGTGTGTATTTGTGGTGTGTGTGTGGTGTATTTGTGGTGTGTGTGTGTGGTGTGTGTATTTGTGGTGTGCGTGTATTTGTGGTGTGTGTGTGGTGTGTGTGTGTGTGGATTTGTGGTGTGTGTGTGTATTTGTGGTGTGTGTGTTTGTGGTGTGTGTGTTTGTGGTGTGTGTATTTGTGGTGTGTGTGTTTGTGGTGTGTGTGTGTATTTGTGGTATATGTGTTTGTGGTGTGTGTGTGTTTGTGGTGTGTGAGTGTATTTGTGCTGTGTGTGTGTGGTGTGTATGTGTTTATGGTGTGCGTGGTCTGTGTGTGTATATTTGTGGTGTGTGTGTATTTGTGGTGTGTGTATTTGTGGTGTGTGTGTGGTGTGTGTGTGTGGTGTGTGTGTGTATGGTGTGTGTTTGTGTTTGTGGTGGGTGTGGTGCGTGTGTATATTTGTGGTGTGTGTGTGGATTTGTGGTGTGTGTGTATTTGTGGTGTATGTGTTTGTGGTGTGTGTGTGTATTTTTGGTGTGTGTGTGGTGTGTGTGTGTGGTGTGTGTGTGTGGTATGTTTGTATTTGTGGTATGTGTGTGTATTTGTGGTGTGTGTGTATATTTACGGTGTGTGTGTGGTGTATGTGTATTTGTGGTGTGTGTGCGTGTGTGTGGTGTGTGTATTTGTGGTGTGTGTGTGTGGGTGTGGTGTGTGTTTTTGTGTGTGTGTGGTGTGTGTATATTTGTGGTGTGTGTGTGTATTTGTGGTGTGTGTGTGTATTTGTGGTGTGTGTGTGGTGTATTTGTGGTGTGTGTGTGTGGTGTGTGTGTGTGGGGTGTGTTTGTGTTTGTGGTGGGTGTGTGTATTTGTGGTGTGTGCGTTGGTTGTGTGTGTGTGTGGTGTATGTGTGTGGTGTGTTTGTGTTTGTGGTGTGTGCTGTGTGTGTGTGTGTATTTGTGGTGTGTGTGTGTGGTGTGTGTGTGTATTTGTGGTGTGTGTGGTGTATTTGTGGTGTGTGTGTGGTGTGTGTGTGTATTTGTGGGGTGTGGTGTATTTGTGGTGTGTGGTGTGTGTGTATTTGTGGTGTGTGGTGTGTGTGTGTATTTGTGGTGTGTGTGGTGTGTGTGTATTTGTGGTGTGTGTGTTGTGTTTTTGTGTTTGTGGTGTATTTGTGGTGTGTGTGTATTTGTGGTGTGTGGGCTGTCTGTGTATTTGTGGTGTGTTTGTATTTGTGGTGTGTGTGTATTTGTGGTGTGTGTGGTGTGTGTGTGTATTTGTGGTGTGTGTGTATTTGTGGTGTGTGTGGTGTGTGTGTATTTGTGGTGTGTGGGGTGTGTTTATTTGTGGTGTGTGTATTTGTGGTGTGTGTGTGTGTATTTGTGGTGTGTGTGTGGTGTATTTGTGGTGTGTGTGTGTGGTGTGTGTGATTTGTGGTGTGGGTTTGTGGTGATATGTGGTGGTGTGTGTGTGTGGTGATTTGTGGTGTGTGTGTGTATTTGTGGTGTGTGGTGTATGTGGTGTGTGTGTTTGTGGTGGTGTGTATTTGTGGTGTGTGTGGTGGTGTGTGTGTGTATTTGTGGTATATGTGTTTGTGGTGTGTGTGTGTTGTGGTGTGTGAGTGTATTTGTGCTGTGTGCTGTGTGTGGTGTGTATGTGTTTATGGTGTGCGTGGTCTGTGTGTGTATATTTGTGGTGTGTGTGTATTTGTGGTGTGTGTATTTGTGGTGTGTGTGTGGTGTGTGTGTGTGGTGTGTGTGTGTATTTGTGGTGTGTGTGGTGTATTTGTGGTGTGTGTGTGGTGTGTGTGTGTATTTGTGGGGTGTGGTGTATTTGTGGTGTGTGGTGTGTGTGTATTTGTGGTGTGTGGTGTGTGTGTGTATTTGTGGTGTGTGTGGTGTGTGTGTATTTGTGGTGTGTGTGTTGTGTTTTTGTGTTTGTGGTGTATTTGTGGTGTGTGTGTATTTGTGGTGTGTGGGCTGTCTGTGTATTTGTGGTGTGTTTGTATTTGTGGTGTGTGTGTATTTGTGGTGTGTGTGGTGTGTGTGTGTATTTGTGGTGTGTGTGTATTTGTGGTGTGTGTGGTGTGTGTGTATTTGTGGTGTGTGGGGTGTGTTTATTTGTGGTGTGTGTATTTGTGGTGTGTGTGTGTATTTGTGGTGTGTGTGTGGTGTATTTGTGGTGTGTGTGTGTGGTGTGTGTATTTGTGGTGTGCGTGTATTTGTGGTGTGTGTGTGGTGTGTGTGTGTGTGGATTTGTGGTGTGTGTGTGTATTTGTGGTGTGTGTGTTTGTGGTGTGTGTGTTTGTGGTGTGTGTATTTGTGGTGTGTGTGTTTGTGGTGTGTGTGTGTATTTGTGGTATATGTGTTTGTGGTGTGTGTGTGTTTGTGGTGTGTGAGTGTATTTGTGCTGTGTGTGTGTGGTGTGTATGTGTTTATGGTGTGCGTGGTCTGTGTGTGTATATTTGTGGTGTGTGTGTATTTGTGGTGTGTGTATTTGTGGTGTGTGTGTGGTGTGTGTGTGTGGTGTGTGTGTGTATGGTGTGTGTTTGTGTTTGTGGTGGGTGTGGTGCGTGTGTATATTTGTGGTGTGTGTGTGGATTTGTGGTGTGTGTGTATTTGTGGTGTATGTGTTTGTGGTGTGTGTGTGTATTTTTGGTGTGTGTGTGGTGTGTGTGTGTGGTGTGTGTGTGTGGTATGTTTGTATTTGTGGTATGTGTGTGTATTTGTGGTGTGTGTGTATATTTACGGTGTGTGTGTGGTGTATGTGTATTTGTGGTGTGTGTGCGTGTGTGTGGTGTGTGTATTTGTGGTGTGTGTGTGTGGGTGTGGTGTGTGTTTTTGTGTGTGTGTGGTGTGTGTATATTTGTGGTGTGTGTGTGTATTTGTGGTGTGTGTGTGTATTTGTGGTGTGTGTGTGGTGTATTTGTGGTGTGTGTGTGTGGTGTGTGTGTGTGGGGTGTGTTTGTGTTTGTGGTGGGTGTGTGTATTTGTGGTGTGTGCGTTGGTTGTGTGTGTGTGTGGTGTATGTGTGTGGTGTGTTTGTGTTTGTGGTGTGTGCTGTGTGTGTGTGTGTATTTGTGGTGTGTGTGTGTGGTGTGTGTGTGTATTTGTGGTGTGTGTGGTGTATTTGTGGTGTGTGTGTGGTGTGTGTGTGTATTTGTGGGGTGTGGTGTATTTGTGGTGTGTGGTGTGTGTGTATTTGTGGTGTGTGGTGTGTGTGTGTATTTGTGGTGTGTGTGGTGTGTGTGTATTTGTGGTGTGTGTGTTGTGTTTTTGTGTTTGTGGTGTATTTGTGGTGTGTGTGTATTTGTGGTGTGTGGGCTGTCTGTGTATTTGTGGTGTGTTTGTATTTGTGGTGTGTGTGTATTTGTGGTGTGTGTGGTGTGTGTGTGTATTTGTGGTGTGTGTGTATTTGTGGTGTGTGTGGTGTGTGTGTATTTGTGGTGTGTGGGGTGTGTTTATTTGTGGTGTGTGTATTTGTGGTGTGTGTGTGTGTATTTGTGGTGTGTGTGTGGTGTATTTGTGGTGTGTGTGTGTGGTGTGTGTATTTGTGGTGTGCGTGTATTTGTGGTGTGTGTGTGGTGTGTGTGTGTGTGGATTTGTGGTGTGTGTGTGTATTTGTGGTGTGTGTGTTTGTGGTGTGTGTGTTTGTGGTGTGTGTATTTGTGGTGTGTGTGTTTGTGGTGTGTGTGTGTATTTGTGGTATATGTGTTTGTGGTGTGTGTGTGTTTGTGGTGTGTGAGTGTATTTGTGCTGTGTGTGTGTGGTGTGTATGTGTTTATGGTGTGCGTGGTCTGTGTGTGTATATTTGTGGTGTGTGTGTATTTGTGGTGTGTGTATTTGTGGTGTGTGTGTGGTGTGTGTGTGTGGTGTGTGTGTGTATGGTGTGTGTTTGTGTTTGTGGTGGGTGTGGTGCGTGTGTATATTTGTGGTGTGTGTGTGGATTTGTGGTGTGTGTGTATTTGTGGTGTATGTGTTTGTGGTGTGTGTGTGTATTTTTGGTGTGTGTGTGGTGTGTGTGTGTGGTGTGTGTGTGTGGTATGTTTGTATTTGTGGTATGTGTGTGTATTTGTGGTGTGTGTGTATATTTACGGTGTGTGTGTGGTGTATGTGTATTTGTGGTGTGTGTGCGTGTGTGTGGTGTGTGTATTTGTGGTGTGTGTGTGTGGGTGTGGTGTGTGTTTTTGTGTGTGTGTGGTGTGTGTATATTTGTGGTGTGTGTGTGTATTTGTGGTGTGTGTGTGTATTTGTGGTGTGTGTGTGGTGTATTTGTGGTGTGTGTGTGTGGTGTGTGTGTGTGGGGTGTGTTTGTGTTTGTGGTGGGTGTGTGTATTTGTGGTGTGTGCGTTGGTTGTGTGTGTGTGTGGTGTATGTGTGTGGTGTGTTTGTGTTTGTGGTGTGTGCTGTGTGTGTGTGTGTATTTGTGGTGTGTGTGTGTGGTGTGTGTGTGTATTTGTGGTGTGTGTGGTGTATTTGTGGTGTGTGTGTGGTGTGTGTGTGTATTTGTGGGGTGTGGTGTATTTGTGGTGTGTGGTGTGTGTGTATTTGTGGTGTGTGGTGTGTGTGTGTATTTGTGGTGTGTGTGGTGTGTGTGTATTTGTGGTGTGTGTGTTGTGTTTTTGTGTTTGTGGTGTATTTGTGGTGTGTGTGTATTTGTGGTGTGTGGGCTGTCTGTGTATTTGTGGTGTGTTTGTATTTGTGGTGTGTGTGTATTTGTGGTGTGTGTGGTGTGTGTGTGTATTTGTGGTGTGTGTGTATTTGTGGTGTGTGTGGTGTGTGTGTATTTGTGGTGTGTGGGGTGTGTTTATTTGTGGTGTGTGTGTATTTGTGGTGTGTGTGTATTTGTGGTGTGTGTGGTGTGTGTGTATTTGTGGTGTGTGTGTATTTGTGGTGTGTGTGGTGTGTGTGTGTAATTGTGGTGTGTGTGGTGTGTGTGTGTATTTGTGGTGTGTGGGGTGTGTGTGTGTATTTGTGGTGTGTGGGGTGTGTGTGTATTTGTGGTGTGTGGGGTGTGTGTGTATTTGTGGTGTGTGTGGTGTGTGTGTATTTGTGGTGTGTGTGTATTTGTGGTGTGTGGGGTGTGTTTATTTGTGGTGTGTGTGTATTTGTGGTGTGTGTGTATTTGTGGTGTGTGTGGTGTGTGTGTATTTGTGGTGTGTGTGTATTTGTGGTGTGTGTGGTGTGTGTGTGTAATTGTGGTGTGTGTGGTGTGTGTGTGTATTTGTGGTGTGTGGGGTGTGTGTGTGTATTTGTGGTGTGTGGGGTGTGTGTGTATTTGTGGTGTGTGGGGTGTGTGTGTATTTGTGGTGTGTGTGGTGTGTGTGTATTTGTGGTGTGTGTGTATTTGTGGTGTGTGGGGTGTGTGTGTATTTGTGGTGTGTGTGTATTTGTGGTGTGTGGGGTGTGTGTGTATTTGTGGTGTGTGTGTATTTGTGGTGTGTGGTGTGTGTGTGTATTTGTGGTGTGTGTGTATTTGTGGTGTGTGGGCTGTCTGTGTATTTGTGGTGTGTTTGTATTTGTGGTGTGTGGGGTGTGTGTGTATTTGTGGTGTGTGTGTATTTGTGGTGTGTGTGGTGTGTGTGTATTTGTGGTGTGTGTGTATTTGTGGTGTGTGGGGTGTGTGTGTATTTGTGGTGTGTGTGTATTTGTGGTGTGTGGTGTGTGTGTGTATTTGTGGTGTGTGTGTATTTGTGATGTGTGGGCTGTCTGTGTATTTGTGGTGTGTTTGTATTTGTGGTGTGTGGGGTGTGTGTGTGTATTTGTGGTGTGTGTGGTGTGTGTGTATTTGTGGTGTGTGTGTGTGTATTTGTGGTGTGTGTGTGTGTGTATTTGTGGTGTGTGTGGTGTGTGTGTGTATTTGTGGTGTGTGTGTGTGTGTATTTGTGGTGTGTGTGTGTGTGTGTATTTGTGGTGTGTGTGTGTGTGTGTGTATTTGTGGTGTGTGTGGTGTGTGTGTGTATTTGTGGTGTGTGTGTGTGTGTGTATTTGTGGTGTGTGTGTGTGTGTGTGTATTTGTGGTGTGTGTGTATTTGTGATGTGTGGGCTGTCTGTGTATTTGTGGTGTGTTTGTATTTGTGGTGTGTGGGGTGTGTGTGTGTATTTGTGGTGTGTGTGGTGTGTGTGTATTTGTGGTGTGTGTGTGTGTATTTGTGGTGTGTGTGTGTGTGTATTTGTGGTGTGTGTGGTGTGTGTGTGTATTTGTGGTGTGTGTGTGTGTGTATTTGTGGTGTGTGTGTGTGTGTGTGTATTTGTGGTGTGTGTGGTGTGTGTGTATTTGTGGTGTGTGTGTGTGTGTATTTGTGGTGTGTGTGTGTGTGTATTTGTGGTGTGTGTGGTGTGTGTGTGTATTTGTGGTGTGTGTGTGTGTGTGTATTTGTGGTATGTGTGTGTATTTGTGGTGTGTGTGTATATTTACGGTGTGTGTGTGGTGTATGTGTATTTGTGGTGTGTGTGCGTGTGTGTGGTGTGTGTATTTGTGGTGTGTGTGTGTGGGTGTGGTGTGTGTTTTTGTGTGTGTGTGGTGTGTGTATATTTGTGGTGTGTGTGTATTTGTGGGGTGTGTATTTGTGGTGTGTGTGTGGTGTATTTGTGGTGTGTGTGTTTGTGGTGTGTGTGTGTATTTGTGGTGTGTGTGTGTGGTGTGTGTGTGTTTGTGGTGTGTGTGTGTTTGTGGTGTGTGTTGTGTGTGTGTGTATTTGTGGTGTGTGTGGTGTATTTGTTGTGTGTGTGTGGCTGTGGTGTGTGTATATTTGTGGTGTGTGTATTTGTGGTGTGTGTGTGTGTATTTGTGGTGTGTGTGTGGTGTATTTGTGGTGTGTGTGTGTGGTGTATTTGTGGTGTGTGTGTGTGGTGTGTGTATTTGTGGTGTGCGTGTATTTGTGGTGTGTGTGTGGTGTGTGTGTGTGTGGATTTGTGGTGTGTGTGTGTATTTGTGGTGTGTGTGTTTGTGGTGTGTGTGTTTGTGGTGTGTGTATTTGTGGTGTGTGTGTTTGTGGTGTGTGTGTGTATTTGTGGTATATGTGTTTGTGGTGTGTGTGTGTTTGTGGTGTGTGAGTGTATTTGTGCTGTGTGTGTGTGGTGTGTATGTGTTTATGGTGTGCGTGGTCTGTGTGTGTATATTTGTGGTGTGTGTGTATTTGTGGTGTGTGTATTTGTGGTGTGTGTGTGGTGTGTGTGTGTGGTGTGTGTGTGTATGGTGTGTGTTTGTGTTTGTGGTGGGTGTGGTGCGTGTGTATATTTGTGGTGTGTGTGTGGATTTGTGGTGTGTGTGTATTTGTGGTGTATGTGTTTGTGGTGTGTGTGTGTATTTTTGGTGTGTGTGTGGTGTGTGTGTGTGGTATGTTTGTATTTGTGGTATGTGTGTGTATTTGTGGTGTGTGTGTATATTTACGGTGTGTGTGTGGTGTATGTGTATTTGTGGTGTGTGTGCGTGTGTGTGGTGTGTGTATTTGTGGTGTGTGTGTGTGGGTGTGGTGTGTGTTTTTGTGTGTGTGTGGTGTGTGTATATTTGTGGTGTGTGTGTGTATTTGTGGGGTGTGTATTTGTGGTGTGTGTGTGTATTTGTGGTGTGTGTGTGGTGTATTTGTGGTGTGTGTGTGTGGTGTGTGTGTGTGGGGTGTGTTTGTGTTTGTGGTGGGTGTGTGTATTTGTGGTGTGTGCGTTGGTTGTGTGTGTGTGTGGTGTATGTGTGTGGTGTGTTTGTGTTTGTGGTGTGTGCTGTGTGTGTGTGTGTATTTGTGGTGTGTGTGTGTGGTGTGTGTGTGTATTTGTGGTGTGTGTGGTGTATTTGTGGTGTGTGTGTGGTGTGTGTGTGTATTTGTGGGGTGTGGTGTATTTGTGGTGTGTGTGTATTTGTGGTGTGTGGTGTGTGTGTGTATTTGTGGTGTGTGTGGTGTGTGTGTATTTGTGGTGTGTGTGTTGTGTTTTTGTGTTTGTGGTGTATTTGTGGTGTGTGTGTATTTGTGGTGTGTGGGCTGTCTGTGTATTTGTGGTGTGTTTGTATTTGTGGTGTGTGGGGTGTGTGTGTATTTGTGGTGTGTGTGGTGTGTGTGTGTATTTGTGGTGTGTGTGTATTTGTGGTGTGTGTGGTGTGTGTGTATTTGTGGTGTGTGGGGTGTGTTTATTTGTGGTGTGTGTGTATTTGTGGTGTGTGTGTATTTGTGGTGTGTGTGGTGTGTGTGTATTTGTGGTGTGTGTGTATTTGTGGTGTGTGTGGTGTGTGTGTGTAATTGTGGTGTGTGTGGTGTGTGTGTGTATTTGTGGTGTGTGGGGTGTGTGTGTGTATTTGTGGTGTGTGGGGTGTGTGTGTATTTGTGGTGTGTGGGGTGTGTGTGTATTTGTGGTGTGTGTGGTGTGTGTGTATTTGTGGTGTGTGTGTATTTGTGGTGTGTGGGGTGTGTGTGTATTTGTGGTGTGTGTGTATTTGTGGTGTGTGGGGTGTGTGTGTATTTGTGGTGTGTGTGTATTTGTGGTGTGTGGTGTGTGTGTGTATTTGTGGTGTGTGTGTATTTGTGGTGTGTGGGCTGTCTGTGTATTTGTGGTGTGTTTGTATTTGTGGTGTGTGGGGTGTGTGTGTATTTGTGGTGTGTGTGTATTTGTGGTGTGTGTGGTGTGTGTGTATTTGTGGTGTGTGTGTATTTGTGGTGTGTGGGGTGTGTGTGTATTTGTGGTGTGTGTGTATTTGTGGTGTGTGGTGTGTGTGTGTATTTGTGGTGTGTGTGTATTTGTGATGTGTGGGCTGTCTGTGTATTTGTGGTGTGTTTGTATTTGTGGTGTGTGGGGTGTGTGTGTGTATTTGTGGTGTGTGTGGTGTGTGTGTATTTGTGGTGTGTGTGTGTGTGTATTTGTGGTGTGTGTGTGTGTGTATTTGTGGTGTGTGTGGTGTGTGTGTGTATTTGTGGTGTGTGTGTGTGTGTATTTGTGGTGTGTGTGCGTGTGTGTATTTGTGGTGTGTGTGTGTGTGTGTGTATTTGTGGTGTGTGTGTGTATTTGTGGTGTGTGTGTGTGTGTGTATTTGTGGTGTGTGTGTGTGTGTGTATTTGTGGTGTGTGTGTATTTGTGATGTGTGGGCTGTCTGTGTATTTGTGGTGTGTTTGTATTTGTGGTGTGTGGGGTGTGTGTGTGTATTTGTGGTGTGTGTGGTGTGTGTGTATTTGTGGTGTGTGTGTGTGTGTATTTGTGGTGTGTGTGTGTGTGTATTTGTGGTGTGTGTGGTGTGTGTGTGTATTTGTGGTGTGTGTGTGTGTGTATTTGTGGTGTGTGTGTGTGTGTGTATTTGTGGTGTGTGTGGTGTGTGTGTATTTGTGGTGTGTGTGTGTGTGTATTTGTGGTGTGTGTGTGTGTATTTGTGGTGTGTGTGGTGTGTGTGTGTATTTGTGGTGTGTGTGTGTGTATTTGTGGTATGTGTGTGTATTTGTGGTGTGTGTGTATATTTACGGTGTGTGTGTGGTGTATGTGTATTTGTGGTGTGTGTGCGTGTGTGTGGTGTGTGTATTTGTGGTGTGTGTGTGTGGGTGTGGTGTGTGTTTTTGTGTGTGTGTGGTGTGTGTATATTTGTGGTGTGTGTGTATTTGTGGGGTGTGTATTTGTGGTGTGTGTGTGGTGTATTTGTGGTGTGTGTGTTTGTGGTGTGTGTGTGTATTTGTGGTGTGTGTGTGTGGTGTGTGTGTGTTTGTGGTGTGTGTTTGTTTGTGGTGTGTGTTGTGTGTGTGTGTATTTGTGGTGTGTGTGGTGTATTTGTTGTGTGTGTGTGGCTGTGGTGTGTGTATATTTGTGGTGTGTGTATTTGTGGTGTGTGTGTGTGTATTTGTGGTGTGTGTGTGGTGTATTTGTGGTGTGTGTGTGTGGTGTGTGTATTTGTGGTGTGCGTGTATTTGTGGTGTGTGTGTGGTGTGTGTGTGTGTGGATTTGTGGTGTGTGTGTGTATTTGTGGTGTGTGTGTTTGTGGTGTGTGTGTTTGTGGTGTGTGTATTTGTGGTGTGTGTGTTTGTGGTGTGTGTGTGTATTTGTGGTATATGTGTTTGTGGTGTGTGTGTGTTTGTGGTGTGTGAGTGTATTTGTGCTGTGTGTGTGTGGTGTGTATGTGTTTATGGTGTGCGTGGTCTGTGTGTGTATATTTGTGGTGTGTGTGTATTTGTGGTGTGTGTATTTGTGGTGTGTGTGTGGTGTGTGTGTGTGGTGTGTGTGTGTATGGTGTGTGTTTGTGTTTGTGGTGGGTGTGGTGCGTGTGTATATTTGTGGTGTGTGTGTGGATTTGTGGTGTGTGTGTATTTGTGGTGTATGTGTTTGTGGTGTGTGTGTGTATTTTTGGTGTGTGTGTGGTGTGTGTGTGTGGTGTGTGTGTGTGGTATGTTTGTATTTGTGGTATGTGTGTGTATTTGTGGTGTGTGTGTATATTTACGGTGTGTGTGTGGTGTATGTGTATTTGTGGTGTGTGTGCGTGTGTGTGGTGTGTGTATTTGTGGTGTGTGTGTGTGGGTGTGGTGTGTGTTTTTGTGTGTGTGTGGTGTGTGTATATTTGTGGTGTGTGTGTGTATTTGTGGGGTGTGTATTTGTGGTGTGTGTGTGTATTTGTGGTGTGTGTGTGGTGTATTTGTGGTGTGTGTGTGTGGTGTGTGTGTGTGGGGTGTGTTTGTGTTTGTGGTGGGTGTGTGTATTTGTGGTGTGTGCGTTGGTTGTGTGTGTGTGTGGTGTATGTGTGTGGTGTGTTTGTGTTTGTGGTGTGTGCTGTGTGTGTGTGTGTATTTGTGGTGTGTGTGTGTGGTGTGTGTGTGTATTTGTGGTGTGTGTGGTGTATTTGTGGTGTGTGTGTGGTGTGTGTGTGTATTTGTGGGGTGTGGTGTATTTGTGGTGTGTGTGTATTTGTGGTGTGTGGTGTGTGTGTGTATTTGTGGTGTGTGTGGTGTGTGTGTATTTGTGGTGTGTGTGTTGTGTTTTTGTGTTTGTGGTGTATTTGTGGTGTGTGTGTATTTGTGGTGTGTGGGCTGTCTGTGTATTTGTGGTGTGTTTGTATTTGTGGTGTGTGGGGTGTGTGTGTATTTGTGGTGTGTGTGGTGTGTGTGTGTATTTGTGGTGTGTGTGTATTTGTGGTGTGTGTGGTGTGTGTGTATTTGTGGTGTGTGGGGTGTGTTTATTTGTGGTGTGTGTGTATTTGTGGTGTGTGTGTATTTGTGGTGTGTGTGGTGTGTGTGTATTTGTGGTGTGTGTGTATTTGTGGTGTGTGTGGTGTGTGTGTAATTGTGGTGTGTGTGGTGTGTGTGTGTATTTGTGGTGTGTGGGGTGTGTGTGTGTATTTGTGGTGTGTGGGGTGTGTGTGTATTTGTGGTGTGTGGGGTGTGTGTGTATTTGTGGTGTGTGTGGTGTGTGTGTATTTGTGGTGTGTGTGTATTTGTGGTGTGTGGGGTGTGTGTGTATTTGTGGTGTGTGTGTATTTGTGGTGTGTGGGGTGTGTGTGTATTTGTGGTGTGTGTGTATTTGTGGTGTGTGGTGTGTGTGTGTATTTGTGGTGTGTGTGTATTTGTGGTGTGTGGGCTGTCTGTGTATTTGTGGTGTGTTTGTATTTGTGGTGTGTGGGGTGTGTGTGTATTTGTGGTGTGTGTGTATTTGTGGTGTGTGTGGTGTGTGTGTATTTGTGGTGTGTGTGTATTTGTGGTGTGTGGGGTGTGTGTGTATTTGTGGTGTGTGTGTATTTGTGGTGTGTGGTGTGTGTGTGTATTTGTGGTGTGTGTGTATTTGTGATGTGTGGGCTGTCTGTGTATTTGTGGTGTGTTTGTATTTGTGGTGTGTGGGGTGTGTGTGTGTATTTGTGGTGTGTGTGGTGTGTGTGTATTTGTGGTGTGTGTGTGTGTGTATTTGTGGTGTGTGTGTGTGTGTATTTGTGGTGTGTGTGGTGTGTGTGTGTATTTGTGGTGTGTGTGTGTGTGTGTATTTGTGGTGTGTGTGTGTGTGTGTATTTGTGGTGTGTGTGTGTGTGTGTGTATTTGTGGTGTGTGTGTGTGTGTGTATTTGTGGTGTGTGTGTGTGTGTGTATTTGTGGTGTGTGTGGTGTGTGTGTGTATTTGTGGTGTGTGTGTGTGTGTGTATTTGTGGTGTGTGTGTGTGTGTGTATTTGTGGTGTGTGTGTCTTTGTGATGTGTGGGCTGTCTGTGTATTTGTGGTGTGTTTGTATTTGTGGTGTGTGGGGTGTGTGTGTGTATTTGTGGTGTGTGTGGTGTGTGTGTATTTGTGGTGTGTGTGTGTGTGTATTTGTGGTGTGTGTGTGTGTATTTGTGGTGTGTGTGGTGTGTGTGTGTATTTGTGGTGTGTGTGTGTGTGTGTGTGTGTATTTGTGGTGTGTGTGTGTGTGTATTTGTGGTGTGTGTGGTGTGTGTGTGTATTTGTGGTGTGTGTGTGTGTGTATTTGTGGTGTGTGTGTGTGTGTGTATTTGTGGTGTGTGTGGTGTGTGTGTATTTGTGGTGTGTGTGGTGTGTGTGTGTATTTGTGGTGTGTGTGGTGTGTGTGTGTATTTGTGGTGTGTGTGGTGTGTGTATTTGTGGTGTGTGTGGTGTGTGTGTGTATTTGTCGTGTGTGTGTGGTGTGTGTGTGTATTTGTGGTGTGTGTGTGTGTGTGTATTTGTGGTGTGTGTGGTGTGTGTGTGTATTTGTGGTGTGTGTGTGTATTTGTGGTGTGTGTGTGTGTGTGTATTTGTGGTGTGTGTGGTGTGTGTGTATTTGTGGTGTGTGGTGTGTGTGTGTATTTGTGGTGTGTGTGGTGTGTGTGTGTATTTGTGGTGTGTGTGGTGTGTGTGTGTATTTGTGGTGTGTGTGGTGTGTGTGGTGTGTGTGTATTTGTGGTGTGTGTGTATTTGTGGTGTGTGTGGTGTGTGTGTATTTGTGGTGTGTGTGGTGTGTGTGTATTTGTGGTGTGTGTGGTGTGTGTGTGTATTTGTGGTGTGTGTGGTGTGTGTGTATTTGTGGTGTGTGTGTATTTGTGGTGTGTGTGGTGTGTGTGTATTTGTGGTGTGTGTGTATTTGTGGTGTGTGTGGTGTGTGTGTATTTGTGGTGTGTGTGGTGTGTGTGTGTATTTGTGGTGTGTGGTGTGTGTGTATTTGTGGTGTGTGTGTATTTGTGGTGTGTGTGGTGTGTGTGTATTTGTGGTGTGTGTGTATTTGTGGTGTGTGTGGTGTGTGTGTATTTGTGGTGTGTGTGGTGTGTGTGTGTATTTGTGGTGTGTGGGGTGTGTGTATTTGTGGTGTGTGTGGTGTGTGTGTGTATTTGTGGTGTGTGGTGTGTGTGTGTATTTGTGGTGTGTGTGTGTATTTGTGGTGTGTGTGTGTATTTGTGGTGTGTGTGTGTATTTGTGGTGTGTGGTGTGTGTGTATTTGTGGTGTGTGTGTGTATTTGTGGTGTGTGTGTGTATTTGTGGTGTGTGTGTGTGTATTTGTGGTGTGTGTGTGTATTTGTGGTGTGTGTGTGTATTTGTGGTGTGTGTGTGTATTTGTGGTGTGTGTGTGTGTATTTGTGGTGTGTGTGTGTATTTGTGGTGTGTGTGTGTGTGTAATTTTGTTAATATATCACATCTGTCTGAGTGATGTTCTGCCTGTATGGACTGAGCCTCTCCAGGGGCTGAATATCGTACTCAGAATGATCTCCTGCAGTTTTGCTCAGGGATTGAAGAGCCATTTCACTGAGTTGTATCTGGGATGTTTTCCCTTTGTTATTGACCAGGGAGGTTGAACAATTCGGGTGGGTCCAGTGTAAGTTGAGTGTGATATCCCCAGCACAGTGTTGATGTAACTGTCTCGAGCTGTACGGTCTGTCGTGTTTCACTGGTGACTCACTCCTGAGAAATCTCAGTCTTGGCGTCGAACATCCCTCACACACCAACAACAACACAGTAAAACCCTCCTTTCTCGATCGAATGACAAGCATTTCATGTCAGACAAATTACACATTATATTGCCAATATATCTCGGACTGAACATATGTCTTTGTCACTGCTCTCCCCTCCTTTCTTGAAGGTGTTCTGGTGTACAGTCTCAGGGGCTGGGGTACAGTCTCAGGGGCTGGGGTACAGTCTCAGGGGCTGGGGTAGAGTCTCAGGGTCTGGGGTACAGTCTCAGGGGCTGGGGTACAGTCTCAGGGGCTGGGGTACAGTCTCAGGGTCTGGGGTACAGTCTCAGGGGCTGGGGTACAGTCTCAGGGGCTGGGGTACAGTCTCAGGGGCTGGGGTACAGTCTCAGGGGCTGGGGTACAGTCTCAGGGGCTGGGGTACAGTCTCAGGGTCTGGGGTACAGTGTCAGGGTCTGGTGTACAGTCTCAGGGGCTGGGGTACAGTCTCAGGGGCTGGGGTACAGTCTCAGGGTCTGGTGTACAGTCTCAGGGTCTGGGGTACAGTGTCAGGGTCTGGTGTACAGTCTCAGGGGCTAGGGTACAGTCTCAGGGTCTGGGGTACAGTCTCAGGGTCTGGGGTACAGTCTCAGGGTCTGAGGTACAGTCTCAGGGTCTGGCGTACAGTCTCAGGGTCTGGGGTACAGTCTCAGGGTCTGGTGTACAGTCTCAGGGGCTAGGGTACAGTCTCAGGGTCTGGGGTACAGTCTCAGGGTCTGGGGTACAGTCTCAGGGTCTGGGGTACAGTCTCAGGGTCTGGGGTACAGTCTCAGGGGCTAGGGTACAGTCTCAGGGTCTGGCGTACAGTCTCAGGGGGTGGGGTACACTCAGGGACTGGGGTACAGTCTCAGGGTCTGGGGTACAGTCTCAGGGGCTGGTGTACAGTCTCAGGGATTGGGGTACAGTCTCAGGGGCTTGGGTACAGTCTCAGGGGCTGGGGTACAGTCTCAGGGGCTGGGGTACAGTCTCAGGGGCTGGGGTACAGTCTCAGGGTCTGGGGTACAGTCTCAGGGGCTGGGGTACAGTCTCAGGGGCTGGGGTACAGTCTCAGGGTCTGGTGTACAGTCTCAGGGTCTGGGGTACAGTGTCAGGGTCTGGTGTACAGTCTCAGGGGCTAGGGTACAGTCTCAGGGTCTGGGGTACAGTCTCAGGGTCTGGGGTACAGTCTCAGGATCTGGGGTACAGTCTCAGGGTCTGGCGTACAGTCTCAGGGTCTGGGGTACAGTCTCAGGGTCTGGTGTACAGTCTCAGGGGCTAGGGTACAGTCTCAGGGTCTGGGGTACAGTCTCAGGGTCTGGGGTACAGTCTCAGGGTCTGGGGTACAGTCTCAGGGTCTGGGGTACAGTCTCAGGGGCTAGGGTACAGTCTCAGGGTCTGGCGTACAGTCTCAGGGGGTGGGGTACACTCAGGGACTGGTGTACAGTCTCAGGGATTGGGGTACAGTCTCAGGGTCCAGTGTCAGTATATTGGGGATTATCCCACCAGTGTCAGTATATTGGGGATTATCCCACCAGTGTCAGTATATTGGGGATTATCCCACCAGTGTCAGTATATTGGGGATTATCCTACCAGTGTGAGTATATTGGGGATTACCCCACTAGTGTCAGTATATTGGGGATTATCCCACTAGTGTCAGTATATTGGGGATTATCCCACCAGTGTCAGTATATTGGGGATTATCCCACCAGTGTCAGTATATTGGGGATTATCCCACCAGTGTCAGTATATTGGGGATTATCCTACCAGTGTCAGTATATTGGGGATTATCCCACTAGTGTCAGTATATTGGGGATTACCCCACCAGTGTGAGTATATTTCAGAAGAACATAAGAATATAAGAAATTGGAGCAGGAGTAGGCCAATCTGCCCCTCGAGCCTGCTCCGCCATTCAATAAGATCATGGCTGATCTGATCCTAACCTCAAATCTAAAGAACACAAGAAGTCGGAGCAGGACCCGGCCACTCAGCCCCTGGGCCCTCTCCGCCACCCACAGGGCCTCGACCGATCCGAACTCAGCTTCATGTCCAATTTCCTGCCCGCTCCCCGTAACCCCTAATTCCCTTTACTTCTAGGAAACTGTCTATTTCTGTTTTAAATTTATTTAATGATGCAGCTTCCACAGCTTCCTGGGGCAGCAAATTGCACAGACCTACTACCCTCTGAGTGAAGAAGTTTCTCCTCATCTCAGTTTTGAAAGAGCAGCCCCTTATTCTAAGATTATGCCCCCTAGTTCTAGTTTCACCCATCCTTGGGAACATCCTTACCGCATCCACCCGATTAAGCCCCTTCACAATCTTTTATGTTTCAATAAGATCGCCTCTCATTCTTCTGAACTCCAATGAGTAGAGTCCCAATCTACTCAACCTCTCCTCATATGTCCACCCTCTCATCCCCGGGATTAACCGAGTGAACCTTCTTTGTATTGCCTCGAGAGCAAGTATGTCTTTTCTTAAGTATGGACACCAAAACTGTATGCAGTATTCCAGGTGCGGTCTCACCAATACCTTATATAACTGCAGCAATACCTCCCTGTTTTTATATTCTATCCCCCTGGCAATAAAAGCCAACATTCCATTGGCCTTCTTGATCACCTGCTGCACCTGCAAACTAACTTTTTGATTTTCTTGCACGAGGACCCTCAGATCCCTTTGTACTGCAGTACTTTCCAGTTTCTCGCCATTAAGATAATAACTTGCTCTCTGATTTTTCCTGCCAAAGTGCATAACCTCACATTTTCCAATATTGTATTGCATCTGCCAAATCTCCGCCCACTCACCCAGCCTGTCCATATCCCCTTGTAGATTTTTTATGTCCTCCTCACTCTCTACTTTCCCTCCCATCTTTGTATCATCTGCAAACTTTGATATGTCACACTCGGTCCCCTCCTCCAAATCGTTAATATAGATTGTAAAGAGTTGGGGACCCAGCACCGACCCCTGCGGAACACCACTGGCAACTGGTTGCCAGTCCGAGAATGTACCATTTATCCCAACTCTCTGCTTCCTGTTAGATAACCAATCCTCCACCCATGCCAGAATATTACCCCCAATCCAGTGATTCTTTATCTTGAGCAATAATCTTTTATGTGGCACCTTGTCGAATGCCTTCTGGAAGTCTAAATACACTACGTCTACTGGTTCCCCTTTATCCACCCTGTACGTTATGTCCTCAAAGAACTCAAGCAAATTTGTCAGACATGACTTCCCCTTTGTAAAACCATGCTGACTTTGTCCTATTAAATTATGTTTATCCAAATGTTCCGCTACTGTCTCCTTAATAATAGACTCCAAAATTTTACCCACCACAGATGTTAGGCTAACTGGTCTATAATTTCCAGCCTTCTGCCTACTACCCTTTTTAAATAAGGGTGTTACATTAGCAGTTTTCCAATCTGCCAGGACCTTTGCCGAGTCCAGAGAATTTTGGAAAATTATTACCAAAGCATCCACAATCCCTACTGCCACTTCCCTCAAGACCCTGGGATGTAAGCCATCAGGTCCAGGGGATTTATCCGCCTTGAGTCCCATTAATTTACTGAGTACCAATTCCTTAGTGATTTTAATCGTATTTAGCTCCTCCCCCCCTAGAGCCCCCTGTTTGTCCAGTGTTGGGATATTCTTAGTGTCCTCTACCATAAAGACTGAAACAAAATATTTGTTCAGCATTTTTGCCATCTCCATGTTTCCCACCATTAATTTCCCGGTCTCATCCTCTAAAGGACCTACGTTTGCCTTAGCCACCCTTTTTCTTTTTATATAACTGTAGAAACTCTTGCTATCTGTTTTTATATTTTTTGCTAAATTATTTTCATAATCTATCTTCCCTTTCTTAATCAATCCTTTCGTTACTTTTTGCTGTCTTTTGAAGACTTCCCAATCTTCTATCCTCCCACTAATTTTGGGGATTACCCCACCAGTGTCAGTATATTGGGGATTACCCCACCAGTGTCAGTATATTGGGGATTACCCCACCAGTGTCAGTATATTGGGGATTACCCCACCAGTGTCAGTATATTGGGGTTTTACCCAACAGTGTCAGTATATTGGGGATTATCCCTCCAGTGTCAGTATATTGGGGTTTTACCCAACAGTGTCAGTATATTGGGGATTATCCCTCCAGTGTCAGTATATTGGGGATTACCCCACCAGTGTCAGTATATTGAGGTTTTACCCAACAGTGTCAGTATATTGGGGATTATCCCTCCAGTGTCAGTATATTGGGGATTATCCCTCCAGTGTCAGTATATTGGGGATTACCCCACCAGTGTCAGTATATTGGGGATTACCCCACCAGTGTGAGTATATTGGGGATTATCCCTCCAGTGTCAGTATATTGGGGATTACCCCACCAGTGTCAGTATATTGGGGATTACCCCACCAGTGTCAGTATATTGGGGTTTTACCCACCAGTGTCAGTATATTGGGGATTACCCCACCAGTGTCAGTATATTGGGGATTACCCCACCAGTGTCAGTATATTGGGGATTACCCCACCAGTGTCAGTATATTGGGGATTACCCCAGCAGTGTCAGTATATTGGGGATTATCCCACCAGTGTCAGTATATTGGGGTTTTACCCACCAGTGTCAGTATATTGGGGATTATCCCTCCAGTGTCAGTATATTGGGGATTACCCCAGCAGTGTCAGTATATTGGGGATTATCCCTCCAGTGTCAGTATATTGGGGATTACCCCACCAGTGTCAGTATAATAGGGATTACCCCAGCAGTGTCAGTATATTGGGGATTACCCCAGCAGTGTCAGTATATTGGGGATTACCCCACCAGTGTCAGTATATTGGGGATTATCCCACCAGTGTCAGTATATTGGGGATTATCCCACCAGTGTCAGTATATTGGGGATTACCCCACCAGTGTCCCTATACTGGGTTTATACTGTAAACCACCAAATAGTGGGGAGATGATAGAGGAGCAAATTTTCATTCAAATTACAGAAAGATGCAAGAACTATAAAGCAGTGTAAAGAATCTTACAACACCAGGTTATAGTCCAACAGTTTTATTTGAAAATCACAAGCTTTCGGAGATTACCTCCTTCGTCAGGTGAGTGAGCGTGGGAATCCTTGAACATTTCGCATTTATAGTCAGAGAACAATACCTGGTGATTACAGATAATCTTTCCAACTGCCCGTTGTCAAGGCAATCAAAGTGTTCAAACAGAGAGATGTTACCTACAGGACCACCGAATACACAAACGGCCAGAACAAAAGTAAGAGAGAGAGGGAGAAACATCCGAAAGGAAGAGAAAGACAGAGAATGACCCGTTGTATTAAAAACAGATAACTTTTATTCGCTGGTGGGGTTACGTGTAGCGTGACATGAACCCAAGATCCCGGTTGAGGCCGTCCTCATGGAACTTGGCTATCAATTTCTGCTCGACGATTTTGCGTTGTCGTGTGTCTCGAAGGCCGCCTTGGAGAACGCTTACCCGAAGATCGGTGGCTGAATGACCTTGACTGCTGAAGTATTCCCCGACTGGGAGGGAACCCTCCTGTCTGGCGATTGTTGCGTGGTGTCCGTTCATCCGTTGTCGCAGTGTCTGCATGGTCTCGCCAATGTACCATTCTCTGGGGCATCCTTTCCTGCAACGTATGAGGTAGACAACGTTAGCCGAGTCACAGGAGTATGAACCATGTACCTGGTGGGTGGTGTCCTCTTGTGTGATGGTGGTATCTGTTTCGATGATCTGGCATGTCTTGCAGAGGTTGCCGTGGCAGGGTTGTGTGGTGTCGTGGACGCTGTTCTCCTGAAAGCTGGGTAATTTGCTGTGAACGATGGTCTGTTTGAGGTTGGGTGGCTGTTTAAAGGTGAGTAGTGGAGGTGTGGGGATGGCCATAGCGAGGTGTTCGTCGTCATTGATGACATGTTGAAGGCTGCGGAGAACATGGCGTAGTTTCTCCGCTCCGGGGAAGTACTGGACGACGAAGGGTACTCTGTTGGTTGCGTCCCATGTTAGACTTCTGAGGAGGTCTATACGATTCTTCGCTGTGGCCCGTCGGAACTGTCGATCGACAAGTCGAGCGTTATATCCCGTTCTTACGAGGGCGTCTTTCAGCGTCTGTAGGTATCCATCGCGTTCCTCCTCGTCTGAGCAGATCCTGTGTATTCGCAGGGCCTGTCCATAGGGGATGGCCTCTTTGACGTGGTTAGACAGGAGGGTTCCCTCCCAGTCGGGGAACACTTCAGCAGTCAAGGACATTCAGCCACCGATCTTCGGGTAAGTGTTCTCCAAGGCGGCCTTCGAGACACACGACAACGCAAAATCGTCGAGCAGAAATTGATAGCCAAGTTCCGCACCCATGAGGACGGCCTCAACCGGGATCTTGGGTTCATGTCACGCTACACGTAACCCCACCAGCAAATAAAAGTCATCTGTTTTTAATACAACGGGTCATTTTCTGTCTTTCTCTTCCTTTCGGATGTTTCTCCCTCTCTCTCTCTCTGTTTTGTGTTCTGGCCGTTTGTGTATTCGGTGGTCCTGTAGGTAACATCTCTCTGTCTGAACACTTTGATTGCCTTGACAACGGGCAGTTGGAAAGATTATCTGTAATCACCAGGTATTGTTCTCTGACTATAAATGCGAAACGTTCAAGGAATCCCACTCACTCACCTGACGAAGGAGATAATCTCCGAAAGCTTGTGATTTTCAAAGAAAACTGTTGGACTATAACCTGGCGTTGTAAGATTCTTTACATTTGTCAACCCCAGTCCATCACCGGCATCTCCACATCATAGAGCAGTGATAATGGGCGACTTCAATTATCCCAATATAGACTCGGACAATAGGGGCTGACTTTTGAAATGGTGCTGGGTGTGCAGCGGGGCCGGGGCGGGTGGTGGAGGCTGAAAGTTCGCGAGGTAAATTCGAATAAAGAAAACTTTCCGTTTCCAACCCGATCGCAATGTAATTGCTGGCGATTAAAGCTCTTTCCGGCAGCCCCTGATTGACAGGCTGGCTGCTGACAGGAGCTACAACGTCAAGTGAGGGGGAGGAGAGAAAGAGAGAGAGTGAGACGTCATTCAGCGCTGGAACGGAAGATCAGAGGGGGGGGGGGTAGAGGGGACAATCGGGGTGGGGGAGAGGGGAAGATCGGGGGTGAAGAGGGGGAGATTGTGGGGGGGGTCATTGGACATCAGGTGAGGGTGGAAAGGTAGGTCAATTTTGTGTTTTAACTTTGTGCAATAGTTTTTTATTTAATTTATTTTTGCCTGATCTGGCCCTTCATGCCTGGTGAAACCAGGCTGGAATCAGAAGCCGTGGGAAAGCCGCCCAGGTTAATTAAAAATTGTTCTAACTACCTAATATGTCACAAGTAAAGTGCCTTAAGTACCACAATGAGGTACATTTAGTTCTTTCACTGTCATTCCTGCTGGCGGGTCTTTTGGATGCGGGACGCCCGCGCGCACACAGTCTGTTGGAAACTCAGACGTCGGAGGGTTGGAGCCGGCTTCTGAACCCGCTCTGCAGTTTTGCAATTTTCGAGCACCCCTGCCCCCAACGCACCCGCAATTTAAATTTAAAATTGAGCCCTTGGAGTGTGAAGAACAAAGAGGGGGAGGAATTCCTGAAATGTGTACAAGAGAACATTCTTGATCATTGTGTTTCCAGCCCAATGAGGAAGGAAGCAGTGCTGGATCTAGTTCTGGGGAATGAAATGGGCCAAGTGGAACATGTTTCAGTGGGGGAGCATTTGGGGAACAGTGATCACAATATCATTAGGTTTAGAATAGTTCTGGAAAAGGACAATGAACAATCAGGCATGAAAATACTTAACTGGAGGAGGGCTAATTTCAGTGAGTTGGAATCAAAAATTGATAGGCAAAACAGTAATTGAACAATGAGAGGCCTTCAAGGAGGAGATTGTTTGGGTACAGAGTAGATACATTCCCAAAAGAGAGAAAAGAAGGACATCCAAAGCTAGAGCTCCCTGGATGACTAAAGATATAGAGATTAAAATGAAGCAGATAAAGGAGGCTTATGATAAATGTCAGGTTCACAATACAGTAGAGAACCAGGCTGAATACAGAAAGTACAGAGGAGAACTGAAAAGTGAAATAAGAGGGGCAAAGAGAGAACCATAATAGGGTCCCCCTTGTCCTCACCTTCCACCCCACCAGCCTCCACATTCAACGTAACCACCTTGAAGAAGTTCTGCTCTTCTCTCTGACGGGATTTCCGTTTGTCTCTTTTACCTTGTGCGCCTTCATTGCTTTCTGTTTCCCTTCTCGTGTTTGATTAGGTTTCTTCTAAAACTCCCTTTCACAGCCACATCTCTTTCCTCAGCAACTGTCTCCGGCTCCGACTTATTCCACGGAGATTCGAACTTAAATTCCACCCTTCAAGTTTTGAATCCACCTGTGATTACAGATATCTCCATGATATTCAGCGTTCCTCAAACCACTGCTCTCGCCGCTTCCTGAGATCCACGCTCAATGCCATGCGCTGCCACACGCACGTTCTCGACCTCTCTCTCCAGCAGCACCGACCCACTCTTTTACAGTGTTGTCCTGGTCCGCAGTTCCATTTCATCCTTCGCCTCATCCGGCGCTTTAACAAAAAACTTTTTGTCTTCCTTTCAGGTGTCAAGGACCGCAAGCTTCAACAACTCTTAGAAACCAACACCCCTCCTGATCCTTCGTCCTCCTCACCCCATCCCTTCCTCCAATCTCACCTTTGTCGTGTTTTCACTATCCCCTCTGACCTTCCCCTCTCTGACCCTGAACGATCAGTCCTCAGCAAAGGCCTTAGCTTCATCCTCTTACGCCCCCACCTCAATGAATCTCAAGCTCCACACGACGCTGAGCTCTTCTTCCGTCGTCTTCGCCTCCGCGCCCACTTCTTTGACCAGGAGGCTTCCCTCCACACAGCGGACCTTTTCTCCCGTCTTCAGAATTCTTGTTCCACCTGGACCCCTCCCTCGGGCCCCTTATCCTCTCTTGATCTTTTCATTGCGAACTGCCTGCGTGACGTTGGCCGTCTCAACTTCTCTACTCTCCTCACTCACTCTAACCTCCCTCCCTCTGAACTCGCAGCACTCCGTTCTCTCAGGTCCAACCCTGACATTATCATTAAACCCGCTGACAAGGGCGGCGCTGTTGTCGTGTGGCGAACAGACCTCTACCTTGCGGAAGCTGAACGCCAACTCTCCGACACCTCCGCCTACCTCCCTCTGGACCATGACCCCACCATCGAACATCAAGCCATAGTTTCCCAGGCCGTCACTGGTCTCATCTCCTCTGGAGATTCTCCCAACCCCGTACAGTCTGCTTCGACCTCCTTCCCAAGATCCACAAACAGGACTGCCCTGGGAGACCCATCGTTTCAGCCTGTTCTTGCCCCATGGAACTTATTTCCTCCCATCTTGACTCTATTTTTTATCTCCTTGTCCAGTCTCTTCCAACCTACATCCGCGACACTTCTAATGCCCTCCGCCACTTTAACAGTTTCTAGTTCCCCGGCCCGAACCATCACCTTTTCACCATGGACGTCCAGTCCTTCTACACCTCTGTTCCCCACCAGGGCGGCCTGCGAGCCCTCCACTTCTTCCTTGAACGGAGGCCCAACCAGTCCCCATCCACCACCAACCTCCTCCGCCTGGCTGAACTTGCTCTTATGTGGAACAACCTCTCCTTTGACTCCACTCACTTCCTCCAAATAAAAGGTGTTGCTATGGGAGCTCGTATGGGTCCCAGCTATGCCTGCCTTTTTGTGGGATACATGGAACATTCCTTGTTCCAGTCCTACTCAGGTCCCCTATGGGATTAGAGTAGACAGGGCTTGATGGCCGGCGCGGACACGATGGGCCGAAGGGCCTCTATCCGTGCTGTATAACTCTATGACTCTCTATGACTCCATCACCTTTTTTTCCGGTACATTGATGACTGTATCGGTGCCGTTTCCTGCTCTCTCCCCGAACTGGAAAATTTCATCAACTTTGCTTCCAATTTCCACCCTTCCCTCACCTTCCCATGGTCCATCTCCGACTCTTCCCTTCCCTTCCCCGACTTCTCTATCTCCATTCTGGGGATAGGCTGTCAACTAATATCTATTATAAGCCCACCGACTCCCACAGCTACCTTGATTACACTTCCTCCCACCCCACTTCCTGTAAGGACTCGATTCCCTTCTCCCAGTTTCTCCCTCTCCATCCCATCTGTTCTGACCATACCACCTTCTGCACCAGTGCTCCCGATATGTTTTCCTTTTCCCTCATCCGAGGGCTCCCCTCCACTGAAGTTGACAGGGCCCTCGACCGTGTCCGTCCTATTTCCCGCACATCTGCCCTCACCCCTTCCCTTCCCTCCCAGGACCATGATAGGTTCCCCCTTGTCCTCACCTTCCATCCCACCACCCTCCACATTCAACGTATCATCCTCCGCCATTTCCGCCACCTCCAGCACGATCCCATCACCAAACACATCTCCCCCTCCCCTCCCCTCCCAGCATTCCGAAGGGACCGCACCAGTGTCAGTATATTGGGGATTATCCCACCAGTGTCAGTATATTGGGGATTACCCCACCAGTGTCAGTATATTGGGGATTATCCCTCCAGTGTCAGTATATTGGGGATTATCCCTCCAGTGTCAGTATATTGGGGATTACCCCACCAGTGTGAGTATATTGGGGATTACCCCACCAGTGTCAGTATATTGGGGATTAACCCACCAGTGTGAGTATATTGGGGATTACCCCACCAGTGTCAGTATATTGGGGATTAACCCACCAGTGTGAGTATATTGGGGATTACCCCACCAGTGTCAGTATATTGGGGATTACCCCACCAGTGTGAGGAGATTGGGGATTAGTCCACCAGTGTCAGTATATTGGGGATTACCCCACCAGTGTCAGTATATTGGGGATTACCCCACCAGTGTCAGTATATTGGGGATTACCCCACCAGTGTGAGTATATTGGGGATTACCCCACCAGTGTCAGTATATTGGGGATTACCCCACCAGTGTGAGTATATTGGGGATTACCCCACCAGTGTCAGTATATTGGGGATTACCCCACCAGTGTGAGTATATTGGGGATTACCCCACCAGTGTCAGTATATTGGGGATTATCCCTCCAGTGTCAGTATATTGGGGATTACCCCACCAGTGTCAGTATATTGGGGATTATCCCACCAGTGTCAGTATATTGGGGATTACCCCACCAGTGTCAGTATATTGGGGATTACCCCACCAGTGTCAGTATATTGGGGATTACCCCACCAGTGTCAGTATATTGGGGATTATCCCTCCAGTGTCAGTATATTGGGGATTACCCCACCAGTGTCAGTATATTGGGGATTATCCCTCCAGTGTCAGTATATTGGGGATTATCCCTCCAGTGTCAGTATATTGGGGATTACCCCACCAGTGTCAGTATATTGGGGATTATCCCTCCAGTTCAGGTGAGGTATTCTGAGGATACTGGGTCGAGGCAGTTCGTTGACGGGTGAGGGTGAGGAGGAGGTGTGTAATGAATGAGACTGACATTGAGCAGGACACCAGCCTTTAATCCGAATTGGACATTGAATTGTATCCTTTGTGATTGAATCTAATGTTATTGGTGGTGAAAGAGAGATAAGTGTTTAGCTGCCAGCCCTGAGAAATCGATGTCCGCCCTCAATTGGACTTCAATGGAGGTGCAAAATTGCCAAGTCTTGTACCACAGCACCCTCCAGTGCCGAGGTTTACTCATTGACACCGACAAAACGATGGACCAGGCTGATCCACGACCAATTCACCAGGAACAGAAACCGTCCGTTATATAAAACCCCCAGTTACAGAAACCATCCGTTATAGAAACCGTCCGTTATAGAAACCGTCAGTTATAGAAACAATCCGTTATAGAAACAATCCGTTATAGAAACCGTCCGTTATAGACACCGTCCGTTATAGAAACCGTCAGTTATAGAAACAATCCGTTATAGAAACCGTCCGTTATAGAAACCGTCCGTTATAGAAACAATCCGTTATAGAAACCGTCCGTTGTAGAAACCGTCCGTTATAGAAACCGTCCGTGAGAGAAACCGTCCGTTATAGAAACCGTCCGTTATAGAAACCGTCCGTTACAGAAACCGTCCGTTACAGAAACCGTCCGTTATAGAAACCGTCCGTTACAGAAACCGTCCGTTATAGAAACCGTCCGTTACAGAAACCGTCCGTTACAGAAACCGTCCGTTATAGAAACCGTCCGTTATAGAAACCGTCCGTTACAGAAACCGTCCGTTATAGAAACCGTCCGTTACAGAAACCGTCCGTTATAGAAACCGTCCGTTATAGAAACCGTCCGTTATAGAAACCGTCCGTTATAGAAACCGTCCGTGAAAAAAACCGTCCGTTATAGAAACCGTCCGTTATAGAAACCGTCCGTTATAGAAACCGTCCGTTATAGAAACCCCCCGTTATAGAAACCGTCCGTTATAGAAACCGTCCGTTATAGAAACCCCCCGTTATTAGAAACCGTCCGTTATAGAAACCGTCCGTTACAGAAAACGTCCGTTATAGAAACCGTCCGTTATAGAAACCGTCCGTTATAGAAACCGTCCGTTATAGAAACCGTCCGTTGTAGAAACCGTCCGTTATAGAAACCGTCCGTTATAGAAACCGTCCGTTATAGAAACCCCCCGTTATAGAAACCGTCCGTTATAGAAACCGTCCGTTATAGAAACCCCCCGTTATTAGAAACCGTCCGTTATAGAAACCGTCCGTTACAGAAAACGTCCGTTATAGAAACCGTCCGTTATAGAAACCGTCCGTTATAGAAACCGTCCGTGATAGAAACCGTCCGTAACAGAAACCGTCCGTTATCGAAACCGTCCGTTATAGAAACCGTCAGTTATAGAAACCGTCCGTTATAGAAACCGTCCGTTATAGAAACCGTCCGTTATAGAAACCGTCCGTTATAGAAACCGTCCGTTATAGAAACCGTCCGTGATAGAAACCGTCCGTAACAGAAACCGTCCGTTATCGAAACCGTCCGTTATAGAAACCGTCAGTTATAGAAACCGTCCGTTATAGAAACCGTCCGTTATAGAAACCGTCCGTTATCGAAACCGTCCGTTATAGAAACCGTCCGTTATAGAAACCGTCCGTTACAGAAACCGTCCGTTATAGAAACCGTCCGTTATAGAAACCGTCCGTTATAGAAACCGTCCGTGATAGAAACCGTCCGTTATAGAAACCGTCCGTTATGGAAACCGTCCGTTATAGAAACCGTCCGTTATAGAAACGGTCCGTTATAGAAACCGTCCGTTACAGAAACCGTCCGTTACAGAAACCGTCCGTTATAGAAACCGTCCGTTATAGAAACCGTCCGTTATAGAAACCGTCCGTTACAGAAACCGTCCGTTATAGAAACCGTCCGTTATAGAAACGGTCCGTTATAGAAACCGTCCGTTACAGAAACCGTCCGTTATAGAAACCGTCCGTTACAGAAACCGTCCGTCATAGAAACCGTCCCGAAGAGAAACCGTCCGTTACAGAAACCGTCCGTCATAGAAACCGTCCCGAAGAGAAACCGTCCGTTATAGAAACCGTCCGTTACGGAAACCGTCCGTTATAGAAACCGTCCGTTATAGAAACCGTCCGTTATAGAAACCGTCCGTTATAGAAACCGTCCGTTATAGAAACCGTCCGTTATAGAAACCGTCCGTAAAAGAAACCGTCCGTTATAGAAACCGTCTGTTACAGAAACCGTCCGTGAGAAACCGTCCGTTATAGAAACCTTCCGTTACAGAAACCGTCCGTTATAGAAACCGTCCGTTATAGAAACCGTCCGTTATAGAAACCGTCCATTATAGAAACCGTCCGTTATAGAAACCTTCCGTTACAGAAACCGTCCGTTATAGAAACCGTCCGTTATAGAAACCTTCCGTTACAGAAACCGTCCGTTATAGAAACCGTCCGTTATAGAAACCGTCCGTTATAGAAACCGTCCATTATAGAAACCGTCCGTGATAGAAACCGTCCGTAACAGAAACCGTCCGTTATCGAAACCGTCCGTTATAGAAACCGTCAGTTATAGAAACCGTCCGTTATAGAAACCGTCCGTTATAGAAACCGTCCGTTATAGAAACCGTCCGTTATAGAAACCGTCCGTGATAGAAACCGTCCGTAACAGAAACCGTCCGTTATCGAAACCGTCCGTTATAGAAACCGTCAGTTATAGAAACCGTCCGTTATAGAAACCGTCCGTTATAGAAACCGTCCGTTATCGAAACCGTCCGTTACAGAAACCGTCCGTTACAGAAACCGTCCGTTATAGAAACCGTCCGTTATAGAAACCGTCCGTTGTAGAAACCGTCCGTGATAGAAACCGTCCGTTATAGAAACCGTCCGTTATGGAAACCGTCCGTTATAGAAACCGTCCGTTATAGAAACCGTCCGTTATGGAAACCGTCCGTTATAGAAACCGTCCGTTATAGAAACCGTCCGTTATAGAAACCGTCCGTTATGGAAACCGTCCGTTATAGAAACCGTCCGTTATAGAAACCGTCCGTTATAGAAACCGTCCGTTATGGAAACCGTCCGTTATAGAAACCGTCCGTTATAGAAACCGTCCGTTATAGAAACCGTCCGTTATGGAAACCGTCCGTTATGGAAACCGTCCGTTATGGAAACCGTCCGTTATAGAAACCGTCCGTTATAGAAACCGTCCGTTATGGAAACCGTCCGTTATAGAAACCGTCCGTTATAGAAACCGTCCGTTATGGAAACCGTCCGTGATAGAAACCGTCCGTTATAGAAACCGTCCGTTATGGAAACCGTCCGTTATAGAAACCGTCCGTTATAGAAACCGTCCGTTACAGAAACCGTCCGTTACAGAAACCGTCCGTTATAGAAACCGTCCGTTATAGAAACCGTCCGTTATAGAAACCGTCCGTTACAGAAACCGTCCGTTATAGAAACCGTCCGTTATAGAAACGGTCCGTTATAGAAACCGTCCGTTACAGAAACCGTCCGTCATAGAAACCGTCCCGAAGAGAAACCGTCCGTTACAGAAACCGTCCGTCATAGAAACCGTCCCGAAGAGAAACCGTCCGTTATAGAAACCGTCCGTTACGGAAACCGTCCGTTATAGAAACCGTCCGTTATAGAAACCGTCCGTTATAGAAACCGTCCGTTATAGAAACCGTCCGTTATAGAAACCGTCCGTTATAGAAACCGTCCGTAAAAGAAACCGTCCGTTATAGAAACCGTCTGTTACAGAAACCGTCCGTGAGAAACCGTCCGTTATAGAAACCTTCCGTTACAGAAACCGTCCGTTATAGAAACCGTCCGTTATAGAAACCGTCCGTTACAGAAACCGTCCGTTATAGAAACCGTCCGTTATAGAAACCTTCCGTTACAGAAACCGGCCGTTATAGAAACCGTCCGTTATGGAAACCGTCCGTTACAGAAACCGTCCGTTATAGAAACCGTCCGTTACAGAAACCGTCCGTTATAGAAACCGTCCGTTACAGAAACCGTCCGTTATAGAAACCGTCCGTTATAGAAACCGTCCGTTACAGAAACCGTCCGTTATAGAAACCGTCCGTTATAGAAACCGTCCGTTATAGAAACCGTCCGTTACAGAAACCGTCCGTTATAGAAACCGTCCGTTATAGAAACCGTCCGTTATAGAAACCGTCCGTTATAGAAACCGTCCGTTACAGAAACCGTCCGTTATAGAAACCGTCCGTTATAGAAACCGTCCGTTACAGAAACCGTCCGTTATAGAAACCGTCCGTTACAGAAATCGTCCGTTATAGAAACCGTCCGTTACAGAAACCGTCCGTTACAGAAACCGTCCGTTACAGAAACCGTCCGTTACAGAAACCGTCCGTTATAGAAACCGTCCGTTACAGAAACCGTCCGTTACAGAAACCGTCCGTTACAGAAACCGTCCGTTACAGAAACCGTCCGTTACAGAAACCGTCCGTTATAGAAACCGTCCGTTACAGAAACCGTCCGTTACAGAAACCGTCCGTTATAGAAACCGTCCGTTATAGAAACCGTCCGTTACAGAAACCGTCCGTTATAGAAACCGTCCGTTATAGAAACCGTCCATTATAGAAACCGTCCGTTATAGAAACCTTCCGTTACAGAAACCGTCCGTTATAGAAACCGTCCGTTATAGAAACCTTCCGTTACAGAAACCGTCCGTTATAGAAACCGTCCGTTACAGAAACCGTCCGTTATAGAAACCGTCCGTTATAGAAACCGTCCGTTATAGAAACCGTCCGTTATAGAAACCTTCCGTTACAGAAACCGTCCGTTATAGAAACCGTCCGTTATAGAAACCGTCCGTGATAGAAACCGTCCGTAACAGAAACCGTCCGTTACAGAAACCGTCCGTTACAGAAACCGTCCGTTATAGAAACCGTCCGTTATAGAAACCGTCCGTTATAGAAACCGTCCGTTACAGAAACCGTCCGTTATAGAAACCGTCCGTTATAGAAACGGTCCGTTATAGAAACCGTCCGTTACAGAAACCGTCCGTTATAGAAACCGTCCGTTACAGAAACCGTCCGTCATAGAAACCGTCCCGAAGAGAAACCGTCCGTTACAGAAACCGTCCGTCATAGAAACCGTCCCGAAGAGAAACCGTCCGTTATAGAAACCGTCCGTTACGGAAACCGTCCGTTATAGAAACCGTCCGTTATAGAAACCGTCCGTTATAGAAACCGTCCGTTATAGAAACCGTCCGTTATAGAAACCGTCCGTTATGGAAACCGTCCGTTATAGAAACCGTCCGTTATAGAAACCGTCCGTTATAGAAACCGTCCGTTACAGAAACCGTCCGTTATAGAAACCGTCCGTTATAGAAACCGTCCGTTATGGAAACCGTCCGTTATAGAAACCGTCCGTTACGGAAACCGTCCGTTATAGAAACCGTCCGTTATAGAAACCGTCCGTTATAGAAACCGTCCGTTATAGAAACCGTCCGTTATAGAAACCTTCCGTTACAGAAACCGTCCGTTATAGAAACCGTCCGTTATAGAAACCGTCCGTGATAGAAACCGTCCGTAACAGAAACCGTCCGTTACAGAAACCGTCCGTTACAGAAACCGTCCGTTATAGAAACCGTCCGTTATAGAAACCGTCCGTTATAGAAACCGTCCGTTACAGAAACCGTCCGTTATAGAAACCGTCCGTTATAGAAACGGTCCGTTATAGAAACCGTCCGTTACAGAAACCGTCCGTTATAGAAACCGTCCGTTACAGAAACCGTCCGTCATAGAAACCGTCCCGAAGAGAAACCGTCCGTTACAGAAACCGTCCGTCATAGAAACCGTCCCGAAGAGAAACCGTCCGTTATAGAAACCGTCCGTTACGGAAACCGTCCGTTATAGAAACCGTCCGTTATAGAAACCGTCCGTTATAGAAACCGTCCGTTATAGAAACCGTCCGTTATAGAAACCGTCCGTTATGGAAACCGTCCGTTATAGAAACCGTCCGTTATAGAAACCGTCCGTTACAGAAACCGTCCGTTATAGAAACCGTCCGTTATAGAAACCGTCCGTTATAGAAACCGTCCGTTATGGAAACCGTCCGTTATAGAAACCGTCCGTTACGGAAACCGTCCGTTATAGAAACCGTCCGTTATAGAAACCGTCCGTTATAGAAACCGTCCGTTATAGAAACCGTCCGTTATAGAAACCGTCCGTTATAGAAACCGTCCGTTATAGAAACCGTCCGTTATGGAAACCGTCCGTTATAGAAACCGTCCGTTATGGAAACCGTCCGTTATAGAAACCGTCCGTTATAGAAACCCTCCGTTATAGAAACCCTCCGTTATGGAAACCGTCCGTTATAGAAACCCTCCGTTATGGAAACCGTCCGTTATGGAAACCGTCCGTTATAGAAACCGTCCGTTATAGAAACCGTCCGTTATAGAAACCGTCCGTTACAGAAACCGTCCGTTATAGAAACCGTCCGTTATAGAAACCGTCCGTTATAGAAACCGTCCGTTATAGAAACCGTCCGTTATAGAAACCGTCCGTTATGGAAACCGTCCGTTATAGAAACCGTCCGTTATAGAAACCGTCCGTTATAGAAACCGTCCGTTATAGAAACCGTCCGTTATAGAAACCGTCCGTTATAGAAACCGTCCGTTATAGAAACCGTCCGTTATAGAAACCGTCCGTTATAGAAACCGTCCGTTATGGAAACCGTCCGTTATAGAAACCGTCCGTTATGGAAACCGTCCGTTATAGAAACCGTCCGTGATGGAAACCGTCCGTTATAGAAACCGTCCGTTATGGAAACCGTCCGTTATGGAAACCCTCCGTTATAGAAACCCTCCGTTATAGAAACCCTCCGTTATGGAAACCGTCCGTTATAGAAACCGTCCGTTATAGAAACCGTCCGTTATAGAAACCGTCCGTTATAGAAACCGTCCGTTATAGAAACCGTCCGTTATAGAAACCGTCCGTTATAGAAACCGTCCGTTATAGAAACCGTCCGTTATAGAAACCGTCCGTTATAGAAACCGTCCGTTATAGAAACCGTCCGTTATAGAAACCGTCCGTTATAGAAACCGTCCGTTACAGAAACCGTCCGTTATGGAAACCGTCCGTTATAGAAACCCTCCGTTATGGAAACCGTCCGTTATAGAAACCGTCCGTTATAGAAACCGTCCGTTATGGAAACCGTCCGTTATAGAAACCGTCCGTTATAGAAACCGTCCGTTACAGAAACCGTCCGTTATAGAAACCGTCCGTTATGGAAACCGTCCGTTATGGAAAACGTCCGTTACAGAAACCGTCCGTTATAGAAACCGTCCGTTATGGAAACCGTCCGTTACAGAAACCGTCCGTTACGGAAACCGTCCGTTATAGAAACCGTCCGTTATAGAAACCGTCCGTTACAGAAACCGTCCGTTATAGAAACCGTCCGTTATAGAAACCGTCCGTTACGGAAACCGTCCGTTACGGAAACCGTCCGTTACAGAAACCGTCCGTTACAGAAACCGTCCGTTACAGAAACCGTCCGTTATAGAAACCGTCCGTTATAGAAACCGTCCGTTATAGAAACCGTCCGTTACAGAAACCGTCCGTTATAGAAACCGTCCGTTACGGAAACCGTCCGTTACAGAAACCGTCCGTTACAGAAACCGTCCGTTACAGAAACCGTCCGTTATAGAAACCGTCCGTTATAGAAACCGTCCGTTATAGAAACCGTCCGTTACAGAAACCGTCCGTTATAGAAACCGTCCGTTATCGAAACCGTCCGTTATAGAAACCGTCCGTTATAGAAACCGTCCGTTATAGAAACCGTCCGTTATAGAAACCGTCCGTTACAGAAACCGTCCGTTATAGAAACCGTCCGTTACGGAAACCGTCCGTTACGGAAACCGTCCGTTACAGAAACCGTCCGTTACGGAAACCGTCCGTTACGGAAACCGTCCGTTACAGAAACCGTCCGTTATAGAAACCGTCCGTTATAGAAACCGTCCGTTATAGAAACCGTCCGTTACAGAAACCGTCCGTTATAGAAACCGTCCGTTATCGAAACCGTCCGTTATAGAAACCGTCCGTTATGGAAACCGTCCGTTATAGAAACCGTCCGTGATAGAAACCTTCCGTTATAGAAACCGTCCGTTATAGAAACCGTCCGTTATGGAAACCGTCCGTTATAGAAACCGTCCGTTATGGAAACCGTCCGTTATAGAAACCGTCCGTTATAGAAACCGTCCGTTATGGAAACCGTCCGTTATAGAAACCGTCCGTTATAGAAACCGTCCGTTACTGAAACCGTCCGTTATAGAAACCGTCCGTTATGGAAACCGTCCGTGATAGAAACCGTCCGTTATAGAAACCGTCCGTTACTGAAACCGTCCGTTATAGAAACCGTCCGTGATAGAAACCGTCCGTGATAGAAACCGTCCGTGATAGAAACCTTCCGTTATAGAAACCGTCCGTTACAGAAACCGTCCGTTATAGAAACCGTCCGTTACAGAAACCGTCCGTTATAGAAACCGTCCGTTATAGAAACCGTCCGTTATGGAAACCGTCCGTTATAGAAACCGTCCGTGATAGAAACCGTCCGTTATAGAAACCGTCCGTTATGGAAACCGTCCGTTATAGAAACCGTCCGTTATAGAAACCGTCCGTTATAGAAACCGTCCGTTATGGAAACCGTCCGTTATAGAAACCGTCCGTTATGGAAACCGTCCGTTATAGAAACCGTCCGTGATAGAAACCGTCCGTGATAGAAACCTTCCGTTATAGAAACCGTCCGTTATAGAAACCGTCCGTTACAGAAACCGTCCGTTATAGAAACCGTCCGTTACAGAAACCGTCCGTTATAGAAACCTTCCGTTATAGAAACCGTCCGTTATAGAAACCGTCCGTGATAGAAACCTTCCGTTATGGAAACCGTCCGTTATAGAAACCGTCCGTTATAGAAACCGTCCGTTATAGAAACCGTTCGTTATAGAAACCGTCCGTAACAGAAACCGTCCGTTATCGAAACCGTCCGTTATAGAAACCGTCCGTTATCGAAACCGTCCGTTATAGAAACCGTCCGTAACAGAAACCGTCCGTTATAGAAACCGTCCGTTATCGAAACCGTCCGTTATAGAAACCGTCCGTTATCGAAACCGTCCGTTATGGAAACCGTCCGTTATAGAAACCGTCCGTTATAGAAACCGTCCGTTATCGAAACCGTCCGTTATAGAAACCGTCCGTTATCGAAACCGTCCGTTATAGAAACCGTCCGTTATAGAAACCGTCCGTTATAGAAACCGTCCGTTCGAGAAACTGTCCGTTATAGAAACCGTCCGTTATCGAAACAGTCCGTTGTAGAAACCGTCCGTTATAGAAACCGTCCGTTATAGAAACCGTCCGTTATAGAAACCGTCCGTTCGAGAAACTGTCCGTTATAGAAACCGTCCGTTATAGAAACCGTCCGTTCGAGAAACTGTCCGTTATAGAAACCGTCCGTTATGGAAACCGTCCGTTATAGAAACCGTCCGTTATCGAAACCGTCCGTTATAGAAACCGTCCGTTATCGAAACCGTCCGTTATAGAAACCGTCCGTTATAGAAACCGTCCGTTATCGAAACCGTCCGTTATAGAAACCGTCCGTTATCGAAACCGTCCGTTATAGAAACCGTCCGTTATAGAAACCCCCCGTTCTAGAAACCGTCCGTGATAGAAACCGTCCGTTATAGAAACCCCCCGTTATAGAAACCGTCCGTTATAGAAACCGTCCGTGAGAGAAACCGTCCGTTACGGAAACCGTCCGTTACGGAAACCGTCCGTTATGGAAACCGTCCGTTATAGAAACCCCCCGTTCTAGAAACCGTCCGTGATAGAAACCGTCCGTTATAGAAACCCCCCGTTATAGAAACCGTCCGTTATAGAAACCGTCCGTGAGAGAAACCGTCCGTTACGGAAACCGTCCGTTACGGAAACCGTCCGTTATGGAAACCGTCCGTTATAGAAACCGTCCGTTATAGAAACCGTCCGTTATAGAAACCGTCCGTTATAGAAACCTACCGTAATAGAAACCGTCCGTTATAGAAACCGTCCGTTACAGAAACCGTCCGTTACGGAAACCGTCCGTTACGGAAACCGTCCGTTATGGAAACCGTCCGTTATGGAAACCGTCCGTTACTGAAACCGTCCGTTATAGAAACCGTCCGTTATAGAAACCGTCCGTTACTGAAACCGTCCGTTATAGAAACCGTCCGTTATGGAAACCGTCCGTTACTGAAACCGTCCGTTATAGAAACCGTCCGTTATGGAAACCGTCCGTTATAGAAACCGTCCGTTATAGAAACCGTCCGTTATAGAAACCGTCCGTTATAGAAACCGTCCGTTACTGAAACCGTCCGTTATAGAAACCGTCCGTTATGGAAACCGTCCGTTACTGAAACCGTCCGTTATAGAAACCGTCCGTTATAGAAACCGTCCGTTATGGAAACCGTCCGTTATAGAAACCGTCCGTTATAGAAACCGTCCATTATGGAAACCGTCCGTTACTGAAACCGTCCGTTATAGAAACCGTCCGTTACTGAAACCGTCCGTTATAGAAACCGTCCGTTATGGAAACCGTCCGTTACTGAAACCGTCCGTTATAGAAACCGTCCGTTATAGAAACCGTCCGTTATGGAAACCGTCCGTTATAGAAACCGTCCGTTATAGAAACCGTCCGTTATGGAAACCGTCCGTTATAGAAACCGTCCCTTATGGAAACCGTCCGTTATGGAAACCGTCCGTTATAGAAACCGTCCGTTATAGAAACCGTCCGTTATGGAAACCGTCCGTTATAGAAACCGTCCGTTATAGAAACCGTCCGTTATAGAAACCGTCCGTTATAGAAACCGTCCGTTGCAGAAACCGTCCGTGATAGAAACCGTCCGTTATAGAAACCGTCCGTTATAGAAACCGTCCGTTATAGAAACCGTCCGTTATAGAAACCGTCCGTTATAGAAACCGTCCGTTATAGAAACCCCCCGTTATAGAAACCGTCCGTGATAGAAACCGTCCGTTATAGAAACCGTCCGTTAGAGAAACCGTCCGTTATAGAAACCGTCCGTTATAGAAACCCCCCGTTATAGAAACCGTCCGTGATAGAAACCGTCCGTTATAGAAACCGTCCGTTATAGAAACCCCCCGTTATAGAAACCGTCCGTGATAGAAACCGTCCGTGATAGAAACCGTCCGTTATAGAAACCGTCCGTTATAGAAACCGTCCGTTATAGAAACCGTCCGTTATAGAAACCGTCCGTTATAGAAACCGTCCGTTATAGAAACCCCCCGTTATAGAAACCGTCCGTGATAGAAACCGTCCGTTATAGAAACCGTCCGTTAGAGAAACCGTCCGTTATAGAAACCGTCCGTTATAGAAACCCCCCGTTATAGAAACCGTCCGTGATAGAAACCGTCCGTTATAGAAACCGTCCGTTATAGAAACCCCCCGTTATAGAAACCGTCCGTGATAGAAACCGTCCGTTATAGAAACCGTCCGTTATGGAAACCCCCCGTTATGGAAACCGTCCGTTGTAGAAACCGTCCGTTAGAGAAACCGTCCGTTATAGAAACCGTCCGTTGTAGAAACCGTCTGTTATAGAAACCGTCCGTGATAGAAACCGTCCGTTAGAGAAACCGTCCATTATGGAAACCGTCCGTTATAGAAACCGTCCGTTGTAGAAACCGTCCGTTATAGAAACCGTCTGTTATAGAAACCGTCCGTGATAGAAACCGTCCGTTATGGAAACCGTCCGTTATGGAAACCGTCCGTTATGGAAACCGTCCGTTATGGAAACCGTCCGTTATAGAAACCGTCCGTTATAAAAACCGTCCGTGATAGAAACCGTCCGTTATGGAAACCGTCCGTTATGGAAACCGTCCGTTATAGAAACCGTCCGTTATAAAAACTGTCCGTTGTAGAAACCGTCCGTTATAGAAACCGTCCGTTATGGAAACCGTCCGTTATGGAAACCGTCCTTAATAGAAACCGTCCGTTATAGAAACCGTCCGTTATAGAAACCGTCCGTTATGGAAACCGTCCGTTTTCGAAACCGTCCGTTATAGAAACCGTCCGTTATGGAAACCGTCCGTTATAGAAACCGTCCGTTATGGAAACCGTCCGTTATAGAAACCGTCCGTTATGGAAACCGTCCGTTATAGAAACCGTCCGTTGTAGAAACCGTCCGTTATAGAAACCGTCCGTTATAAAAACCGTCCGTTATGGAAACCGTCCGTTATAGAAACCGTCCGTTGTAGAAACCGTCCGTTATAGAAACCGTCCGTTATAGAAACCGTCCGTTATGGAAACCGTCCGTTATAGAAACCGTCCGTTGTAGAAACCGTCCGTTATAGAAACCGTCCGTTATAAAAACCGTCCGTTATGGAAACCGTCCGTTATAAAAACCGTCCGTTATGGAAACCGTCCGTTATAGAAACCGTCCGTTGTAGAAACCGTCCGTTATAGAAACCGTCCGTTATAGAAACCGTCCGTTATGGAAACCGTCCGTTATAGAAACCGTCCGTTGTAGAAACCGTCCGTTATAGAAACCGTCCGTTATAAAAACCGTCCGTTATAGAAACCGTCCGTTATAGAAACCGTCCGTTGTAGAAACCGTCCGTTATAGAAACCGTCCGTTATAGAAACCGTCCGTTATAGAAACCGTCCGTTATGGAAACCGTCCGTTATAGAAACCGTCCGTTATAGAAACCGTCCGTTATAGAAACCGTCCGTTATAGAAACCGTCCGTTATGGAAACCGTCCGTTATAGAAACCGTCCGTTATGGAAACCGTCCGTTATGGAAACCGTCCGTTATAGAAACCGTCCGTGATAGAAACCGTCCGTGATAGAAACCGTCCGTTACAGAAACCGTCCGTTATAGAAACCGTCCGTTATGGAAACCGTCCGTTATAGAAACCGTCCGTTATAGAAACCGTCCGTTATAGAAACCGTCCGTTACAGAAACCGTCCGTTATAGAAACCGTCCGTTATGGAAACCGTCCGTTATAGAAACCGTCCGTTACAGAAACCGTCCGTTATAGAAACCGTCCGTTATGGAAACCGTCCGTTTTCGAAACCGTCCGTTATAGAAACCGTCCGTTATGGAAACCGTCCGTTATGGAAACCGTCCGTTATAGAAACCGTCCGTTATAGAAACCGTCCGTTATAGAAACCGTCCGTTATGGAAACCGTCCGTTATGGAAACCGTCCGTTATAGAAACCGTCCGTTTTCGAAACCGTCCGTTATAGAAACCTTCCGTTATAGAAACCGTCCGTGATAGAAACCGTCCGTTACGGAAACCGTCCGTTATGGAAACTGTCCGTTATAGAAACCGTCCGTTATGGAAACCGTCCGTTATAGAAACCGTCCGTTATAGAAACCGTCAGTTATAGAAACCGTCCGTTACAGAAACCGTCCGTTATAGAAACCGTCCGTTATAGAAACCGTCCGTTATAGAAACCGTCCGTTGCAGAAACCGTCCGTTATAGAAACCGTCCGTTACAGAAACCGTCCGTTATAGAAACCGTCCGTTATAGAAACCGTCCGTTATAGAAACCGTCCGTTGCAGAAACCGTCCGTTATAGAAACCGTCCGTTATAGAAACCGTCCGTTATGGAAACCGTCCGTTATAGAAACCGTCCGTTATAGAAACCGTCCGTTATGGAAACCGTCCGTTATAGAAACCGTCCGTTATGGAAACCGTCCGTTATAGAAACCGTCCGTTATGGAAACCGTCCGTTATAGAAACCGTCCGTTATAGAAACCGTCCGTTATGGAAACCGTCCGTTATAGAAACCGTCCGTTATAGAAACCGTCCGTTATAGAAACCGTCCGTTATAGAAACCGTCCGTTATGGAAACCGTCCGTTATAGAAACCGTCCGTTATGGAAACCGTCCGTTGTAGAAACCGTCCGTTATGGAAACCGTCCGTTATAGAAACCGTCCGTTATGGAAACCGTCCGTGATAGAAACCGTCCGTTATAGAAACCGTCCGTTATAGAAACCGTCCGTTATAGAAACCGTCCGTTATAGAAACCGTCCGTTACAGAAACCGTCCGTTATAGAAACCGTCCGTTATAGAAACCGTCCGTTATAGAAACCGTCCGTTATAGAAACCGTCCGTTATAGAAACCGTCCGTTATAGAAACCGTCCGTTGTAGAAACCGTCCGTTATGGAAACCGTCCGTTATAGAAACCGTCCGTTATGGAAACCGTCCGTGATAGAAACCGTCCGTTATAGAAACCGTCCGTTATAGAAACCGTCCGTTATAGAAACCGTCCGTTATAGAAATCGTCCGTTATAGAAACCGTCCGTTATAGAAACCGTCCGTTATAGAAACCGTCCGTTATAGAAACCGTCCGTTATGGAAACCGTCCGTGATAGAAACCGTCCGTTATAGAAACCGTCCGTTATAGAAACCGTCCGTTATAGAAACCGTCCGTTATGGAAACCGTCCGTTGCAGAAACCGTCCGTTATGGAAACCGTCCGTTATAGAAACCGTCCGTTGTAGAAACCGTCCGTTATGGAAACCGTCCGTTACAGAAACCGTCCGTTATAGAAATCGTCCGTTATAGAAACCGTCCGTTATAGAAACCGTCCGTTATAGAAACCGTCCGTTGTAGAAACCGTCCGTTATGGAAACCGTCCGTTATAGAAACCGTCCGTTATAGAAACCGTCCGTTATAGAAACCGTCCGTTATAGAAACCGTCCGTTATAGAAACCGTCCGTTATAGAAACCGTCCGTTGTAGAAACCGTCCGTTATGGAAACCGTCCGTTATAGAAACCGTCCGTTATGGAAACCGTCCGTTATAGAAACCGTCCGTTATAGAAACCGTCCGTTATAGAAACCGTCCGTTATAGAAACCGTCCGTTGTAGAAACCGTCCGTTATGGAAACCGTCCGTTATAGAAACCGTCCGTTATAGAAACCGTCCGTTATAGAAACCGTCCGTTATACAAACCGTCCGTTATAGAAACCGTCCGTTGTAGAAACCGTCCGTTATGGAAACCGTCCGTTATAGAAACCGTCCGTTATAGAAACCGTCCGTTGCAGAAACCGTCCGTTATGGAAACCGTCCGTTATAGAAACCGTCCGTTATAGAAACCGTCCGTTATAGAAACCGTCCGTTATAGAAACCGTCCGTTATAGAAACCGTCCGTTATAGAAACCGTCCGTTGTAGAAACCGTCCGTTATAGAAACCGTCCGTTATAGAAACCGTCCGTGATAGAAACCGTCCGTTATAGAAACCGTCCGTTATAGAAACCGTCCGTTATAGAAACCGTCCGTTGTAGAAACCGTCCGTTATGGAAACCGTCCGTTATGGAAACCGTCCGTTATAGAAACCGTCCGTTGTAGAAACCGTCCGTTATAGAAACCGTCCGTTATAGAAACCGTCCGTTATGGAAACCGTCCGTTGTAGAAACCGTCCGTTATGGAAACCGTCCGTAATAGAAACCGTCCGTTATAATAAACGTCCATTATAGAAACCGTCCGTTATAGAAACCGTCCGTGAGAGAAACCGTCCGTTATGGAAACCGTCCGTTGTAGAAACCGTCCGTTATAGAAACCGTCCGTTATAGAAACCGTCCGTTATGGAAACCGTCCGTTATAGAAACCGTCCGTTATGGAAACCGTCCGTAATAGAAACCGTCCGTTATAAAAAACGTCCGTTATAGAAACCGTCCGTTATAGAAACCGTCCGTGAGAGAAACCGTCCGTTTTCGAAACCGTCCGTTATAGAAACCGTCCGTTATGGAAACCGTCCGTTGTAGAAACCGTCCGTTATAGAAACCGTCCGTTATAAAAACCGTCCGTTATGGAAACCGTCCGTTATAGAAACCGTCCGTTATAGAAACCGTCCGTTATAAAAACCGTCCGTTATAGAAACCGTCCGTTATAGAAACCGTCCGTTATAGAAACCGTCCGTTATGGAAACCGTCCGTTGTAGAAACCGTCCGTTATGGAAACCGTCCGTTATGGAAACCGTCCGTTATGGAAACTGTCCGTTGTAGAAACCGTCCGTTATAGAAACCGTCCGTTATAGAAACCGTCCGTTATAAAAACCGTCCGTTATGGAAACCGTCCGTTATGGAAACTGTCCGTTGTAGAAACCGTCCGTTATAGAAACCGTCCGTTATAAAAACCGTCCGTTATGGAAACCGTCCGTTATAGAAACCGTCCGTTATAGAAACCGTCCGTTATAAAAACCGCCCGTTATAGAAACCGTCCGTTATGGAAACCGTCCGTTGTAGAAACCGTCCGTTATAGAAACCGTCCGTTATGGAAACCGTCCGTTATAGAAACCGTCCGTTATAAAAACCGTCCGTTATAGAAACCGTCCGTTATGGAAACTGTCCGTTGTAGAAACCGTCCGTATTAAAAACCGTCCGTTATAGAAACCGTCCGTTATGGAAACCGTCCGTTGTAGAAACCGTCCGTTATAGAAACCGTCCGTTATAGAAACCGTCCGTATTAAAAACCGTCCGTTATAGAAACCGTCCGTTATGGAAACCGTCCGTTATAGAAACCGTCCGTTATAGAAACCGTCCGTTATAGAAACCGTCCGTTATAGAAACCGTCCGTTATAGAAACCGTCCGTTATACAAACCGTCCGTTATAGAAACCGTCCGTTGTAGAAACCGTCCGTTATGGAAACCGTCCGTTATAGAAACCGTCCGTTATGGAAACCGTCCGTTATAGAAACCCCCCATTATAGAAACCGTCCGTTATCGCAACCGTCCGTTATAGAAACCGTCCGTTATAGAAACCGTCCGTTATAGAAACCGTCCGTTATAGAAACCGTCCGTTATAGAAACCGTCCGTTACTGAAACCGTCCGTTATAGAAACCGTCCGTTATGGAAACCGTCCGTTACTGAAACCGTCCGTTATAGAAACCGTCCGTTATAGAAACCGTCCGTTATGGAAACCGTCCGTTATAGAAACCGTCCGTTATAGAAACCGTCCATTATGGAAACCGTCCGTTACTGAAACCGTCCGTTATGGAAACCGTCCGTTATGGAAACCGTCCGTTACTGAAACCGTCCGTTATAGAAACCGTCCGTTATAGAAACCGTCCGTTACTGAAACCGTCCGTTATGGAAACCGTCCGTTATGGAAACCGTCCGTTACTGAAACCGTCCGTTACTGAAACCGTCCGTTATAGAAACCGTCCGTTATGGAAACCGTCCGTTACTGAAACCGTCCGTTATAGAAACCGTCCGTTATAGAAACCGTCCGTTATGGAAACCGTCCGTTATAGAAACCGTCCGTTATAGAAACCGTCCGTTATAGAAACCGTCCCTTATGGAAACCGTCCGTTATGGAAACCGTCCGTTATAGAAACCGTCCGTTATAGAAACCGTCCGTTATGGAAACCGTCCGTTATAGAAACCGTCCGTTATAGAAACCGTCCGTTATAGAAACCGTCCGTTATAGAAACCGTCCGTTGCAGAAACCGTCCGTGATAGAAACCGTCCGTTATAGAAACCGTCCGTTATAGAAACCGTCCGTTATAGAAACCGTCCGTTATAGAAACCGTCCGTTATAGAAACCGTCCGTTATAGAAACCCCCCGTTATAGAAACCGTCCGTGATAGAAACCGTCCGTTATAGAAACCGTCCGTTATAGAAACCGTCCGTGATAGAAACCGTCCGTTATAGAAACCGTCCGTTATAGAAACCCCCCGTTATAGAAACCGTCCGTGATAGAAACCGTCCGTTATAGAAACCGTCCGTTATAGAAACCCCCCGTTATAGAAACCGTCCGTTATAGAAACCGTCCGTTATAGAAACCCCCCGTTATGGAAACCGTCCGTTGTAGAAACCGTCCGTTAGAGAAACCGTCCGTTATAGAAACCGTCCGTTATAGAAACCGTCCGTTATAGAAACCGTCCGTTGTAGAAACCGTCTGTTATAGAAACCGTCCGTGATAGAAACCGTCCGTTAGAGAAACCGTCCATTATGGAAACCGTCCGTTATAGAAACCGTCCGTTGTAGAAACCGTCCGTTATAGAAACCGTCTGTTATAGAAACCGTCCGTGATAGAAACCGTCCGTTATGGAAACCGTCCGTTATGGAAACCGTCCGTTATGGAAACCGTCCGTTATAGAAACCGTCCGTTATAAAAACCGTCCGTGATAGAAACCGTCCGTTATGGAAACCGTCCGTTATGGAAACCGTCCGTTATAGAAACCGTCCGTTATAAAAACTGTCCGTTGTAGAAACCGTCCGTTATAGAAACCGTCCGTTATGGAAACCGTCCGTTATGGAAACCGTCCTTAATAGAAACCGTCCGTTATAGAAACCGTCCGTGAGAGAAACCGTCCGTTATAGAAACCGTCCGTTATGGAAACCGTCCGTTTTCGAAACCGTCCGTTATAGAAACCGTCCGTTATGGAAACCCCCCGTTATGGAAACCGTCCGTTTTCGAAACCGTCCGTTATAGAAACCGTCCGTTATAGAAACCGTCCGTTATGGAAACCGTCCGTTATAGAAACCGTCCGTTATGGAAACCGTCCGTTATAGAAACCGTCCGTTGTAGAAACCGTCCGTTATAGAAACCGTCCGTTATAAAAACCGTCCGTTATGGAAACCGTCCGTTATAGAAACCGTCCGTTGTAGAAACCGTCCGTTGTAGAAACCGTCCGTTATAGAAACCGTCCGTTGTAGAAACCGTCCGTTATAGAAACCGTCCGTTATAAAAACCGTCCGTTATGGAAACCGTCCGTTATAGAAACCGTCCGTTGTAGAAACCGTCCGTTATAGAAACCGTCCGTTATAGAAACCGTCCGTTATGGAAACCGTCCGTTATAGAAACCGTCCGTTGTAGAAACCGTCCGTTATAGAAACCGTCCGTTATAAAAACCGTCCGTTATGGAAACCGTCCGTTATAGAAACCGTCCGTTGTAGAAACCGTCCGTTATAGAAACCGTCCGTTATAGAAACCGTCCGTTATAGAAACCGTCCGTTATGGAAACCGTCCGTTATGGAAACCGTCCGTTATAGAAACCGTCCGTGATAGAAACCGTCCGTGATAGAAACCGTCCGTTACAGAAACCGTCCGTTACAGAAACCGTCCGTTATGGAAACCGTCCGTTATAGAAACCGTCCGTTATGGAAACCGTCCGTTATAGAAACCGTCCGTTATAGAAACCGTCCGTTATGGAAACCGTCCGTTTTCGAAACCGTCCGTTATAGAAACCGTCCGTTATGGAAACCGTCCGTTATGGAAACCGTCCGTTATAGAAACCGTCCGTTATGGAAACCGTCCGTTATGGAAACCGTCCGTTATAGAAACCGTCCGTTATAGAAACCGTCCGTTATAGAAACCGTCCGTTATAGAAACCGTCCGTTATAGAAACCGTCCGTTATAGAAACCGTCCGTTATAGAAACCGTCCGTTATAGAAACCGTCCGTTATAGAAACCGTCCGTTATAGAAACCGTCCGTTATAGAAACCGTCCGTTATAGAAACCGTCCGTTATAGAAACCGTCCGTTATAGAAACCGTCCGTTATAGAAACCGTCCGTTATAGAAACCGTCCGTTATAGAAACCGTCCGTTATAGAAACCGTCCGTTATAGAAACCGTCCGTTATGGAAACCGTCCGTTATGGAAACCGTCCGTTATAGAAACCGTCCGTTATGGAAACCGTCCGTTATAGAAACCGTCCGTTATGGAAACCGTCCGTTATAGAAACCGTCCGTTTTCGAAACCGTCCGTTATAGAAACCTTCCGTTATAGAAACCGTCCGTGATAGAAACCGTCCGTTACGGAAACCGTCCGTTATGGAAACTGTCCGTTATAGAAACCGTCCGTTATGGAAACCGTCCGTTATAGAAACCGTCCGTTATAGAAACCGTCAGTTATAGAAACCGTCCGTTACAGAAACCGTCCGTTATAGAAACCGTCCGTTATAGAAACCGTCCGTTATAGAAACCGTCCGTTACAGAAACCGTCCGTTATAGAAACCGTCCGTTATAGAAACCGTCCGTTATAGAAACCGTCCGTTGCAGAAACCGTCCGTTATAGAAACCGTCCGTTATAGAAACCGTCCGTTATGGAAACCGTCCGTTATAGAAACCGTCCGTTATAGAAACCGTCCGTTATGGAAACCGTCCGTTATAGAAACCGTCCGTTATGGAAACCGTCCGTTATAGAAACCGTCCGTTATGGAAACCGTCCGTTATAGAAACCGTCCGTTATAGAAACCGTCCGTTATGGAAACCGTCCGTTATAGAAACCGTCCGTTATAGAAACCGTCCGTTATAGAAACCGTCCGTTATAGAAACCGTCCGTTATGGAAACCGTCCGTTATAGAAACCGTCCGTTATGGAAACCGTCCGTTGTAGAAACCGTCCGTTATGGAAACCGTCCGTTATAGAAACCGTCCGTTATGGAAACCGTCCGTGATAGAAACCGTCCGTTATAGAAACCGTCCGTTATAGAAACCGTCCGTTATAGAAACCGTCCGTTATAGAAACCGTCCGTTACAGAAACCGTCCGTTATAGAAACCGTCCGTTATAGAAACCGTCCGTTATAGAAACCGTCCGTTATAGAAACCGTCCGTTATAGAAACCGTCCGTTATAGAAACCGTCCGTTGTAGAAACCGTCCGTTATGGAAACCGTCCGTTATAGAAACCGTCCGTTATGGAAACCGTCCGTGATAGAAACCGTCCGTTATAGAAACCGTCCGTTATAGAAACCGTCCGTTATAGAAACCGTCCGTTATAGAAACCGTCCGTTATAGAAACCGTCCGTTATGGAAACCGTCCGTGATAGAAACCGTCCGTTATAGAAACCGTCCGTTATAGAAACCGTCCGTTATAGAAACCGTCCGTTATAGAAACCGTCCGTTATAGAAACCGTCCGTTATAGAAACCGTCCGTTATGGAAACCGTCCGTGATAGAAACCGTCCGTTATAGAAACCGTCCGTTATAGAAACCGTCCGTTATAGAAACCGTCCGTTATGGAAACCGTCCGTTGCAGAAACCGTCCGTTATGGAAACCGTCCGTTGCAGAAACCGTCCGTTATAGAAACCGTCCGTTATAGAAACCGTCCGTTGTAGAAACCGTCCGTTATGGAAACCGTCCGTTACAGAAACCGTCCGTTATAGAAATCGTCCGTTATAGAAACCGTCCGTTATAGAAACCGTCCGTTATAGAAACCGTCCGTTGTAGAAACCGTCCGTTATGGAAACCGTCCGTTATAGAAACCGTCCGTTATAGAAACCGTCCGTTATAGAAACCGTCCGTTATAGAAACCGTCCGTTATAGAAACCGTCCGTTGTAGAAACCGTCCGTTATGGAAACCGTCCGTTATAGAAACCGTCCGTTATGGAAACCGTCCGTTATAGAAACCGTCCGTTGTAGAAACCGTCCGTTATGGAAACCGTCCGTTATAGAAACCGTCCGTTGTAGAAACCGTCCGTTATAGAAACCGTCCGTTATAGAAACCGTCCGTTGTAGAAACCGTCCGTTATGGAAACCGTCCGTTATAGAAACCGTCCGTTATAGAAACCGTCCGTTATAGAAACCGTCCGTTATACAAACCGTCCGTTATAGAAACCGTCCGTTGTAGAAACCGTCCGTTATGGAAACCGTCCGTTATAGAAACCGTCCGTTATAGAAACCGTCCGTTCCAGAAACCGTCCGTTATGGAAACCGTCCGTTATAGAAACCGTCCGTTGTAGAAACCGTCCGTTATAGAAACCGTCCGTTATAGAAACCGTCCGTGATAGAAACCGTCCGTTATAGAAACCGTCCGTTATAGAAACCGTCCGTTATAGAAACCGTCCGTTGTAGAAACCGTCCGTTATGGAAACCGTCCGTTATGGAAACCGTCAGTTGTAGAAACCGTCCGTTATAGAAACCGTCCGTTATAGAAACCGTCCGTTATAGAAACCGTCCGTTATAGAAACCGTCCGTTATAGAAACCGTCCGTTGTAGAAACCGTCCGTTATAGAAACCGTCCGTTATAGAAACCGTCCGTTATGGAAACCGTCCGTTGTAGAAACCGTCCGTTATGGAAACCGTCCGTAATAGAAACCGTCCGTTATAATAAACGTCCATTATAGAAACCGTCCGTTATAGAAACCGTCCGTGAGAGAAACCGTCCGTTATGGAAACCGTCCGTTGTAGAAACCGTCCGTTATAGAAACCGTCCGTTATAGAAACCGTCCGTTATGGAAACCGTCCGTTATAGAAACCGTCCGTTATGGAAACCGTCCGTAATAGAAACCGTCCGTTATAAAAAACGTCCGTTATAGAAACCGTCCGTTATAGAAACCGTCCGTGAGAGAAACCGTCCGTTTTCGAAACCGTCCGTTATAGAAACCGTCCGTTATGGAAACCGTCCGTTGTAGAAACCGTCCGTTATAGAAACCGTCCGTTATAAAAACCGTCCGTTATGGAAACCGTCCGTTATAGAAACCGTCCGTTATAGAAACCGTCCGTTATAGAAACCGTCCGTTATGGAAACCGTCCGTTGTAGAAACCGTCCGTTATGGAAACCGTCCGTTATGGAAACCGTCCGTTATGGAAACTGTCCGTTGTAGAAACCGTCCGTTATAGAAACCGTCCGTTATAGAAACCGTCCGTTATAAAAACCGTCCGTTATGGAAACCGTCCGTTATGGAAACTGTCCGTTGTAGAAACCGTCCGTTATAGAAACCGTCCGTTATAAAAACCGTCCGTTATGGAAACCGTCCGTTATAGAAACCGTCCGTTATAGAAACCGTCCGTTATAAAAACCGCCCGTTATAGAAACCGTCCGTTATGGAAACCGTCCGTTGTAGAAACCGTCCGTTATAGAAACCGTCCGTTATGGAAACCGTCCGTTATAGAAACCGTCCGTTATAAAAACCGTCCGTTATAGAAACCGTCCGTTATGGAAACTGTCCGTTGTAGAAACCGTCCGTATTAAAAACCGTCCGTTATAGAAACCGTCCGTTATGGAAACCGTCCGTTGTAGAAACCGTCCGTTACAGAAACCGTCCGTTATAGAAACCCCCCGTTATAGAAACCGTCCGTTATGGAAACCGTCCGTTATAGAAACCGTCCGTTATAGAAACCGTCCGTATTAAAAACCGTCCGTTATAGAAACCGTCCGTTATGGAAACCGTCCGTTATAGAAACCGTCCGTTATAGAAACCGTCCGTTATAGAAACCGTCCGTTATAGAAACCGTCCGTTATAGAAACCGTCCGTTATAGAAACCGTCCGTGATAGAAACCGTCCGTTATAGAAACCGTCCGTTATAGAAACCGTCCGTTATACAAACCGTCCGTTATAGAAACCGTCCGTTATGGAAACCGTCCGTTATAGAAACCCCCCATTATAGAAACCGTCCGTTATCGCAACCGTCCGTTATAGAAACCGTCCGTTATAGAAACCGTCCGTTGTGGAAACCGTCCGTTATGGAAACCGTCCGTTATAGAAACCGTCCGTTATAGAAACCGTCCGTTATAGAAACCCCCCATTATAGAAACCGTCCGTTATCGCAACCGTCCGTTATAGAAACCGTCCGTTATAGAAACCGTCCGTTATAGAAACCGTCCGTTATAGAAACCGTCCGTTATCGAAACCGTCCATTATAGAAACCCCCCGCTATATAAACCGTTCGTTATAGAAACCGTCCGTTATAGAAACCGTCCGTTATGGAAACCGTCCGTTATAGAAACCGTCCGTTATAGAAACCGTCCGCTATAGAAACCGTCCGTGACAGAAACCGTCCGTTATAGAAACTGTCCGTTATAGAAACCGTCCGTGATAGAAACCGTCCGTTGTAGAAACCGTCCGTTGTAGAAACCGTCCGTTGTAGAAACCGTCCGTTTTCGAAACCGTCCGTTATAGAAACCGTCCGTTATGGAAACCGTCCGTTATAGAAACCGTCCGTTATAGAAACCGTCCGTTATAGAAACCGTCCGTTATAGAAACCGTCCGTTATGGAAACCGTCCGTTGTAGAAACCGTCCGTTATAAAAACCGTCCGTTATAGCAACCGTCCGTTATAGAAACCGTCAGTGATGGAAACCGTCCGTTGTAGAAACCGTCCGTTATAGAAACCGTCCGTTATGGAAACCCCCCGTTATAGAAACCGTCCGTTATAGAAACCGTCCGTTATGGAAACCCCCCGTTATAGAAACCGTCCGTTATGGAAACCGTCCGTTGTAGAAACCGTCCGTTGTAGAAACCATCCGTGATAGAACCCGTCCGTTGTAGAAACCGTCCGTTATAGAAACCGTCCGTTATAGAAAACGTCCGTGATAGAAACCGTCCGTTATAGAAACCGTCCGTTATAGAAACCGTCCGTGATAGAAACCGTCCGTTATAGAAACCGTCCGTTATAGAAACCGTCCGTGATAGAAACCGTCCGTTATAGAAACCGTCCGTTATAGAAACCGTCCGTTATAGAAACCGTCCGTGATAGAAACCGTCCGTTATAGAAACCGTCCGTTATCGAAACCGTCCATTATAGAAACCCCCCGCTATATAAACCGTTCGTTATAGAAACCGTCCTTTATAGAAACCGTCCGTTATGGAAACCGTCCGTTATAACAACCGTCCATTATAGGAACCTTCCGTTATGGAAACCGTCCGTTGTAGAAACCGTCCGTTATGGAAACCGTCCGTTTTCGAAACCGTCCGTTATAAAAACCGTCCGTTATGGAAATCGTCCGTTTTCGAAACCGTCCGTGAGAGAAACCGTCCGTTATGGAAACCGTCCGTTTTCGAAACCGTCCGTTATCGAAACCGTCCGTTATGGAAACTGTCCGTTGTAGAAACCGTCCGTTATAAAAACCGTCCGTTATAGAAACCGTCCGTTATAGAAACCGTCCGTTATGGAAACCGTCCGTTATAGAAACCGTCCGTTATAGAAACCGTCCGTTATAGAAACCCCCCGTTATAGAAACCGTCCGTCATAGAAACCGTCCGTTATGGAAACCCCCCGTTATGCAAACCGTCCGTAATAGAAACCGTCCGTTATAGAAACCGTCCGTTATAGAAACCGTCCGTTACAGAAACCGTCCGTTATAGAAACCGTCCGTGATAGAAACCGTCCGTTATAGAAACCGTCCGTTACAGAAACCGTCCGTTATAGAAACCGTCCGTTACAGAAACCGTCCATTATAGAAACCGTCCGTTATAGAAACCTTCCGTTATGGAAACCGTCCGTTATAGAATCCGTGCGTTATAGAAACCGTCCGTTATGGAAACCGTCCGTGATGGAAACCGTCCGTTATAGAAACCGTCCGTTATTGAAACCGTCCGTTACAGAAACCGTCCGTTATAAAAACCGTCCGTTATAAAAACCGTCCGTTATAGAAACCCCCCGTTATAAAAACCGTCCGTTATAGAAACCCCCCGTTGTAGAAACCGTCCGTTATGGAAACCGTCCGTTATAGAAACCCCCCGTTATAGAAACCGTCCGTCATAGAAACCGTCCGTTATGGAAACCCCCCGTTATGCAAACCGTCCGTAATAGAAACCGTCCGTTATAGAAACCGTCCGTTATAGAAACCCCCCGTTATAGAAACCGTCCGTTACAGAAACCGTCCGTTATAGAAACCGTCCGTGATAGAAACCGTCCGTTATAGAAACCGTCCGTTACAGAAACCGTCCGTTATAGAAACCGTCCGTTACAGAAACCGTCCATTATAGAAACCGTCCGTTATAGAAACCCCCCATTATGGAAACTGTCCGTGATAGAAACCGTCCGTTATAAAAACCGTCCGTTATAGAAACCCCCCGTTATAGAAACTGTCCGTTATAGAAACCCCCCGTTATCGAAACCGTCCGTTATAGAAACCCCCCGTTATAGAAACTGTCCGTTATAGAAACCCCCCGTTATCGAAACCGTCCGTTATAGAAACCGTCCGTTATAGAAACCCCCCGTTATCGAAACTGTCCGTTATAGAAACCCCCCGTTATAGAAACCATCCGTTATAGAAACCGTCCGTTAGAGAAACCGTCCATTATAGAAACCCCCCGTTATAGAAACCCCTCGTTATAGAAACCGTCCGTTATGGAAACCGTCCGTTATGGAAACCGTCCGTGATAGAAACCGTCCGTTATAGAAACCGTCCGTTATAGAAACCGTCCGTTATAGAAACCGTCCGTTATAGAAACCGTCCGTTAGAGAAACCGTCCGTTACAGAAACCGTCCGTTAGAGAAACCGTCCATTATAGAAACCCCCCGTTATAGAAACCCCCCGTTATAGAAACCGTCCGTTATAGAAACCGTCCGTTATAGAAACCCCCCGTTATAGAAACCGTCCGTTATAGAAACCGTCCGTTATAGAAACCGTCCGTTATGGAAACCGTCCGTTATAGAAACCCCCCGTTATAGAAACCGTCCGTTATAGAAACCGTCCGTTATAGAAACCGTCCGTTATAGAAACCGTCCGTTATAGAAACCGTCCGTTATAGAAACCGTCCGTTATGGAAACCGTCCGTGATAGAAACTGTCCGTTATAGAAACCGTCCGTTATGGAAACCCCCCGTTATGGAAACCGTCCGTGATAGAAACCGTCCGTTGTAGAAACCGTCCGTTACAGAAACCGTCCATTATAGAAACCGTCCGTGATAGAAACCGTCCGTTATAGAAACCGTCCGTTATAGAAACCGTCCGTGATAGAAACCGTCCGTGATAGAAACCGTCCGTTATGGAAACCCCCCGTGAAAGAAACCGTCCGTTATAGAAACCGTCCGTTATGGAAACCCCCCGTTATAGAAACCCCCCGTTATAGAAACCGTCCGTTACAGAAACCGTCCGTTATGGAAACCCCCCGTTATGGAAACCGTCCGTGATAGAAACCCCCCGTGATCGAAACCCCCCGTGATAGAAATCCCCCGTTATAGAAACCGTCCGTTATAGAAACCGTCCGTTATGGAAACCCCCCGTTATAGAAACCGTCCGTTATAGAAACCGTCCGTAAAAGAAACCGTCCGTTATAGAAACCGTCCGTTATAGAAACCGTCCGTTATGGAAACCGTCCGTTATAGAAACCGTCCGTTATAGAAACCGTCCGTTATTGAAACTGCCCGTTATAGAAACCCCCCGTTATAGAAACCGTCCGTTATATAAACAGTCCGTGATCGAAACCGTCCGTAATGGAAACGGCCCGTTATAGAAACCGCCCGTTATAGAAACCGTCCGTTATTGAAAATGTCCGTTACAGAAACCGTCCGTTATAGAAACCGTCCGTTATGAAAACCGTCCGTTATGGAAACCGTCCGTTATGGAAACCGTCCGTTATAGAAACCGTCCGTTATAGAAACCGTCCGTTATCGAAACCCCCCGTTATAGAAACCGTCCGTTATAGAAACCGTCCGTTATAGAAACCGTCCGTTATAGAAACCGTCCGTTATCGAAACCCCCCGTTATAGAAACCGTCCGTTATAGAAACCGTCCGTTATAGAAACCCCCCGTTATAGAAACCGTCCGTTATTGAAAATGTCCGTTACAGAAACCGTCCGTTATAGAAACCTTCCGTTATAGAAACCGTCCGTTATAGAAACCCCCCGTTATAGAAACCTTCCGTTATAGAAACCGTCCGTTATAGAAACCCCCCGTTATAGAAACCGTCCGTTATTGAAAATGTCCGTTACAGAAACCGTCCGTTATAGAAACCTTCCGTTATAGAAACCGTCCGTTATAGAAACCCCCCGTTATGAAAACCGTCCGTTATGGAAACCGTCCGTTATGGAAACCGTCCGTTATAGAAACCCCCCGTTATAGAAACCGTCCGTTATTGAAAATGTCCGTTACAGAAACCGTCCGTTATAGAAACCGTCCGTTATAGAAACCGTCCGTTATAGAAACCGTCCGTTATAGAAACCGTCCGTTATAGAAACCCCCCGTTATGGAAACCGTCCGTTATAGAAACCGTCCGTTATAGAAACCGTCCGTTATAGAAACCGTTCGTTATCGAAACCCCCCGTTATAGAAACCGTCCGTTATCGAAACCCCCCGTTATAGAAACCGTCCGTTATAGAAACCGTCCGTTATAGAAACCGTCCGTTACAGAAACCGTTCGTTATCGAAACCCCCCGTTATAGAAACCGTCCGTTATAGAAACCGTCCGTTATAGAAACCGTCCGTTATAGAAACCGTCCTTTATAGAAACCCCCCGTTATGGAAACCGTCCGTTATGGAAACCGTCCGTTATAGAAACCGTCCGTTACAGAAACCGTCCGTTATAGAAACCGTCCGTTATAGAAACCGTCCGTTACAGAAACCGTCCATTATGGAAACCGTCCGTTATAGAAACCGTCCGTTATAGAAACCGTCCGTTACAGAAACCGTCCGTTACAGAAACCGTCCATTATGGAAACCGTCCGTTATAGAAACCGCCCGTTATAGAAACCGTCCGTTACAGAAACCCCCCGTTATAGAAACCGTCCGTTACAGAAACCGTCCGTTACAGAAACCGTCCGTTATAGAAACCGTCCGTTATAGAAACCGTCCGTTATAGAAACCGTCCGTTACAGAAACCCCCCGTTATAGAAAACGTCCGTGATAGAAACCGTCCGTTACAGAAACCGTCCGTTATAGAAACCGTCCGTTATAGAAACCCCCCGTTATAGAAACCGTCCGTTATAGAAACCCCCCGTTATAGAAACCCCCCGTTATAGAAACCGTCCGTTATAGAAACCGTCCGTTATAGAAACCGTCCGTTATAGAAACCGTCCGTTATAGAAACCCTCCGTTATAGAAACTGTCCTTTATAGAAACCCCCCGTTATGGAAACTGTCCGTTATAGAAACCGTCTGTTATAGAAACCGTCCGTTATAGAAACCGTCCGTTATAGAAACCCTCCGTTATAGAAACTGTCCTTTATAGAAACCCCCCGTTATGGAAACTGTCTGTTACAGAAACCGTCCGTTATAGAAACCGTCCGTTATAGAAACCGTCCGTTATAGAAACCGTCCGTTATAGAAACCCTCCGTTATAGAAACTGTCCTTTATAGAAACCCCCCGTTATGGAAACTGTCTGTTATAGAAACCGTCCGTTATAGAAACCCCCCGTTATAGAAACTGTCCTTTATAGAAACCCCCCGTTATGGAAACTGTCCGTTATAGAAACCCCCCGTTATGGAAACCGTCCGTTATAGAAACCGTCCGTTATAGAAACCGTCCGTTGCAGAAACCGTCCGTTATAGAAACCGTCCGTTACAGAAACCGTCCGTTATAGAAACTGTCCTTTATAGAAACCCACCGTTATGGAAACTGTCCGTTATAGAAACCGTCCGTTATAGAAACCCCCCGTTATCGAAACCGTCCGTTATAGAAACCGTCCGTTATAGAAACCGTCCGTTATAGAAACCGTCCGTTATAGAAACCCCCCGTTATGGAAACTGTCCGTTATAGAAACCGTCCGTTATAGAAACCCCCCGTTATAGAAACCGTCCTTTATGGAAACCGTCCGTTATAGAAACCCCCCGTTATGGAAACCGTCCCTTATAGAAACCGTCCGTTATAGAAACCGTCCGTTATAGAAACCGTCCGTTGCAGAAACCGTCCGTTATAGAAACCGTCCGTTATAGAAACCGTCCGTTGCAGAAACCGTCCGTTATGGAAACCGTCCGTTATAGAAACCGTCCGTTATAGAAACCGTCCGTTATAGAAACCGTCCGTTATGGAAACCGTCCGTTATAGAAACCGTCCGTAATAGAAACCGTCCGTTATAGAAACCGTCCGTTATAGAAACCGTCCGTTATAGAAACCCCCCGTTATGGAAACCGTCCCTTATAGAAACCGTCCGTTATAGAAACCGTCCGTTGCAGAAACCGTCCGTTGCAGAAACCGTCCGTTGTAGAAACCCCCCGTTATAGAAACCGTCCCTTATAGAAACCGTCCGTTATAGAAACCGTCCGTTATAGAAACCGTCCGTTGCAGAAACCGTCCGTTATAGAAACCGTCCGTTATAGAAACCGTCCGTTGCAGAAACCGTCCGTTATAGAAACCGTCCGTTATAGAAACCGTCCGTTATAGAAACGGTCCGTTATAGAAACCGTCCGTTATAGAAACGGTCCGTTATAGAAACCGTCCGTTATAGAAACCGTCCGTTATAGAAACCGTCCGTTTTCGAAACCGTCCGTTAGAGAAAACGTCCGTTAAAGAAACCGTCCGTTATGGAAACCGTCCGTTATAAAAACCGTCCGTTAAAGAAACCGTCCGTTATGGAAACCGTCCGTTTTCGAAACCGTCCGTTATAGAAACCGTCCGTTTTCGAAAACGTCCGTTATAGAAACAGTCCGTTAAAGAAACCGTCCGTTATGGAAACCGTCCGTTTTCGAAACCGTCCGTTAGAGAAACCTTCCGTTATAAAAACCGTCCGTTATAGAAACCGTCCGTTATAAAAACCGTCTGTTATAGAAACCGTCCGTTATAAAAACCGTCTGTTATAGAAACCGTCCGTTAAAGAAACCGTCCGTTATGGAAACCGTCCGTTTTCGAAACCGTCCGTTAGAGAAACCTTCCGTTATAGAAACCGTCCGTTACAGAAACCGTCCGTTACAGAAACCGTCCGTTACAGAAACCGTCCGTTACAGAAACCGTCCGTTACAGAAACCGTCCGTTATAGAAACTGTCCGATATAGAAACCGTCCGTTACAGAAACCGTCCGTTATAGAAACCTTCCGTTACAGAAACCGTCCGTTATAGAAACCGTCCGTTATAGAAACCGTCCGTTATAGAAACCGTCCGTTATAGAAACCGTCCGTTACGGAAACCGTCCGTTACGGAAACCGTCCGTTATAGAAACCGTCCGTTACAGAAACCGTCCGTTATAGAAACCGTCCGTTACAGAAACCGTCCGTTATAGAAACCGTCCGTTATAGAAACCGTCCGTTACAGAAACCGTCCGTTATAGAAACCGTCCGTTATAGAAACCGTCCGTTACAGAAACCGTCCGTTATAGAAACCGTCCGTTATAGAAACCGTCCGTTACAGAAACCGTCCGTTACAGAAACCGTCCGTTATAGAAACCGTCCGTTATAGAAACCGTCCGTTACAGAAACCGTCCGTTATAGAAACCGTCCGTTATAGAAACCGTCCGTTACAGAAACCGTCCGTTACAGAAACCGTCCGTTATAGAAACCGTCCGTTATAGAAACCGTCCGTTACAGAAACCGTCCGTTACAGAAACCGTCCGTTATAGAAACCGTCCGTTACAGAAACCGTCCGTTATAGAAACCGTCCGTTACAGAAACCGTCCGTACAGAAACCGTCCGTTACAGAAACCGTCCGTTACAGAAACCGTCCGTTACAGAAACCGTCCGTTACAGAAACCGTCCGTTACGGAAACCGTCCGTTACAGAAACCGTCCGTTACAGAAACCGTCCGTTACAGAAACCGTCCGTTACGGAAACCGTCCGTTACAGAAACCGTCCGTTACAGAAACCGTCCGTTACAGAAACCGTCCGTTATAGAAACCGTCCGTTACAGAAACCGTCCGTAATAGAAACCGTCCGTTACAGAAACCGTCCGTTATAGAAACCGTCCGTTACAGAAACCGTCCGTTACAGAAACCGTCCGTTGCAGAAACCGTCCGTTATAGAAACCGTCCGTTATAGAAACCGTCCGTTATAGAAACCGTCCGTTACAGAAACCGTCCGTTACAGAAACCGTCCGTTATAGAAACCGTCCGTTATAGAAACCGTCCGTTACAGAAACCGTCCGTTACAGAAACCGTCCGTTATAGAAACCGTCCGTTATAGAAACCGTCCGTTACGGAAACCGTCCGTTATAGAAACCGTCCGTTACAGAAACCGTCCGTTACAGAAACCGTCCGTTATAGAAACCGTCCGTTATAGAAACCGTCCGTTACAGAAACCGTCCGTTATAGAAACCGTCCGTTACAGAAACCGTCCGTTATAGAAACCGTCCGTTACAGAAACCGTCCGTTACAGAAACCGTCCGTTATAGAAACCGTCCGTTATAGAAACCGTCCGTTACGGAAACCGTCCGTTATAGAAACCGTCCGTTATAGAAACCGTCCGTTAACAGAAACCGTCCGTTATAGAAACCGTCCGTTACGGAAACCGTCCGTTATAGAAACCGTCCGTTACAGAAACCGTCCGTTACAGAAACCGTCCGTTATAGAAACCGTCCGTTATAGAAACCGTCCGTTACAGAAACCGTCCGTTATAGAAACCGTCCGTTATAGAAACCGTCCGTTATAGAAACCGTCCGTTACAGAAACCGTCCGTTATAGAAACCGTCCGTTATAGAAACCGTCCGTTATAGAAACCCCCCGTTATAGAAACCGTCCGTTACAGAAACCGTCCGTTATAGAAACCGTCCGTTATAGAAACCCCCCGTTATAGAAACCGTCCGTTACAGAAACCGTCCGTTATAGAAACCGTCCGTTATAGAAACCGTCCGTTACAGAAACCGTCCGTTATAGAAACCGTCCGTTATAGAAACCGTCCGTTATAGAAACCGTCCGTTCCAGAAACCGTCCGTTATAGAAACCGTCCGTTACAGAAACCGTCCGTAATAGAAACCGTCCGTTACAGAAACCGTCCGTTATAGAAACCGTCCCGAAGAGAAACCGTCCGTTACAGAAACCGTCCGTCATAGAAACCGTCCCGAAGAGAAACCGTCCGTTATAGAAACCGTACGTTACGGAAACCGTCCGTTATAGAAACCGTCCGTTATAGAAACCGTCCGTTATAGAAACCCCCCGTTATAGAAACCGTCCGTTATAGAAACCGTCCGTTATAGAAACCGTCCGTTATAGAAACCCCCCGTTATAGAAACCGTCCGTTATAGAAACCGTCCGTTATAGAAACCGTCCGTTATAGAAACCGTCCGTTATAGAAACCGTCCGTTATAGAAACCGTCCGTTATAGAAACCGTCCGTTATAGAAACCGTGCGTGAGAGAAACCGTCCGTTGTAGAAACCGTCCGTTATAGAAACCGTCCGTGATAGAAACCGTCCGTTATAGAAACCGTGCGTGAGAGAAACCGTCCGTTGTAGAAACCGTCCGTTATAGAAACCGTCCGTTATAGAAACCGTCCGTTATAGAAACCCCCCGTTATAGAAACCGTCCGTTATAGAAACCGTCCGTTATAGAAACCCCCCGTTATAGAAACCGTCCGTTATAGAAACCGTCCGTTATAGAAACCGTCCGTCATAGAAACCGTCCCGAAGAGAAACCGTCCGTTATAGAAACCGTCCGTTACGGAAACCGTCCGTTATAGAAACCGTCCGTTATAGAAACCCCCCGTTATAGAAACCGTCCGTTATAGAAACCGTCCGTTATAGAAACCGTCCGTTATAGAAACCGTCCGTTATAGAAACCGTCCGTTATAGAAACCGTCCGTTATAGAAACCTTCCGTTATAGAAACCGTCCGTTATGGAAACCGTCCGTTATAGAAACCGTCCGTTATAGAAACCCCCCGTTATAGAAACCGTCCGTTATAGAAACCGTCCGTTATAGAAACCGTCCGTTATAGAAACCCCCCGTTATAGAAACCGTCCGTTATGGAAACCCCCCGTTATAGAAACCGTCCGTTATAGAAACCCCCCGTTATAGAAACCGTCCGTTATAGAAACTGTCCGTTATAGAAACCGTCCGTTACAGAAACCGTCCGTTATAGAAACCGTCCGTTGCAGAAACCGTCCGTTATAGAAACCGTCCGTTATAGAAACCGTCCGTTATAGAAACCGTCCGTTATAGAAACCGTCCGTTATAGAAACCGTCCGTGATAGAAACCGTCCGTTATAGAAACCGTCCGTTATACAAATCGTCCGTTGCAGAAACCGTCCGTTATAGAAACCGTCCGTTGCAGAAACCGTCCGTTATAGAAACCGTCCGTTCTAGAAACCGTCCGTTATAGAAACCGTCCGTTATAGAAACCGTCCGTAACAGAAACCGTCCGTTATAGAAACCGTCCGTAACAGAAACCGTCCGTTATCGAAATCGTCCGTTATAGAAACCGTCCGTTATAGAAACCGTCCGTTATAGAAACCGTCCGTGAGAGAAACCGTCCGTTATAGAAACCGTCCGTTATAGAAACCGTCCGTTATAGAAACCGTCCGTGAGAGAAACCGTCCGTGAGAGAAACCGTCCGTTATAGAAACCGTCCGTGAGAGAAACCGTCCGTTATAGAAACCGTCCGTTATAGAAACCGTCCGTGAGAGAAACCGTCCGTTATAGAAACCGTCCGTTATAGAAACCGTCCGTTGCAGAAACCGTCCGTTATAGAAACCGTCCGTTATAGAAACCGTCCGTTACAGAAACCGTCCGTTATAGAAACCGTCCGTTATAGAAACCGTCCGTTATGGAAACCGTCCGTAATGGAAACCGTCCGTTATGGAAACCGTCCGTTATAGAAACCGTCCGTTATAGAAACCGTCCGTTATAGAAACCGTCCGTTATGGAAACCGTCCGTTATAGAAACCGTCCGTTATAGAAACCGTCCGTTATAGAAACCGTCCGTTGTAGAAACCGTCCGTTATAGAAACCGTCCGTTATAGAAACCGTCCGTTATAGAAACCGTCCGTTACAGAAACCGTCCGTTATAGAAACCGTCCGTTATAGAAACCGTCCGTTATAGAAACCGTCCGTTATAGAAACCGTCCGTTATAGAAACCGTCCGTTATGGAAACCGTCCGTTATAGAAACCGTCCGTTATAGAAACCGTCCGTTATAGAAACCGTCCGTTGTAGAAACCGTCCGTTATAGAAACCGTCCGTTATAGAAACCGTCCGTTATAGAAACCGTCCGTTGTAGAAACCGTCCGTTATAGAAACCGTCCGTTATAGAAACCGTCCGTTATAGAAATCGTCCGTTATAGAAACCGTCCGTTATAGAAACCGTCCGTTATAGAAACCGTCCGTTACAGAAACCGTCCGTTATAGAAACCGTCCGTTACAGAAACCGTCCGTTATAGAAACCGTCCGTTATAGAAACCGTCCGTGACAGAAACCGTCCGTTACAGAAACCGTCCGTTATAGAAACCGTCCGTTATAGAAACCGTCCGTTATAGAAACCGTCCGTTATAGAAACCGTCCGTTACAGAAACCGTCCGTTATAGAAACCTTCCGTTACAGAAATCGTCCGTTATAGAAACCGTCCGTTACAGAAACCGTCCGTTATAGAAACCGTCCGTTATAGAAACCGTCCGTTACAGAAACCGTCCGTTATAGAAACCGTCCGTTACAGAAACCGTCCGTTACAGAAACCGTCCGTTACAGAAACCGTCCGTTACAGAAACCGTCCGTTATAGAAACCGTCCGTTACAGAAACCGTCCGTTACAGAAACCGTCCGTTATAGAAACCGTCCGTTACAGAAACCGTCCGTTATAGAAACCGTCCGTTATAGAATCTGTCCGTTATAGAAACCGTCCGTTATAGAAACCCCCCGTTATAGAAACCGTCCGTTATAGAAACCGTCCGTTATAGAAACCGTCCGTTATAGAAACCGTCCGTTATAGAAACCGTCCGTTATAGAAACCGTCCGTTATAGAAACCGTCCGTTATAGAAACCGTCCGTTATAGAAACCGTCCGTTATAGAAACCGTCCGTTATAGAAACCGTCCGTTATAGAAACCGTCCGTTATGGAAACCGTCCGTGATAGAAACCGTCCGTTATAGAAACTGTCCGTTATAGAAACCGTCCGTTATAGAAACCGTCCGTTATAGAAACCGTCCGTAATGGAAACCGTCCGTTATAGAAACGGTCCGTTATAGAAACCGTCCGTTATAGAAACCGTCCGTTATAGAAACCGTCCGTTATAGAAACCGTCCGTTATAGAAACCGTCCGTTATAGAAACCGTCCGTGATAGAAACCGTCCGTGATAGAAACCGTCCGTTATAGAAACCGTCCGTTATAGAAACCGTCCGTTACAGAAACCGTCCGTTATAGAAACCGTCCGTTATAGAAACCGTCCGTTATCGAAACCTTCCGTTATAGAAACCGTCCGTTATAGAAACCGTCCGTTATAGAAACCGTCCGTTACAGAAACCTTCCGTTATAGAAACCGTCCGTTATAGAAACCGTCCGTTACAGAAACCGTCCGTTATAGAAACCGTCCGTTATCGAAACCGTCCGTTATAGAAACCGTCCGTGAGAGAAACCGTCCGTTATAGAAACCGTCCGTTATCGAAACCATCCGTTATAGAAACCGTCCGTTATAGAAACCGTCCGTTACAGAAACCGTCCGTTACAGAAACCGTCCGTTTTTGAAACCGTCCGTTATAGAAACCGTCCGTTGCAGAAACCGTCCGTTATAGAAACCGTCCGTTATAGAAACCGTCCGTTATAGAAACCGTCCGTTATGGAAACCGTCCGTAATGGAAACCGTCCGTTATGGAAACCGTCCGTAATGGAAACCGTCCGTTATAGAAACCGTCCGTTATAGAAACCGTCCGTTATAGAAACCGTCCGTTATCGAAACCGTCCGTTATAGAAACCGTCCGTGAGAGAAACCGTCCGTTTTTGAAACCGTCCGTTATAGAAACCGTCCGTTGCAGAAACCGTCCGTTATAGAAACCGTCCGTTACAGAAACCGTCCGTTATAGAAACCGTCCGTTACAGAAACCGTCCGTTATAGAAACCGTCCGTTATAGAAACCGTCCGTTACAGAAACCGTCCGTTATAGAAACCGTCCGTTATAGAAACCGTCCGTTATGGAAACCGTCCGTTATAGAAACCGTCCGTTATAGAAACCGTCCGTTATAGAAACCGTCCGTTACAGAAACCGTCCGTTATAGAAACCGTCCGTAATGGAAACCGTCCGTGATAGAAACCGTCCGTTATGGAAACCGTCCGTAATGGAAACCGTCCGTTATAGAAACCGTCCGTTATAGAAACCGTCTGTTATCGAAACCGTCCGTTATAGAAACCGTCCGTGAGAGAAACCGTCCGTTATAGAAACCGTCCGTTATAGAAACCGTCCGTTGCAGAAACCGTCCGTTATAGAAACCGTCCGTTATAGAAACCGTCCGTTACAGAAACCGTCCGTTATAGAAACCGTCCGTTATGGAAACCGTCCGTAATGGAAACCGTCCGTTATGGAAACCGTCCGTTGTAGAAACCGTCCGTTATAGAAACCGTCCGTTATGGAAACCGTCCGTTATAGAAACCGTCCGTTACAGAAACCGTCCGTTATAGAAACCGTCCGTTACAGAAACCTTCCGTTATCGAAACCGTCCGTTATGGAAACCGTCCGTTATAGAAACCGTCCGTTACAGAAACCGTCCGTTATAGAAACCGTCCGTTACAGAAACCGTCCGTTATAGAAACCGTCCGTTATAGAAACCGTCCGTTATAGAAACCGTCCGTTACAGAAACCGTCCGTTATAGAAACCGTCCGTTACAGAAACCGTCCGTTATAGAAACCGTCCGTTACAGAAACCTTCCGTTATCGAAACCGTCCGTTACAGAAACCTTCCGTTATCGAAACCGTCCGTTACAGAAACCGTCCGTTATCGAAACCGTCCGTTACAGAAACCTTCCGTTATAGAAACCGTCCGTTATAGAAACCGTCCGTTATAGAAACCGTCCGTTATAGAAACCGTCCGTTATCGAAACCTTCCGTTATAGAAACCGTCCGTTATCGAAACCTTCCGTTATAGAAACCGTCCGTTATCGAAACCTTCCGTTATAGAAACCGTCCGTTATCGAAACCTTCCGTTATAGAAACCGTCCGTTATAGAAACCGTCCGTTACAGAAACCGTCCGTTACAGAAACCGTCCGTTATAGAAACCGTCCGTTATAGAAACCGTCCGTTATCGAAACCGTCCGTTATAGAAACCGTCCGTTATAGAAACCGTCCGTTACAGAAACCGTCCGTTACAGAAACCGTCCGTTATAGAAACCGTCCGTTATCGAAACCGTCCGTTATAGAAACCGTCCGTTATAGAAACCGTCCGTTACAGAAACCGTCCGTTATAGAAACCGTCCGTTATAGAAACCGTCCGTTTCAGAAACCGTCCGTTACAGAAACCGTCCGTTATAGAAACCGTCCGTTATAGAAACCGTCCGTTATAGAAACCGTCCGTTATAGAAACCGTCCGTTACAGAAACCGTCCGTTATAGAAACCGTCCGTTACAGAAACCGTCCGTTATAGAAACCGTCCGTTATAGAAACCGTCCGTTATAGAAACCGTCCGTTATAGAAACCGTCCGTTATAGAAACCGTCCGTTATAGAAACCGTCCGTTATGGAAACCGTCCGTTACAGAAACCATCCGTTATAGAAACCGTCCGTTATGGAAACCGTCCGTTACGGAAACCGTCCGTTACGGAAACCATCCGTTATAGAAACCGTCCGTTATGGAAACCGTCCGTTATGGAAACCGTCCGTTACGGAAACCGTCCGTTATAGAAACCGTCCGTTCTTGAAACCGTCCGTTATAGAAACCGTCCGTTATAGAAACCGTCCGTTATAGAAACCGTCCGTTACGGAAACCGTCCGTTATAGAAACCGTCCGTTACAGAAACCGTCCGTTACAGAAACCGTCCGTTATAGAAACCGTCCGTTATAGAAACCGTCCGTTATAGAAACCGTCCGTTACAGAAACCGTCCGTTATAGAAACCGTCCGTTATAGAAACCGTCCGTTATAGAAACCGTCCGTTATAGAAACCGTCCGTTACGGAAACCGTCCGTTACGGAAACCGTCCGTTACGGAAACCGTCCGTTATGGAAACCGTCCGTTATAGAAACCGTCCGTTATGGAAACCGTCCGTTCTTGAAACCGTCCGTTATAGAAACCGTCCGTTATGGAAACCCCCCGTTACAGAAACCGTCCGTTACGGAAACCGTCCGTTATAGAAACCGTCCGTTATAGAAACCGTCCGTTATAGAAACCGTCCGTTATAGAAACCGTCCGTTATAGAAACCGTCCGTTATAGAAACCCCCCGTTACAGAAACCGTCCGTTATAGAAACCGTCCGTTATAGAAACCCCCCGTTACAGAAACCGTCCGTTCCAGAAACCGTCCGTTATAGAAACCGTCCGTTATGGAAACCGTCCGTTATAGAAACCCCCCGTTACAGAAACCGTCCGTTACGGAAACCGTCCGTTATAGAAACCGTCCGTTATAGAAACCGTCCGTTATAGAAACCGTCCGTTATGGAAACCGTCCGTTATAGAAACCGTCCGTTATGGAAACCGTCCGTTATGGAAACCGTCCGTTATGGAAACCGTCCGTTATAGAAACCGTCCGTTACGGAAACCGTCCGTTACGGAAACCGTCCGTTATAGAAACCGTCCGTTATAGAAACCGTCCGTTATAGAAACCGTCCGTTATGGAAACCGTCCGTTATAGAAACCGTCCGTGATAGAAACCGTCCGTTATAGAAACCGTCCGTTATAGAAACCGTCCGTTATAGAAACCGTCCGTTCTTGAAACCGTCCGTTCTTGAAACCGTCCGTTATAGAAACCGTCCGTTATGGAAACCCCCCGTTACAGAAACCGTCCGTTATGGAAACCGTCCGTTATAGAAACCGTCCGTTATAGAAACCGTCCGTTATAGAAACCGTCCGTTATAGAAACCGTCCGTTATAGAAACCGTCCGTTCTTGAAACCGTCCGTTATAGAAACCGTCCGTTATAGAAACCGTCCGTGAGAGAAACCGTCCGTGAGAGAAACCGTCCGTTATGGAAACCGTCCGTTATAGAAACCGTCCGTGAGAGAAACCGTCCGTTGTAGAAACCGTCCGTTATAGAAACCGTCCGTTCTTGAAACAGTCCGTTATAGAAACCGTCCGTTATAGAAACCGTCCGTTCTTGAAACCGTCCGTTATAGAAACCGTCCGTTATAGAAACCGTCCGTTATAGAAACCGTCCGTTATAGAAACCGTCCGTTCTTGAAACCGTCCGTTATAGAAACCGTCCGTTATAGAAACCGTCCGTTATAGAAACCGTCCGTTCTTGAAACCGTCCGTTATAGAAACCGTCCGTTATAGAAACCGTCCGTGAGAGAAACCGTCCGTGAGAGAAACCGTCCGTTATGGAAACCGTCCGTTATAGAAACCGTCCGTGAGAGAAACCGTCCGTTATAGAAACCGTCCGTTATAGAAACCGTCCGTTACAGAAACCGTCCGTTATAGAAACCGTCCGTTATAGAAACCGTCCGTTACAGAAACCGTCCGTTATAGAAACCGTCCGTTACAGAAACCGTCCGTTATAGAAACCGTCCGTTATAGAAACCGTCCGTTATAGAAACCGTCCGTTACAGAAACCGTCCGTTATAGAAACCGTCCGTTACAGAAACCGTCCGTTATAGAAACCGTCCGTTACAGAAACCGTCCGTTATAGAAACCGTCTGTTACAGAAACCGTCCGTTATAGAAACCGTCCGTTACAGAAACCTTCCGTTATAGAAACCGTCCGTTACAGAAACCGTCCGTTATAGAAACCGTCCGTTACAGAAACCGTCCGTTATAGAAACCGTCCGTTACAGAAACCGTCCGTTATAGAAATCGTCCGTTATAGAAACCGTCCGTTATAGAAACCGTCCGTTATAGAAACCCCCCGTTATAGAAACCGTCCGTTACAGAAACCGTCCGTTATAGAAACCGTCCGTTATAGAAACCGTCCGTTACAGAAACCGTCCGTTATAGAAACCGTCCGTTATAGAAACCGTCCGTTATAGAAACCGTCCGTTATAGAAACCGTCCGTTACAGAAACCGTCCGTTATAGAAACCTTCCGTTATAGAATCCGTCCGTTATAGAAACCGTCCGTTACGGAAACCGTCCGTTATAGAAACCGTCCGTGATAGAAACCGTCCGTTATAGAAACCGTCCGTTATGGAAACCGTCCGTTGCAGAAACCGTCCATTATGGAAACCGTCCGTTATAGAAACCGTCCGTTATAGAAACCGTCCGTTATAGAAACCGTCCGTTATGGAAACCGTCCGTTGCAGAAACCGTCCGTTATGGAAACCGTCCGTTATAGAAACCGTCCGTTGCAGAAACCGTCCGTTATGGAAACCGTCTGTTATAGAAACCGTCCGTTATGGAAACCGTCAGTTGTAGAAACCGTCCGTTATGGAAACCGTCCGTTATAGAAACCGTCCGTTGTAGAAACCGTCCGTTATGGAAACCGTCCGTTATAGAAACCGTCCGTTATGGAAACCGTCAGTTGTAGAAACCGTCCGTTATGGAAACCGTCCGTTATAGAAACCGTCCGTTATGGAAACCGTCAGTTGTAGAAACCGTCCGTTATGGAAACCGTCCGTTATAGAAACCGTCCGTTATAGAAACCGTCCGTTATAAAAAACGTCCATTATAGAAACCGTCCGTTATAGAAACCGTCCGTGAGAGAAACCGTCCGTTATAGAAACCGTCCGTTATAGAAACCGTCCGTTGTAGAAACCGTCCGTATTAAAAACCGTCCGTTACGGAAACCGTCCGTTATAGAAACCGTCCGTTATAGAAACCGTCCGTTATAGAAACCGTCCGTTATGGAAACCGTCCGTTATAGAAACCGTCCGTGATAGAAACCGTCCGTTATAGAAACCGTCCGTTATAGAAACCGTCCGTTATAGAAACCGTCCGTTCTTGAAACCGTCCGTTCTTGAAACCGTCCGTTATAGAAACCGTCCGTTATGGAAACCCCCCGTTACAGAAACCGTCCGTTATGGAAACCGTCCGTTATAGAAACCGTCCGTTATAGAAACCGTCCGTTATAGAAACCGTCCGTTATAGAAACCGTCCGTTATAGAAACCGTCCGTTCTTGAAACCGTCCGTTATAGAAACCGTCCGTTATAGAAACCGTCCGTGAGAGAAACCGTCCGTGAGAGAAACCGTCCGTTATGGAAACCGTCCGTTATAGAAACCGTCCGTGAGAGAAACCGTCCGTTGTAGAAACCGTCCGTTATAGAAACCGTCCGTTCTTGAAACAGTCCGTTATAGAAACCGTCCGTTATAGAAACCGTCCGTTCTTGAAACCGTCCGTTATAGAAACCGTCCGTTATAGAAACCGTCCGTTATAGAAACCGTCCGTTATAGAAACCGTCCGTTCTTGAAACCGTCCGTTATAGAAACCGTCCGTTATAGAAACCGTCCGTTATAGAAACCGTCCGTTCTTGAAACCGTCCGTTATAGAAACCGTCCGTTATAGAAACCGTCCGTGAGAGAAACCGTCCGTGAGAGAAACCGTCCGTTATGGAAACCGTCCGTTATAGAAACCGTCCGTGAGAGAAACCGTCCGTTATAGAAACCGTCCGTTATAGAAACCGTCCGTTACAGAAACCGTCCGTTATAGAAACCGTCCGTTATAGAAACCGTCCGTTACAGAAACCGTCCGTTATAGAAACCGTCCGTTACAGAAACCGTCCGTTATAGAAACCGTCCGTTATAGAAACCGTCCGTTATAGAAACCGTCCGTTACAGAAACCGTCCGTTATAGAAACCGTCCGTTACAGAAACCGTCCGTTATAGAAACCGTCCGTTACAGAAACCGTCCGTTATAGAAACCGTCTGTTACAGAAACCGTCCGTTATAGAAACCGTCCGTTACAGAAACCTTCCGTTATAGAAACCGTCCGTTACAGAAACCGTCCGTTATAGAAACCGTCCGTTACAGAAACCGTCCGTTATAGAAACCGTCCGTTACAGAAACCGTCCGTTATAGAAATCGTCCGTTATAGAAACCGTCCGTTATAGAAACCGTCCGTTATAGAAACCCCCCGTTATAGAAACCGTCCGTTACAGAAACCGTCCGTTATAGAAACCGTCCGTTATAGAAACCGTCCGTTACAGAAACCGTCCGTTATAGAAACCGTCCGTTATAGAAACCGTCCGTTATAGAAACCGTCCGTTATAGAAACCGTCCGTTACAGAAACCGTCCGTTATAGAAACCTTCCGTTATAGAATCCGTCCGTTATAGAAACCGTCCGTTACGGAAACCGTCCGTTATAGAAACCGTCCGTGATAGAAACCGTCCGTTATAGAAACCGTCCGTTATGGAAACCGTCCGTTGCAGAAACCGTCCATTATGGAAACCGTCCGTTATAGAAACCGTCCGTTATAGAAACCGTCCGTTATAGAAACCGTCCGTTATGGAAACCGTCCGTTGCAGAAACCGTCCGTTATGGAAACCGTCCGTTATAGAAACCGTCCGTTGCAGAAACCGTCCGTTATGGAAACCGTCTGTTATAGAAACCGTCCGTTATGGAAACCGTCAGTTGTAGAAACCGTCCGTTATGGAAACCGTCCGTTATAGAAACCGTCCGTTGTAGAAACCGTCCGTTATGGAAACCGTCCGTTATAGAAACCGTCCGTTATGGAAACCGTCAGTTGTAGAAACCGTCCGTTATGGAAACCGTCCGTTATAGAAACCGTCCGTTATGGAAACCGTCAGTTGTAGAAACCGTCCGTTATGGAAACCGTCCGTTATAGAAACCGTCCGTTATAGAAACCGTCCGTTATAGAAACCGTCCGTTGTAGAAACCGTCCGTTGTAGAAACCGTCCGTTATAGAAACCGTCCGTTATAGAAACCGTCCGTTATAAAAAACGTCCATTATAGAAACCGTCCGTTATAGAAACCGTCCGTGAGAGAAACCGTCCGTTATAGAAACCGTCCGTTATAGAAACCGTCCGTTGTAGAAACCGTCCGTATTAAAAACCGTCCGTTATGGAAACCGTCCGTTATAGAAACCGTCCGTTATAGAAACCGTCCGTTATGGAAACCGTCCGTTATAGAAACCGTCCGTTATAGAAACCGTCCGTTATAGAAACCGTCCGTTTTCGAAACCGTCCGTTATAGAAACCGTCCGTTATGGAAACTGTCCGTTGTAGAAACCGTCCGTTGTAGAAACCGTCCGTTATAAAAACCGTCCGTTATGGAAACCGTCCGTTATAGAAACCGTCCGTTATAAAAACCGTCCGTTATAGAAACCGTCCGTTATAAAAGCCGTCCGTTATAGAAACCGTCCGTTATAGAAACCGTCCGTTATAAAAACCGTCCGTTATGGAAACCGTCCGTTATAGAAACCGTCCGTTATAGAAACCGTCCGTTATGGAAACTGTCCGTTGTAGAAACCGTCCGTTATAGAAACTGTCCGTTATAAAAACCGTCCGTTATGGAAACCGTCCGTTATGGAAACCGTCCGTTATAGAAACCGTCCGTATTAAAAACCGTCCGTTATAGAAACCGTCCGTTATGGAAACCGTCCGTTGTAGAAACCGTCCGTTATGGAAACCGTCCGTAATAGAAACCGTCCGTTATAAAAAACGTCCGTTATAGAAACCGTCCGTTATAGAAACCGTCCGTGAGAGAAACCGTCCGTTATGGAAACCGTCCGTTTTCGAAACCGTCCGTTATAGAAACCGTCCGTTATGGAAACTGTCCGTTGTAGAAACCGTCCGTTATAGAAACCGTCCGTTATTGAAAACGTCCGTTATGGAAACCGTCCGTTATAGAAACCGTCCGTTATTGAAAACGTCCGTTATGGAAACCCCCCGTTATAGAAACCGTCCGTTATGGAAACCGTCCGTTATGGAAACCGTCCGTTATAGAAACCGTCCGTGATAGAAACCGTCCGTGATAGAAACCGTGCGTTATAGAAACCGTCCATTATAGAAACCGTCCGTTATAGAAACCGTCCGTTATAGAAACCGTCCGTTATGGAAACCGTCCGTTATAGAAACCGTCCGTGATAGAAACCGTCCGTTATAGAAACCGTCCGTTATAGAAACCGTCCGTGATAGAAACCGTCCGTTGTGGAAACCGTCCGTTATGGAAACCGTCCGTTATAGAAACCGTCCGTTATAGAAACCGTCCGTTATGGAAACCGTCCGTTATAGAAACCCCCCATTATAGAAACCGTCCGTTATCGCAACCGTCCGTTATAGAAACCGTCCGTTATAGAAACCGTCCGTTGTAGAAACCGTCCGTTATAGAAACCGTCCGTTATCGAAACCGTCCATTATAGAAACCGTCCGTTACAGAAACCGTCCGTTATGGAAACCGTCCGTTACAGAAACCGTTCGTTATAGAAACCGTCCGTTATAGAAACCGTCCGTTATGGAAACCGTCCGTTATAGAAACTGTCCGTTATAGAAACCGTCCGTTATGGAAACCGTCCGTTATAGAAACCGTCCGTTATGGAAACCGTCCGTTATAGAAACCGTCCGTTATAGAAACCGTCCGCTATAGAAACCGTCCGTGACAGAAACCGTCCGTTATAGAAACTGTCCGTTATAGAAACCGTCCGTGATAGAAACCGTCCGTTTTCGAAACCGTCCGTTATAGAAACCGTCCGTTATGGAAACCGTCCGTTGTAGAAACCGTCCGTTATAGAAACCGTCCGTTATAGCAACCGTCCGTTATAGAAACCGTCAGTGATGGAAACCGTCCGTTGTAGAAACCGTCCGTTATAGAAACCGTCCGTTATGGAAACCGTCCGTTATAGAAACCGTCCGTTGTAGAAACCGTCCGTTGTAGAAACCATCCGTGATAGAACCCGTCCGTTGTAGAAACCGTCCGTTATAGAAACCGTCCGTTATAGAAACCGTCCGTGATAGAAACCGTCCGTTATAGAAACCGTCCGTTATAGAAACCGTCCGTGATAGAAACCGTCCGTTATAGAAACCGTCCGTTGTAGAAACCGTCCGTTATAGAAACCGTCCGTTATGGAAACCGTCCGTTATAGAAACCGTCCGTTGTAGAAACCGTCCGTTGTAGAAACCGTCCGTGATAGAAACCGTCCGTTATAGAAACCGTCCGTTATAGAAACCGTCCGTGATAGAAACCGTCCGTTATAGAAACCGTCCGTTGTAGAAACCGTCCGTTATAGAAACCGTCCGTTGTAGAAACCGTCCGTTATAGAAACCGTCCGTTATGGAAACCGTCCGTTTTCGAAACCGTCCGTTATAAAAACCGTCCGTTATGGAAATCGTCCGTTTTCGAAACCGTCCGTGAGAGAAACCGTCCGTTATGGAAACTGTCCGTTGTAGAAACCGTCCGTTATAAAAACCGTCCGTTATAGAAACCGTCCGTTATAGAAACCGTCCGTTATGGAAACCGTCCGTTGTAGAAACCGTCCGTTATAAAAACCGTCCGTTATAGAAACCGTCCGTTATAGAAACCGTCCGTTATGGAAACCGTCCGTTATGGAAACCGTCCGTTGTAGAAACCGTCCGTTATAGAAACCGTCCGTTATAGAAACCCCCCGTTATAGAAACCGTCCGTTATAGAAACCCCCCGTTATAGAAACCGTCCGTTACAGAAACCGTCCATTATAGAAACCGTCCGTTATAGAAACCCCCCGTTATAGAAACCGTCCGTTACAGAAACCGTCCATTATAGAAACACCCCGTTTTACAAACCGTCTGTTACAGAAACCGTCCGTTATAGAAACCGTCCGTTATAGAAACCGTCCGTTATAGAAACCGTCCGTTATAGAAACCCCCCGTTATAGAAACCGTCCGTTACAGAAACCGTCCATTATAGAAACCGTCCGTTACAGAAACCGTCCATTATAGAAACCGTCCGTTACGGAAACCCCCCGTTATGCAAACCGTCCGTAATAGAAACCGTCCGTTATAGAAACCGTCCGTTATAGAAACCGTCCGTGATAGAAACCGTCCATTTTTGAAACCGTCCGTTACAGAAACCGTCCATTATAGAAACCCTCCGTTATAGAAACCGTCCGTTACGGAAAACGTCCGTTATAGAATCCGTGCGTTATAGAAACCGTCCATTATGGAAACCGTCCGTTATGGAAACCGTCCGTTTTAGAAACCGTCCGTTATAGAAACCGTCCGTTATAGAATCCGTGCGTTATAGAAACCGTCCGTTATTGAAACCGTCCGTAATAGAAACCGTCCGTTATAGAAACCGTCCGTTATAGAATCCGTGCGTTATAGAAACCGTCCGTTATAGAAACCGTCCGTTATAAAACCGTCCGTTACAGAAAGCGTCCGTTACGGAAACCGTCCGTTATGGAAACCGTCCGTTATAGAAACCGTCCGTTATAGAAACCGTCCGTTATGGAAACCCCCCGTTATAGAAACCGTCCGTTATGGAAACCGTCCGTTATAGAAACCGTCCGTTGTAGAAACCGTCCGTTGTAGAAACCATCCGTGATAGAACCCGTCCGTTGTAGAAACCGTCCGTTATAGAAACCGTCCGTTATAGAAACCGTCCGTGATAGAAACCGTCCGTTATAGAAACCGTCCGTTATAGAAACCGTCCGTGATAGAAACCGTCCGTTATAGAAACCGTCCGTTGTAGAAACCGTCCGTTATAGAAACCGTCCGTTATAGAAACCGTCCGTGATAGAAACCGTCCGTTATAGAAACCGTCCGTTGTAGAAACCGTCCGTTATAGAAACCGTCCGTTGTAGAAACCGTCCGTTATAGAAACCGTCCGTGATAGAAACCGTCCGTTATAACAACCGTCCATTATAGAAACCTTCCGTTATGGAAACCGTCCGTTGTAGAAACCGTCCGTTATAAAAACCGTCCGTTATGGAAATCGTCCGTTTTCGAAACCGTCCGTGAGAGAAACCGTCCGTTATGGAAACTGTCCGTTGTAGAAACCGTCCGTTATAGAAACCGTCCGTTATAGAAACCGTCCGTTATGGAAACCGTCCGTTATGGAAACCGTCCGTTATAGAAACCGTCCGTTATAGAAACCGTCCGTTATAGAAACCGTCCGTTATAGAAACCGTCCGTTGTAGAAACCGTCCGTTATGGAAACCGTCCGTTATAGAAACCGTCCGTTATGGAAACCGTCCGTTATAGAAACCGTCCGTTATAGAAACCGTCCGTTGTAGAAACCGTCCGTTATAAAAACCGTCCGTTATAGAAACCGTCCGTTATAGAAACCGTCCGTTATAGAAACCGTCCGTTATGGAAACCGTCCGTTGTAGAAACCGTCCGTTATAAAAACCGTCCGTTATAGAAACCGTCCGTTATAGAAACCGTCCGTTATGGAAACCGTCCGTTATGGAAACCGTCCGTTATAGAAACCCCCCGTTATAGAAACCGTCCGTTATGGAAACCGTCCGTTGTAGAAACCGTCCGTTATAAAAACCGTCCGTTATAGAAACCGTCCGTTATAGAAACCGTCCGTTATGGAAACCGTCCGTTATGGAAACCGTCCGTTATAGAAACCCCCCGTTATAGAAACCGTCCGTTATAGAAACCCCCCGTTATAGAAACCGTCCGTTACAGAAACCGTCCGTTATAGAAACCGTCCGTTATAGAAACCCCCCGTTATAGAAACCGTCCGTTATGGAAACCGTCCGTTATGGAAACCGTCCGTGATAGAAACCGTCCGTGATAGAAACCGTCCGTTATAGAAACCGTCCGTTATGGAAACCGTCCGTTATGGAAACCGTCCGTTATAGAAACCGTCCGTTATGGAAACCCCCCGTTATAGAAACCGTCCGTTATAGAAACCGTCCGTTATAGAAACCGTCCGTTATAGAAACCGTCCGTTATGGAAACCGTCCGTTATGGAAACCCCCCGTTATAGAAACCCCCCGTTATAGAAACCGTCCGTTATAGAAACCGTCCGTTATAGAAACCGTCCGTTATGGAAACCGTCCGTGATAGAAACCCCCCGTTATAGAAACCGTCCGTTATGGAAACCCCCCGTTATGGAAACCGTCCGTGATAGAAACCCCCCGTTATAGAAACAGTCCGTTATAGAAACCGTCCGTTGTAGAAACCGTCCGTTACAGAAACCGTCCATTATAGAAACCGTCCGTGATAGAAACCGTCCGTTATAGAAACCGTCCGTGATAGAAACCGTCCGTGATAGAAACCGTCCGTTATGGAAACCCCCCGTGAAAGAAACCGTCCGTTATAGAAACCGTCCGTTATGGAAACCCCCCGTTATAGAAACCCCCCGTTATAGAAACCGTCCGTTACAGAAACCGTCCGTTATGGAAACCCCCCGTGAAAGAAACCGTCCGTTATAGAAACCGTCCGTGATAGAAACCCCCCGTGATCGAAACCCCCCGTGATAGAAACCCCCCGTTATAGAAACCGTCCGTTATAGAAACCGTCCGTTATGGAAACCCCCCGTTATAGAAACCGTCCGTTATAGAAACCGTCCGTTATAGAAACCGTCCGTTATAGAAACCGTCCGTTATGGAAACCCCCCGTTATAGAAACCCCCCGTTATAGAAACCGTCCGTTATAGAAACCGTCCGTTATGGAAACCGTCCGTTATAGAAACCGTCCGTTATAGAAACCGTCCGTTATTGAAACTGCCCGTTATAGAAACCCCCCGTTATAGAAACCGTCCGTTATCGAAACCGTCCGTTATAAAAACCGTCCGTTATATAAACAGTCCGTGATCGAAACCGTCCGTAATGGAAACGGCCCGTTATAGAAACCGCCCGTTATAGAAACCGTCCGTTATGGAAACCGTCCGTTATAGAAACCGTCCGTTATAGAAACCGTCCGTTATAGAAACCGTCCGTTATAGAAACCGTCCGTTATAGAAACCGTCCGTTATCGAAACCCCCCGTTATAGAAACCGTCCGTTATAGAAACCCCCCGTTATAGAAACCGTCCGTTATAGAAACCGTCCGTTATAGAAACCGTCCGTTATCGAAACCGTCCGTTATAGAAACCGTCCGTTATAGAAACCGTCCGTTATAGAAACCGTCCGTTATAGAAACCGTCCGTTATAGAAACCCCCCGTTATAGAAACCGTCCGTTATAGAAACCGTCCGTTATAGAAACCGTCCGTTATAGAAACCCCCCGTTATGGAAACCGTCCGTTATAGAAACCGTCCGTTATGGAAACCGTCCGTTATAGAAACCGTCCGTTACAGAAACCGTCCGTTATAGAAACCGTCCGTTATAGAAACCCCCCGTTATAGAAACCGTCCGTTACAGAAACCGTCCATTATGGAAACCGTCCGTGATAGATACCCCCCGTTACAGAAACCGTCCGTTATAGAAACCGTCCGTTATAGAAACCGTCCGTTATAGAAACCGTCCGTTACAGAAACCCCCCGTTATAGAAACCGTCCGTTACAGAAACCGTCCGTTACAGAAACCGTCCGTTATAGAAACCGTCCGTTATAGAAACCGTCCGTTATAGAAACCGACCGTAATAGAAACCGTCCGTTATAGAAACCGTCCGTTACAGAAACCGTCCGTTACAGAAACCGTCCGTTATAGAAACCGTCCGTTATAGAAACCGTCCGTGATAGAAACCGTCCGTTACAGAAACCGTCCGTTATAGAAACCGTCCGTGATAGAAACCGTCCGTTATAGAAACCGTCCGTGATAGAAACCGTCCGTTACAGAAACCGTCCGTTATAGAAACCGTCCGTGATAGAAACCGTCCGTTACAGAAACCCCCCGTTATAGAAACCGTCCGTGATAGAAACCGTCCGTTACAGAAACCGTCCGTTATAGAAACCGTCCGTGATAGAAACCGTCCGTTACAGAAACCGTCCGTTATAGAAACCGTCCGTTACAGAAACCCCCCGTTATAGAAACCGTCCGTGATAGAAACCGTCCGTTACAGAAACCCCCCGTTATAGAAACCGTCCGTGATAGAAACCGTCCGTTACAGAAACCGTCCGTTATAGAAACCGTCCGTTATAGAAACCCCCCGTTATAGAAACCGTCCGTTATAGAAACCCCCCGTTATAGAAACCCCCCGTTATAGAAACCCCCCGTGATAGAAACCCCCCGTTATAGAAACCGTCCGTTATAGAAAGCGTCCGTTATAGAAACCGTCCGTTATAGAAACCGTCCGTTATAGAAACCGTCCGTTATAGAAACCCTCCGTTATAGAAACTGTCCTTTATAGAAACCCCCCGTTATGGAAACTGTCCGTTATAGAAACCGTCTGTTATAGAAACCCTCCGTTATAGAAACTGTCCTTTATAGAAACCCCCCGTTATGGAAACTGTCCGTTATAGAAACCGTCCGTTATAGAAACCCCCCGTTATGGAAACCGTCCGTTATAGAAACCGTCCGTTATAGAAACCGTCCGTTATAGAAACCGTCCGTTGCAGAAACCGTCCGTTATAGAAACCGTCCGTTATAGAAACCGTCCGTTACAGAAAGCGTCCGTTATAGAAACCGTCCGTTATAGAAACCGTCCGTTACAGAAAGCGTCCGTTATAGAAACCGTCCGTTATAGAAACCGTCCGTTACAGAAAGCGTCCGTTATAGAAACCGTCCGTTACAGAAAGCGTCCGTGATAGAAACCGTCCGTTATAGAAACCCCCCGTTATGGAAACTGTCCGTTATAGAAACCGTCCGTTACAGAAACCGTCCGTTATAGAAACTGTCCTTTATAGAAACCCCCCGTTATGGAAACTGTCCGTTATAGAAACCGTCCGTTATAGAAACCCCCCGTTATCGAAACCGTCCGTTATAGAAACCGTCCGTTATAGAAACCGTCCGTTATAGAAACCGTCCGTTATAGAAACCCCCCGTCATGGAAACTGTCCGTTATAGAAACCGTCCGTTATAGAAACCCCCCGTTATCGAAACCGTCCGTTATAGAAACCCCCCGCTATAGAAACCGTCCGTTATAGAAACCGTCCGTTATGGAAACCGTCCGTTATAGAAACCGTCCGTTATAGAAACCCCCCGCTATAGAAACCGTCCGTTATAGAAACCGTCCGTTATAGAAACCGTCCGTTATAGAAACCGTCCGTTATAGAAACCCCCCGTCATGGAAACTGTCCGTTATAGAAACCGTCCGTTATAGAAACCCCCCGTTATCGAAACCGTCCGTTATAGAAACCCCCCGCTATAGAAACCGTCCGTTATAGAAACCGTCCGTTATGGAAACCGTCCGTTATAGAAACCGTCCGTTATAGAAACCGTCCGTTATGGAAACCGTCCCTTATAGAAACCGTCCGTTATAGAAACCGTCCGTTAGAGAAACCGTCCGTTGCAGAAACCGTCCGTTATGGAAACCGTCCGTTATAGAAACCGTCCGTTATAGAAACCGTCCGTTATAGAAACCGTCCGTTATAGAAACCGTCCGTTATGGAAACCGTCCGTTATGGAAACCCCCCGTTATGGAAACCGTCCGTTATGGAAACCGTCCGTTATAGAAACCGTCCGTTATGGAAACCGTCCGTTATAGAAACCGTCCGTTATAGAAACCCCCCGTTATAGAAACCGTCCGTTATAGAAACCCCCCGTTATGGAAACCGTCCGTTATGGAAACCGTCCGTTTTCGAAACCGTCCGTTAAAGAAACCGTCCGTTATGGAAACCGTCCGTTATAAAAACCGTCCGTTATGGAAACCGTCCGTTTTCGAAAACGTCCGTTGTAGAAACCGTCCGTTATAGAAACCGTCCGTTATGGAAACCGTCCGTTTTCGAAACCGTCCGTTAGAGAAACCGTCCGTTATAGAAACCGTCCGTTTTCGAAAACGTCCGTTATAGAAACCGTCCGTTTTCGAAAACGTCCGTTATAGAAACCGTCCGTTAAAGAAACCGTCCGTTATGGAAACCGTCCGTTTTCGAAACCGTCCGTTAGAGAAACCGTCCGTTATAGAAACCGTCCGTTTTCGAAAACGTCCGTTATAGAAACCGTCCGTTTTCGAAAACGTCCGTTATAGAAACCGTCCGTTAAAGAAACCGTCCGTTATGGAAACCGTCCGTTTTCGAAACCGTCCGTTAGAGAAACCTTCCGTTATAAAAACCGTCCGTTATAGAAACCGTCCGTTATAAAAACCGTCTGTTATAGAAACCGTCCGTTATAAAAACCGTCTGTTATAGAAACCGTCCGTTAAAGAAACCGTCCGTTATGGAAACCGTCCGTTTTCGAAACCGTCCGTTAGAGAAACCTTCCGTTATAAAAACCGTCCGTTATAGAAACCGTCCGTTATAAAAACCGTCCGTTATGAAAACCGTCCTTTATAGAAACCGTCCGTTATGGAAACCGTCCGTTGTAGAAACCGTCCGTTATGGAAACCGTCCGTTATCGAAACCTTCTGTTATAGAAACCCCCCGTTATAGAAACCGTCCGTTATAGAAACCGTCCGTTATAGAAACCGTCCGTTATAGAAACCGTCCGTTATGGAAACCGTCCGTTATGGAAACCGTCCGTTATAGAAACCGTCCGTTATAGAAACCGTCCGTGACAGAAACCGTCCGTTATAGAAACCGTCCGTTATAGAAACCGTCCGTTATAGAAACCGTCCGTTGTAGAAACCGTCCGTTATGGAAAACCCCCGTTATAGAAACCGTCCGTTGTAGAAACCGTCCGTTATAGAAACCGTCCGTTGTAGAAACCGTCCGTTATAGAAACCGTCCGTTGTAGAAACCGTCCGTTATAGAAACCGTCCGTTGTAGAAACCGTCCGTTGTAGAAACCGTCCGTTATAGAAACCGTCCGTTATAGAAACCGTCCGTTGTAGAAACCGTCCGTTATAGAAACCGTCCGTTATAGAAACCGTCCGTTGTAGAAACCGTCCGTTGTAGAAACCGTCCGTTGTGGAAACCGTCCGTTATGGAAACCGTCCGTTTTCGAAACCGTCCGTTATAGAAACCGTCCGTTATAGAAACCGTCCGTTATGGAAACCGTCCGTTGTAGAAACCGTCCGTTATAAAAACCGTCCGTTATGGAAACCGTCCGTTATAGAAACCGTCCGTTATAGAAACCGTCCGTGATAGAAACCGTCCGTGATGGAAACCGTCCGTTGTAGAAACCGTCCGTTATAAAAACCGTCCGTTATGGAAACCGTCCGTTATCGAAACCGTCCGTTATAGAAACCGTCCGTTATAGAAACCGTCCGTGATAGAAACCGTCCGTGATGGAAACCGTCCGTTGTAGAAACCGTCCGTTATAGAAACCGTCCGTTATGGAAACCCCCCGTTATAGAAACCGTCCGTTATAGAAACCGTCCGTTATGGAAACCCCCCGTTATAGAAACCGTCCGTTATGGAAACCCCCCGTTATAGAAACCGTCCGTTATAGAAACCGTCCGTTATAGAAACCGTCCGTTATAGAAACCGTCCGTTATGGAAACCGTCCGTTATGGAAACCGTCCGTTATAGAAACCGTCCGTTATGGAAACCGTCCGTTATGGAAACCGTCCGTTGTAGAAACCGTCCGTTATAGAAACCGTCCGTTATAGAAACCGTCCGTGATAGAAACCGTCCGTTATAGAAACCGTCCGTGATAGAAACCGTCCGTTATAGAAACCGTCCGTTATAGAAACCGTCCGTGATAGAAACCGTCCGTTATAGAAACCGTCCGTTATAGAAACCGTCCGTGATAGAAACCGTCCGTGATAGAAACCGTCCGTTGTAGAAACCGTCCGTTATAGAAACCGTCCGTGATAGAAACCGTCCGTTGTAGAAACCGTCCGTTATAGAAACCGTCCGTTATAGAAACCGTCCGTTATGGAAACCCCCCGTTATAGAAACCGTCCGTTATGGAAACCGTCCGTGATAGAACCCGTCCGTTGCAGAAACCGTCCGTTATGGAAACCGTCCGTTATGGAAACCGTCCGTGATAGAACCCGTCCGTTGCAGAAACCGTCCGTTATAGAAACCGTCCGTTATGGAAACCGTCCGTGATAGAACCCGTCCGTTGTAGAAACCGTCCGTGATAGAACCCGTCAGTTATAGAAACCGTCCGTGATAGAAACCGTCCGTTATAGAAACCGTCCGTTATGGAAACCGTCCGTTATAGAAACCGTCCGTTATAGAAACCGTCCGTTGTAGAAACCGTCCGTTATAGAAACCGTCCGTTATAGAAACCGTCCGTTGTAGAAACCGTCCGTTATGGAAACCGTCCGTTATAGAAACCGTCCGTTATAGAAACCGTCCGTTGTAGAAACCGTCCGTTATAGAAACCGTCCGTGATGGAAACCGTCCGTTGTAGAAACCGTCCGTTATAGAAACCGTCCGTTATAGAAACCGTCCGTTATAGAAACCGTCCGTTATAGAAACCGTCCGTTGTAGAAACCGTCCGTTATAAAAACTGTCCGTTATAGAAACCGTCCGTTATAGAAACCGTCCGTTATAGAAACCGTCCGTGATGGAAACCGTCCGTTGTAGAAACCGTCCGTTATGGAAACCGTCCGTGATAGAACCCGTCCGTTATAGAAACCGTCCGTGATGGAAACCGTCCGTTGTAGAAACCGTCCGTTATAGAAACCGTCCGTTATGGAAACCCCCCGTTATAGAAACCGTCCGTTATAGAAACCGTCCGTTATGGAAACCCCCCGTTACAGAAACCGTCCGTTATGGAAACCCCCCGTTATAGAAACCGTCCGTTATGGAAACCGTCCGTGATAGAACCCGTCCGTTGTAGAAACCGTCCGTTATAGAAACCGTCCGTTATGGAAACCCCCCGTTATAGAAACCGTCCGTTATGGAAACCCCCCGTTATAGAAACCGTCCGTTATAGAAACCGTCCGTGATAGAAACCGTCCGTTATAGAACCCGTCCGTTATGGAAACCGTCCGTGATAGAAACCGTCCGTTATAGAAACCGTCCGTTATAGAAACCGTCCGTTATAGAAACCGTCCGTTATAGAAACCGTCCGTTATAGAAACCGTCCGTGATAGAAACCGTCCGTTATAGAACCCGTCCGTTATGGAAACCGTCCGTGATAGAAACCGTCCGTGATAGAAACCGTCCGTTATAGAAACCGTCCGTTATAGAAACCGTCCGTTATAGAAACCGTCCGTGATAGAAACCGTCCGTTATAGAAACCGTCCGTTATGGAAACCGTCCGTTATAGAAACCGTCCGTGATAGAACCCGTCCGTTATAGAAACCGTCCGTTATAGAAACCGTCCGTTATAGAAACCGTCCGTTATAGAAACCGTCCGTGATAGAACCCGTCCGTTATAGAAACCGTCCGTGATAGAACCCGTCCGTTATAGAAACCGTCCGTTATAGAAACCGTCCGTTATGGAAACCGTCCGTTATAGAAACCGTCCGTTATAGAACCCGTCCGTTATAGAAACCGTCCGTTATAGAAACCGTCCGTGATAGAAACCGTCCGTGATAGAACCCGTCCGTTATAGAAACCGTCCGTTATAGAAACCGTCCGTTATGGAAACCCCCCGTTATAGAAACCGTCCGTTATAGAAACCCCCCGTTATAGAAACCGTCCGTTATAGAAACCGTCCGTGATAGAAACCGTCCGTTATAGAACCCGTCCGTTATGGAAACCGTCCGTGATAGAAACCGTCCGTTGTAGAAACCGTCCGTTATAGAAACCGTCCGTTATGGAAACCGTCCGTTGTAGAAACCATCCGTGATAGAACCCGTCCGTTGTAGAAACCGTCCGTGATAGAAACCGTCCGTTGTAGAAACCGTCTGTTATAGAAACCGTCCGTTATGGAAACCGTCCGTTGTAGAAACCGTCCATGATAGAAACCGTCCGTTGTAGAAACCGTCCGTTATAGAAACCGTCCGTTATAGAAACCGTCCGTGATAGAAACCGTCCGTTATAGAAACCGTCCGTTATAGAAACCGTCCGTTATGGAAACCGTCCGTTATAGAAACCGTCCGTGATAGAAACCGTCCGTTATAGAAACCGTCCGTTATGGAAACCGTCCGTTGTAGAAACCGTCCGTTATAGAAACCGTCCGTTATAGAAACCGTCCGTTGTAGAAACCGTCCGTTATGGAAACCGTCCGTTATGGAAACCCCCCGTTATAGAAACCGTCCGTTGTAGAAACCGTCCGTTGCAGAAACCGTCCGTTATGGAAACCGTCCGTTATAGAAACCGTCCGTTGCAGAAACCGTCCGTTATGGAAACCGTCCGTTATAGAAACCGTCCGTTGCAGAAACCCCCCGTTATAGAAACCGTCCGTTATAGAAACCGTCCGTTATAGAAACCGTCCGTTGTAGAAACCGTCCGTTGCAGAAACCGTCCGTTATCGAAACCGTCCGTTATGGAAACCCCCCGTTATAGAAACCGTCCGTTATGGAAACCGTCCGTTATGGAAACCGTCCGTTATAGAAACCGTCCGTTGCAGAAACCGTCCGTTATGGAAACCCCCCGTTATGGAAACCGTCCGTTATAGAAACCGTCCGTTGCAGAAACCGTCCGTTATGGAAACCGTCCGTTATAGAAACCGTCCGTTGCAGAAACCGTCCGTTATGGAAACCGTCCGTTATGGAAACCCCCCGTTATAGAAACCGTCCGTTATGGAAACCGTCCGTGATAGAACCCGTCCGTTGTAGAAACCGTCCGTGATAGAAACCGTCCGTTATAGAAACCGTCCGTGATAGAAACCGTCCGTTATAGAAACCGTCCGTTATGGACACCCCCCGTTATAGAAACCGTCCGTTATGGAAACCGTCCGTGATAGAACCCGTCCGTTGTAGAAACCGTCCGTGATAGAACCCGTCCGTTATAGAAACCGTCCGTTATAGAACCCGTCCGTTGTAGAAACCGTCCGTTATGGAAACCATCCATTATAGAAACCGTCCGTTGTAGAAACCGTCCGTTATAGAAACCGTCCGTTATAGAAACCGTCCGTTGTAGAAACCGTCCGTTGTAGAAACCGTCCGTTATAGAAACCGTCCGTTGTAGAAACCGTCCGTTATAGAAACCGTCCGTTGTAGAAACCGTCCGTTATAGAAACCGTCCGTTGTAGAAACCGTCCGTTATAGAAACCGTCCGTTGTAGAAACCGTCCGTTATAGAAACCGTCCGTTATAGAAACCGTCCGTTATAGAAACCGTCCGTTGTAGAAACCGTCCGTTATGGAAACCGTCCGTTATAGAAACCGTCCGTTATAGAAACCGTCCGTTGTAGAAACCGTCCGTTTTCGAAACCGTCCGTTGTAGAAACCGTCCGTTATGGAAACCGTCCGTTATAGAAACCGTCCGTTATAGAAACCGTCCGTTATAGAAACCGTCCGTTATAGAACCCGTCCGTTGTAGAAACCGTCCGTGATAGAAACCGTCCGTTATAGAACCCGTCCGTTGTAGAAACCGTCCGTTATGGAAACCGTCCGTTATAGAAACCGTCCGTTATAGAAACCGTCCATTATGGAAACCGTCCGTTATGGAAACCGTCCGTTGTAGAAACCGTCCGTTATAGAAACCGTCCGTTATAGAAACCGTCCGTGATAGAAACCGTCCGTTGTCGAAACCGTCCGTTATGGAAACCGTCCGTTATAGAAACCGTCCATTATGGAAACCGTCCGTTGTAGAAACCGTCCGTTATAGAAACCGTCCGTTATAGAAACCGTCCGTGATAGAAACCGTCCGTTGTAGAAACCGTCCGTTATAGAAACCGTCCGTTATAGAAACCGTCCGTGATAGAAACCGTCCGTTGTAGAAACCGTCCGTTATAGAAACCGTCCGTTATAGAAACCGTCCGTTATAGAAACCGTCCGTTATAGAAACCGTCCGTGATAGAAACCGTCCGTTGTAGAAACCGTCCGTTATGGAAACCGTCCGTTATAGAAACCGTCCGTTATAGAAACCTTCCGTTATAGAAACCGTCCATTATGGAAACCGTCCGTTATGGAAACCGTCCGTTGTAGAAACCGTCCGTTATAGAAACCGTCCGTTATAGAAACCGTCCGTTGTAGAAACCGTCCGTGATGGAAACCGTCCGTTGTAGAAACCGTCCGTTATGGAAACCGTCCGTTATGGAAACCGTCCGTTATAGAAACCGTCCGTTGTAGAAACCGTCCGTTATGGAAACCGTCCGTTATAGAAACCGTCCGTGATAGAAACCGTCCGTTATGGAAAACGTCCGTTATCGAAACCGTCCGTTATAGAAACCGTCCGTGATAGAAACCGTCCGTTATTGAAACCGTCCGTTATGGAAACCGTCCGTTGTAGAAACCGTCCGTTATGGAAACCGTCCGTTATCGAAACCGTCCGTTATAGAAACCGTCCGTTATGGAAAACGTCCGTTATCGAAACCGTCCGTTATAGAAACCGTCCGTGATAGAAACCGTCCATTATTGAAACCGTCCGTTATGGAAACCGTCCGTTATGGAAACCGTCCGTTGTAGAAACCGTCCGTTATAGAAACCGTCCGTTATAGAAACCGTCCGTGATAGAAACCGTCCGTTGTCGAAACCGTCCGTTATGGAAACCGTCCGTTATAGAAACCGTCCATTATGGAAACCGTCCGTTGTAGAAACCGTCCGTTATAGAAACCGTCCGTTATAGAAACCGTCCGTTATAGAAACCGTCCGTTATGGAAACCGTCCGTTATAGAAACCGTCCGTTATGGAAACCGTCCGTTATAGAAACCGTCCGTTATAGAAACCGTCCGTGATAGAAACCGTCCGTTGTAGAAACCGTCCGTTATGGAAACCGTCCGTTATGGAAACCGTCCGTGATAGAAACCGTCCGTTGTAGAAACCGTCCGTTATAGAAACCGTCCGTGATAGAAACCGTCCGTTATAGAAACCGTCCGTTATGGAAACCGTCCGTTATAGAAACCGTCCGTTATAGAAACCGTCCGTTATAGAAACCGTCCGTTATAGAAACCGTCCGTTATAGAAACCGTCCGTTGTAGAAACCGTCCGTTATAGAAACCGTCCGTTATAGAAACCGTCCGTTATAGAAACCGTCCGTTATGGAAACCGTCCGTTATGGAAACCGTCCGTTATAGAAACCGTCCGTTATAGAAACCGTCCGTGATAGAAACCGTCCGTTGTAGAAACCGTCCGTTATGGAAACCGTCCGTTATAGAAACCGTCCGTTATAGAAACCGTCCGTTATAGAAACCCCCCGTTATAGAAACCGTCCGTTATAGAAACCGTCCGTGATAGAAACCGTCCGTTATAGAAACCGTCCGTTATAGAAACCGTCCGTGATAGAAACCGTCCGTTGTAGAAACCGTCCGTTATAGAAACCGTCCGTTATGGAAACCGTCCGTTATGGAAACCGTCCGTTATAGAAACCGTCCGTTATAGAAACCGTCCGTGATAGAAACCGTCCGTTATAGAAACCGTCCGTTATAGAAACCGTCCGTGATAGAAACCGTCCGTTGTAGAAACCGTCCGTTATAGAAACCGTCCGTTATAGAAACCGTCCGTGATAGAAACCGTCCGTTGTAGAAACCGTCCGTTATAGAAACCGTCCGTTATGGAAACCGTCCGTTATGGAAACCGTCCGTTATGGAAACCGTCCGTTATAGAAACCGTCCGTTATAGAAACCGTCCGTGATAGAAACCGTCCGTTGTAGAAACCGTCCGTTATAGAAACCGTCCGTTATGGAAACCGTCCGTTGTAGAAACCGTCCGTTATAGAAACCGTCCGTTGTAGAAACCGTCCGTTATAGAAACCGTCCGTTGTAGAAACCGTCCGTTATAGAAACCGTCCGTTATGGAAACCGTCCGTTGTAGAAACCGTCCGTTATAGAAACCTTCCGTTATGGAAACCGTCCGTGATGGAAACCGTCCGTTGTAGAAACCTTCCGTTATGGAAACCGTCCGTTATAGAAACCGTCCATTATAGAAACCGTCCGTTATGGAAACCGTCCGTTATAGAAACCGTCCGTGATAGAAACCGTCCGTTATCGAAACCGTCCGTTATAGAAACCGTCCGTTATGGAAAACGTCCGTTATCGAAACCGTCCGTTATAGAAACCGTCCGTGATAGAAACCGTCCGTTATAGAAACCGTCCGTTATGGAAACCGTCCGTTATAGAAACCGTCCGTGATAGAAACCGTCCGTTATAGAAACCGTCCGTTATCGAAACCGTCCGTTATCGAAACCGTCCGTTATAGAAACCGTCCGTGATAGAAACCGTCCGTTATAGAAACCGTCCGTTATGGAAACCGTCCGTTATAGAAACCGTCCGTGATAGAAACCGTCCGTTATAGAAACCGTCCGTTATCGAAACCGTCCGTTATCGAAACCGTCCGTTATCGAAACCGTCCGTTATAGAAACCGTCCGTTATAGAAACCGTCCGTTATAGAAACTGTCCATTATGGAAACCGTCCGTTGTAGAAACCGTCCGTGATGGAAACCGTCCGTTGTAGAAACCGTCCGTTACAGAAACCGTCCGTTATGGAAACCGTCTGTTATAGAAACCGTCCGTGATAGAAACCGTCCGTTATAGAAACCGTCCGTTATGGAAACCGTCCGTTACAGAAACCGTCCGTTACAGAAACCGCCCGTTATGGAAACCGTCCGTGATAGAAACCGTCCGTTATAGAAACCGTCCGTTATGGAAACCGTCCGTGATAGAAACCGTCCGTTATGGAAACCGTCCGTGATAGAAACCGTCCGTTATGGAAACCGTCCGTGATAGAAACCGTCCGTTATAGAAACCGTCCGTTATGGAAACCGTCCGTGATAGAAACCGTCCGTTATAGAAACCGTCCGTTAGAGAAACCGTCCGTTACAGAAACCGTCCGTTACAGAAACCGTCCGTTATGGAAACCGTCCGTTATAGAAACCGTCCGTTATAGAAACCGTCCGTGATAGAAACCGTCCGTTACAGAAACCGTCCGTTACAGAAACCGTCCGTTATAGAAACCGTCCGTTACAGAAACCGTCCGTTACAGAAACCGTCCGTGATAGAAACCGTCCGTGATAGAAACCGTCCGTTACAGAAACCGTCCGTTACAGAAACCGTCCGTTATAGAAACCGTCCGTTATGGAAACCGTCCGTGATAGAAACCGTCCGTTATGGAAACCGTCCGTTATGGAAACCGTCCGTTATAGAAACCGTCCGTTACAGAAACCGTCCGTTACAGAAACCGTCCGTTATAGAAACCGTCCGTTATGGAAACCGTCCGTGATAGAAACCGTCCGTTATGGAAACCGTCCGTTATGGAAACCGTCCGTTATGGAAACCGTCCGTGATAGAAACCGTCCATTATGGAAACCGTCCGTGATAGAAACCGTCCGTTATAGAAACCGTCCGTGATAGAAACCGTCCGTTATAGAAACCGTCCGTTATGGAAACCGTCCGTTGTAGAAACCGTCCGTTACAGAAACCGTCCGTTATGGAAACCGTCTGTTATAGAAACCGTCCGTGATAGAAACCGTCTGTTATAGAAACCGTCCGTTATGGAAACCCCCCGTTATAGAAACCGTCCGTTATAGAAACCGTCCGTGATAGAAACCGTCCGTTATGGAAACCGTCCGTTACAGAAACCGTCCGTTATAGAAACCGTCCGTTATAGAAACCGTCCGTTATGGAAACCGTCCGTTACAGAAACCGTCCGTTATAGAAACCGTCCGTTATAGAAACCGTCCGTGATAGAAACCGTCCGTTATGGAAACCGTCCGTTACAGAAACCGTCCGTTATAGAAACCGTCCGTTATAGAAACCGTCCGTTATGGAAACCGTCCGTTACAGAAACCGTCCGTTATAGAAACCGTCCGTTATAGAAACCGTCCGTTATGGAAACCGTCCGTTATGGAAACCGTCCGTGATAGAAACCGTCCGTTATAGAAACCGTCCGTTATAGAAACCGTCCGTTATAGAAACCGTCCGTTATAGAAACCGTCCGTTATAGAAACCGTCAGTTATAGAAACCGTCCGTTATGGAAACCGTCCGTTATGGAAACCGTCCGTTATAGAAACCGTCAGTTATAGAAACCGTCCGTTATAGAAACCGTCCGTTATAGAAACCGTCAGTTATAGAAACCGTCCGTTATGGAAACCGTCCGTTATGGAAACCGTCCGTTATGGAAACCGTCCGTGATAGAAACCGTCCGTGATAGAAACCGTCCGTTATGGAAACCGTCCGTTATGGAAACCGTCCGTGATAGAAACCGTCCATTATGGAAACCGTCCGTGATAGAAACCGTCCGTTATAGAAACCGTCCGTGATAGAAACCGTCCGTTATAGAAACCGTCCGTTATGGAAACCGTCCGTGATAGAAACCGTCCGTTATAGAAACCGTCCGTTACAGAAACCGTCCGTTATAGAAACCGTCCGTGATAGAAACTGTCCGTTATAGAAACCGTCCGTTATGGAAACCCCCCGTTATAGAAACCGTCCGTTATAGAAACCGTCCGTGATAGAAACCGTCCGTTATGGAAACCGTCCGTTACAGAAACCGTCCGTTATAGAAACCGTCCGTTATAGAAACCGTCAGTTATAGAAACCGTCCGTTATGGAAACCGTCCGTTATAGAAACCGTCCGTTATAGAAACCGTCCGTGATAGAAACCGTCCGTTATAGAAACCGTCCGTTATGGAAACCGTCCGTTATGGAAACCGTCCGTGATAGAAACCGTCCGTTATGGAAACCGTCCGTGATAGAAACCGTCCGTTATGGAAACCGTCCGTTATGGAAACCGTCCGTGATAGAAACCGTCCATTATGGAAACCGTCCGTGATAGAAACCGTCCGTTATGGAAACCGTCCGTTATGGAAACCGTCCGTGATAGAAACCGTCCGTTATAGAAACCGTCCGTGATAGAAACCGTCCGTTATAGAAACCGTCCGTTATGGAAACTGTCCGTTATAGAAACCGTCCGTTATGGAAACCGTCCGTTATGGAAACCGTCCGTTATGGAAACCGTCCGTGATAGAAACCGTCCATTATGGAAACCGTCCGTTATGGAAACCGTCCGTGATAGAAACCGTCCGTTATAGAAACCGTCCGTGATAGAAACCGTCCGTTATAGAAACCGTCCGTTATAGAAACCGTCCGTTATGGAAACTGTCCGTTATAGAAACCGTCCGTTATGGAAACCGTCCGTGATAGAAACCGTCCGTGATAGAAACCGTCCGTTATGGAAACCGTCCGTTATGGAAACCGTCCGTTATGGAAACCGTCCGTTATAGAAACCGTCCGTTATGGAAACTGTCCGTTATAGAAACCGTCCGTTATGGAAACCGTCCGTGATAGAAACCGTCCGTTATGGAAACCGTCCGTTATGGAAACCGTCCGTTATGGAAACCGTCCGTTATAGAAACCGTCCGTTATGGAAACCGTCCGTTATGGAAACCGTCCGTTATAGAAACCGTCCGTTATGGAAACCGTCCGTTATGGAAACCGTCCGTTATAGAAACCGTCCGTTATGGAAACCGTCCGTTATGGAAACCGTCCGTTATGGAAACCGTCCGTGATAGAAACCGTCCGTGATAGAAACCGTCCGTTATGGAAACCGTCCGTTATGGAAACCGTCCGTGATAGAAACCGTCCGTTATGGAAACCGTCCGTGATAGAAACCGTCCGTTATAGAAACCGTCCGTGATAGAAACCGTCCGTTATAGAAACCGTCCGTGATAGAAACCGTCCGTTATGGAAACCGTCCGTTATAGAAACCGTCCGTTATAGAAACCGTCCGTGATAGAAACCGTCCGTTATAGAAACCGTCCGTGATAGAAACCGTCCGTTATAGAAACCGTCCGTTATGGAAACTGTCCGTTATGGAAACCGTCCGTTATGGAAACCGTCCGTTATAGAAACCGTCCGTTATGGAAACCCCCCGTTATAGAAACCGTCCGTTACAGAAACCGTCCGTTATGGAAACCCCCCGTTATAGAAACCGTCCGTTATAGAAACCGTCCGTTATGGAAACCGTCCGTTATAGAAACCGTCCGTTATGGAAACCGTCCGTGATAGAAACCGTCCGTTATGGAAACCCCCCGTTATAGAAACCGTCCGTTATGGAAACCGTCCGTTATAGAAACCGTCCGTTATAGAAACCGTCCGTTACAGAAACCGTCCGTTATGGAAACCGTCCGTTATAGAAACCGTCCGTTATGGAAACCGTCCGTGATAGAAACCGTCCGTTATAGAAACCGTCCGTTATAGAAACCGTCCGTTATGGAAACCGTCCGTGATAGAAACCGTCCGTTATAGAAACCGTCCGTTATAGAAACCCCCCGTGATAGAAACCCCCCGTTATCGAAACCGTCCGTTATAGAAACCGTCCGTTATAGAAACCGTCCGTTATGGAAACCCCCCGTTATAGAAACCCCCCGTTATAGAAACCGTCCGTTATAGAAACCGTCCGTTATGGAAACCCCCCGTTATAGAAACCCCCCGTGATAGAAACCCCCCGTTATAGAAACCGTCCGTTATAGAAACCGTCCGTTATAGAAACCGTCCGTTATGGAAACCCCCCGTTATAGAAACCCCCCGTTATAGAAACCGTCCGTTATAGAAACCGTCCGTTATAGAAACCGTCCGTTATAAAAACTTACCGTTATCGAAACCTTCCGTTATAGAAACCGTCCGTTACAGAAACCGTCCGTTATAAAAACCGCCCGTTATATAAACCGTCCGTGATCGAAACCGTCCGTAATGGAAACGGCCCGTTATAGAAACCGTCCGTTATAGAAACCGTCCGTTATGGAAACCGTCCGTGATAGAAACCGTCCGTTATGGAAACGGCCCGTTATAGAAACCGTCCGTTATATAAACCGTCCGTGATCGAAACCGTCCGTAATGGAAACGGCCCGTTATAGAAACCGTCCGTTACAGAAACCGTCCGTTATAGAAACCGTCCGTTATGGAAACCGTCTGTTATAGAAACCGTCCGTTATGGAAACCGTCCGTTATAGAAACCGTCCGTTCTGGAAACCGTCCGTTATGGAAACCGTCCGTTATAGAAACCGTCCGTTATTGAAACCGTCCGTTATGGAAACCGTCCGTTTTCGAAACCGTCCGTTCTGGAAACCGTCCGTTATAGAAACCGTCCGTTATAGAAACCGTCCGTTATAGAAAACGTCCGTTATAGAAACCGTCCGTTATGGAAACCGTCTGTTCTAGAAACCGTCCGTTATAGAAAACGTCCGTTATAGAAACCGTCCGTTATCGAAACCGTCCGTTATAGAAACCGTCCGTTATGGAAACCGTCCGTAATAGAAACCGTCCGTTATAGAAACCGTCCGTTATGGAAACCGTCCGTTATAGAAACTGTCCGTTATAGAAACCGTCCGTTATGGAAACCGTCCGTTATAGAAACCGTCCGTTATAGAAACCGTCCGTGATAGAAACCGTCCGTTATAGAAACCGTCCGTTATGGAAACCGTCCGTTATGGAAACCGTCCGTTATAGAAACCGTCCGTTATAGAATCCGTCCGTTATCGAAACCGTCCGTTATAGAAACCGTCCGTTATAGAAACCTCCTGTTATAGAAACCGTCCGTTATAGAAACCGTCCGTTATTGAAAACGTCTGTAAGATAAACCGTCCGTTATAGAAACCTCCTGTTATAGAAACCGTCCGTTATAGAAACCGTCCGTTATTGAAACCGTCCGTTCTTGAAACCGTCCGTTATAGAAACTGTCCGTTATAGAAACCGTCCGTTATAAAAACCGCCCGTTATTGAAACCATCCGTTATAGAAACTGTCCGTTATTGAAACCGTCCGTTATAAAAACTGCCCGTTATTGAAACCGTCCGTTACAGAAACCGTCCGTTATTGAAACTCCCGTTAAAGAAACCGTCCGTTATAGAAACCGTCCTTTATAGAAACCGTCCGTTATTGAAACCGTCCATTATTGAAACCGTCCGTTCTTGAAACCGTCCGTTATAAAAACTGCCCGTTATTGAAACCGTCCGTTATAGAAACCGTCCGTTATAGAAACCCCCCGTTATAGAAACCGTCCGTTATAGAAACCCCCCGTTATAGAAACCGTCCGTTATAGAAACCGTCCGTTACAGAAACCATCCGTTATAGAAACTGTCCGTTATAGAAACCCCCCGTTATAGAAACCGTCCGTTACAGAAACCGTCCGTTATAGAAACCGTCCGTTATAGAAACTGTCCTTTATAGAAACCCCCCGTTATAGAAACCGTCCGTTACAGAAACCGTCCGTTACAGAAACCGTCCGTTACAGAAACCGTCCGTTATAGAAACCGTCCGTTATAGAAACCCCCCGTTACAGAAACCGTCCGTTACAGAAACCCCCCGTTATAGAAACCGTCCGTTATAGAAACCGTCCGTTACAGAAACTGTCCGTTATAGAAACCGTCCGTTATAGAAACCGTCCGTTACAGAAACCGTCCGTTATAGAAACTGTCCGTTACAGAAACCGTCCGTTACAGAAACCGTCCGTTATAGAAACTGTCCGTTATAGAAACCGTCCGTTACAGAAACCGTCCGTTATAGAAACAGTCCGTTATAGAAACCGTCCGTTATAGAAACCGTCCGTTATAGAAACCCCCCGTTATTGAAACCGTCCGTTACAGAAACCCCCCGTTATAGAAACCGTCCGTTATAGAAACCCCCCGTTATAGAAACCCCCCGTTATAGAAACCCCCCGTTATAGAAACCGTCCGTTAGAGAAACCGTCCGTTATAGAAACCCCCCGTTATAGAAACCCCCCTTATCGAAACTGTCCGTTATAGAAACCCCCTTTATAGAAACCGTCCGTTATAGTAACCCCCCGTTATAGAAACCCCCCGTTATAGAAACCCCCCGTTATAGAAACCGTCCGTTATAGAAACCGTCCGTTATAGAAACCCCCCGTTATAGAAACCGTCCGTTATGGAAACCGTCCGTTATAGAAACCGTCCGTTATAGAAACCGTCCGTTATGGAAACCGTCCGTTATAGAAACCGTCCGTTAGAGAAGCCCCCCGTTATAGAAACCCCCCGTTATAGAAACCCCCCGTTATAGAAACCCCCCGTTATAGAAACACCCCTTTATCGAAACCGTCCGTTATAGAAACCCCCCTTTATAGAAACCGTCCGTTATAGTAACCCCCCGTTATAGAAACCCCCCGTTATAGAAACCCCCCGTTATAGAAACCGTCCGTTATAGAAACCCCCCGTTATAGAAACCGTCCGTTATAGAAACCCCCCGTTATAGAAACCCCCCGTTATAGAAACCCCCCGTTATGGAAACCGTCCGTTATGGAAACTGTCCGTTATAGAAACCGTCCGTTATGGAAACCGTCCGTTATAGAAACCGTCCGTTATAGAAACCGTCCGTTATGGAAACTGTCCGTTATAGAAACCCCCCGTTATAAAAACCCCCCGTTATAGAAACTGTCCGTTATAGAAACCGTCTGTTATAGAAACTGTCCGTTATAGAAACTGTATGTTACAGAAACCCCCCGTTATAGAAACCCCCCGTTATAGAATCCCCCCTTTATAGAAACCGTCCGTTATCGTAACCTCCCCGTCATAGAAACCGTCCGTTATAGAAACCCCCCGTTATAGAAACCCCCCGTTATAGAAACCGTCCGTTATAGAAACCGTCCGTTATAGAAACCGTCTGTTATAGAAACCCCCCGTTATAGAAACCGTCCGTTATAGAAACCCCCCAGTACAGAAACTCCCCGTTATCGACACCGTTGTTATAGAATCTGCCCGTTATCGTAACCCCCCCCCCCGTTCTGGAAACCCCCGTTATGGGAATTTCGCGTTTGGAACAGTTGACCACGGGATAGTCCCTCAGCACACATCGATTGCTTCAGGAGAGTCGGAGAGAAAGATGGTGCAATTCCCCAGGGTCGTTGCGTACTCTTACAGTGAGATCTCCTGGGTCGAGTCATTACAATCCCTCTTCAAATGAATGATAGAAGTTGACGATGAAGGAGGTTGACAGCATTGTGTCGTGTTGGGTAGAAGTGTGATGTGATGTGGGGTGTGTTCAATGGGCTGTGTGGAGGAAGAGAGAAAGAGAGAGAGGAAGAGAGAGAAAGAGAGAGAGGAAGAGAGAGAAAGAGAGAGAGGAAGAAAGTGAAAGAGAGAGAGGAAGAGAGAGAAAGAGAGAGAGGAAGAAAGAGAAAGAGAGAGAGGAAGAAAGAGAAAGAGAGAGAGGAAGAAAGAGAAAGAGAGAGAGGAAGACAGAGAAAGAGAGAGAGGAAGAAAGAGAAAGAGAGAGAGGAAGAAAGTGAAAGAGAGAGAGGAAGAAAGAGAAAGAGAGAGAGGAAGAAAGTGAAAGAGAGAGAGGAAGAAAGTGAAAGAGAGAGAGGAAGAAAGAGAAAGAGAGAGAGGAAGAAAGTGAAAGAGAGAGAGGAAGAAAGAGAAAGAGAGAGAGGAAGAAAGAGAAAGAGAGAGAGGAAGACAGAGAAAGAGAGAGAGGAAGAAAGAGAAAGAGAGAGAGGAAGAAAGTGAAAGAGAGAGAGGAAGAAAGAGAAAGAGAGAGAGGAAGAAAGTGAAAGAGAGAGAGGAAGAAAGAGAAAGAGAGAGAGGAAGAAAGTGAAAGAGAGAGAGGAAGACAGAGAAAGAGAGAGAGGAAGAAAGAGAAAGAGAGAGAGGAAGAAAGAGAAAGAGAGAGAGGAAGAAAGTGAAAGAGAGAGAGGAAGAAAGTGAAAGAGAGAGAGGAAGAAAGTGAAAGAGAGAGAGGAAGAAAGAGAAAGAGAGAGAGGAAGAAAGAGAAAGAGAGAGAGGAAGAAAGAGAAAGAGAGAGAGGAAGAAAGAGAAAGAGAGAGAGGAAGAAAGAGAAAGAGAGAGAGGAAGAAAGAGAAAGAGAGAGAGGAAGAAAGAGAAAGAGAGAGAGGAAGAAAGAGAAAGAGAGAGAGGAAGAAAGTGAAAGAGAGAGAGGAAGAAAGAGAAAGAGAGAGAGGAAGAAAGAGAAAGAGAGAGAGGAAGAAAGAGAAAGAGAGAGAGGAAGAAAGAGAAAGAGAGAGAGGAAGAAAGAGAAAGAGAGAGAGGAAGAAAGAGAAAGAGAGAGAGGAAGAAAGAGAAAGAGAGAGAGGAAGAAAGTGAAAGAGAGAGAGGAAGAAAGAGAAAGAGAGAGAGGAAGAAAGAGAAAGAGAGAGAGGAAGAAAGAGAAAGAGAGAGAGGAAGAAAGAGAAAGACCTTCCATTTCTCAAGTGCCTGTTCATGACCTCACTTTCCTGCCAATGAAGTCATTTCGAAGATTAGTCCCTGGTGTAGTGTATCTAACCACATGGTACCTGGCCCGGGGCGGGGGAGGCTTGATAGTGTGTGGAAAAAGCCGTCAATAAATTCACCCAAATATTATTGAGAAGAAGGACAGCAATTTCTTGTGTGGGTCCGTTCGATTTCAATCAGAATGGGGAATGAAGAGAATCAGTTCTGATTTCACAGTGTCTGCTCTGAGGTTCAGCTTGTCTCCACCTTAAAGCTGCGAACGCTCCTCGTTACAGACTTGCTGAAACTTGTACGACCGATTGCTTGTGTTTCCTCGGAAGCTGCCCAAGGCTACGAGGTGAGAGTTTGCGGGGTTTCATTCACGAGTCCAGGTGTCCTCCTGACTAGTGTGGATCACAGTCAGGGATTGTCCATAACTAACTGAGAAAGGGAGGCTTACATAGAAGAGGGGAAAAGCCGGGAGGAATCCATGAAAAAGGAGAATAAAGACAGAGGCCGGGAAAGGCCATTCAGCTGAGAGGTCCCTGCAGGTCGGGAGAGCAAGTGAATCACCCACAGAGGGAGAGGCACATCAAAGAGAGATATCTGATGGCTCACAGGGTAAAGGTCATATCTCCATGTAGGGAGTTACTGAGCCATACAGATCAGGATGGTCGCTGCTCCTATCTCCTCTCTGTTGCGAGTTAACTCCTCTTAATTAAAGAGGAGTTAACATTTCCTGTTTGTTTGGGTTTTTTTGTGTTGAATGTGTATTCGGGGGCTCTGTAGGTAACACCTCTCTGTCTGAACACAGTGATTGCCTTGGCAACGGGCAGTTGCAGGGGCAGTCTGTAATCACCATGTATTGTTCTGTGATTTATAAATGCGTAGGCTTCGAGGAGTTCCTGACTTTTACCCGAGGAAGGAGGAAGCCTCCGAAAGCTTGTAAATTTCAAATACAATCATTGGACTATAACTTGGTGTTGTAAAATTGTTTATAATTAAAGCCATGATGTGGAGATGCCGGTGATGGACTGGGGTTGACAATTGTAAACAATTTTACAACACCAAGTTATAGTCCAGCAATTTTATTTTAAATTCACAAGCTTTCGGAGGCTTCCCCCTTCGTCATTTTCACATCGTTCACCTGACGAAGGGGGAAGCCTCCGAAAGCTTGTGAATTTAAAATAAAATTGCTGGACTATAACTTGGTGTTGTAAAATTGTTTACAATTATAATTAAAGCAGCACCGAGGACCCAGCTCGTCAACTCTGGTTGGACGCATTCCAAGGAGATTTCGTCACATGAGCGCCAACCGCCCCGCCCCCACATTCCCGCCATTGGTCGCTCGAAATGTCCATCCTGGCGACGCCCTGCCTTCCCCCAACCGCATTGGCGAGTGATCAGGCTCTTTGTTACCCGATTGGATGATTCTTCACCATCAGTCACGTTGTCCTCTTGTTCCATGTCTCTGATATTTTTGGAACTAATAAACAAAAGTCTTCAAAGAAAATGAAAACAAAAACACACTCCATTCGTTTGAACGACCCGATGATTTCTCTCGCTGGGTTTTGCTCGCAGCAAACGTCCCTGGCGACGAATCTTCAATTCCCGGAGACTCCGGGGCAATCAGACAGAACCGAAGCGCCGACCTGTGGCTCGTTCCTTAGGGCAGGTTCGGGTCAAAGACCGTGATTCCCCCCAAGGTTGAATAGCCGACTGACACCCGCCATTTTAACGCCGGCACCGGGAGTCACAGCCACGACCTGCAGTTAAAATTGCGTCGGGCTCCCTACGGAGACAGGATCCAGGGGATGAAGAGGCCCAGGGGCAGGATCCAGGGGATGGAGAGGCCCAGGGGCAGGATCCAGGGGATGGAGAGGCCCAGGGGCAGGATCCAGGGGATGAAGAGGCCCAGGGACAGGATCCAGGGGATGGAGAGGCCCAGGGGCAGGATCCAGGGGATGGAGAGGCCCAGGGGCAGGATCCAGGGGATGAAGAGGCCCAGGGACAGGATCCAGGGGATGAAGAGGCCCAGCGACAGGATCCAGGGGATGAAGAGGCCCAGGGACAGGATCCAGTGGATGAAGAGGCCCAGGGACAGGATCCAGTGGATGAAGAGGCCCAGAGGCAGGATCCAGTGGATGAAGAGGCCCAGGGGCAGGATCCAGTGGATGAAGAGGCCCAGGGACAGGATCCAGGGGATGAAGAGGCCCAGAGGCAGGATCCAGTGGATGAAGAGGCCCAAGGACAGGATCCAGTGGATGAAGAGGCCCAGGGGCAGGATCCAGGGGATGAAGAGGCCCAGGGGCAGGATCCAGTGGATGAAGAGGCCCAGGGGCAGGATCCAGCGGATGAAGAGGCCCAGGGGCAGGATCCAGCGGATGAAGAGGCCCAGGGACAGGATCCAGGGGATTAAGAGGCCCAGAGGCAGGATCCAGTGGATTAAGAGGCCCAGAGGCAGGATCCAGGGGATGAAGAGGCCCAGAGGCAGGATCCAGGGGATGAAGAGGCCCAGGGGCAGGATACAGGGGATGAAGAGGCCCAGCGGCAGGATCCAGGGGATTGAGAGGCCCAGGGACAGGATCCAGGGGATGAAGAGGCCCAGAGGCAGGATCCAGGGGATGAAGAGGCCCAGAGGCAGGATCCAGGGGATGAAGAGGCCCAGGGACAGGATCCAGGGGATGAAGAGGCCCAGAGGCAGGATCCAGGGGATGAAGAGGCCCAGGGACAGGATCCAGGGGATGAAGAGGCCCAGGGACAGGATCCAGGGGATGGAGAGGCCCAGGGGCAGGATCCAGGGGATGAAGAGGCCCAGGGACAGGATCCAGGGAATGAAGAGGCCCAGGGACAGGATCCAGGGGATGGAGAGGCCCAGGGGCAGGATCCAGGGGATGGAGAGGCCCAGGGGCAGGATCCAGGGGATGAAGAGGCCCAGGGGCAGGATCCAGGGGATGAAGAGGCCCAGCGGCAGGATCCAGGGGATTAAGAGGCCCAGAGGCAGGATCCAGTGGATTAAGAGGCCCAGAGGCAGGATCCAGGGGATGAAGAGGCCCAGGGACAGGATCCAGGGGATGAAGAGGCCCAGGGACAGGATCCAGTGGTTGAAGAGGCCCAGGGACAGGATCCAGTGGATGAAGAGGCCCAGAGGCAGGATCCAGTGGATGAAGAGGCCCAGGGGCAGGATCCAGTGGATGAAGAGGCCCAGGGACAGGATCCAGGGGATGAAGAGGCCCAGAGGCAGGATCCAGTGGTTGAAGAGGCCCATGGACAGGATCCAGCGGATGAAGAGGCCCAGGGGCAGGATCCAGGGGATGAAGAGGCCCAGGGGCAGGATCCAGTGGATGAAGAGGCCCAGGGGCAGGATCCAGCGGATGAAGAGGCCCAGGGGCAGGATCCAGCGGATGAAGAGGCCCAGGGACAGGATCCAGGTGATTAAGAGGCCCAGAGGCAGGATCCAGTGGATTAAGAGGCCCAGAGGCAGGATCCAGGGGATGAAGAGGCCCAGGGGCAGGATCCAGGGGATGAAGAGGCCCAGGGGCAGGATCCAGGGGATGAAGAGGCCCAGGGGCAGGATCCAGGGGATGAAGACGCCCAGGGACAGGATCCAGTGGATGAAGAGGCCCAGGGGCAGGATCCAGGGGATGAAGACGCCCAGGGACAGGATCCAGTGGATGAAGAGGCCCAGGGGCAGGATCCAGGGGATGAAGAGGCCCAGGGACAGGATCCAGTGGTGAAGAGGCCCAGGGGCAGGATCCAGGGGATGGAGAGGCCCAGGGACAGAGTCCAGGGGATTAAGAGGCCCAGAGGCAGGATCCAGTGGATGAAGAGGCCCAGGGGCAGGATCCAGGGGATGAAGAGGCCCAGGGGCAGGATCCAGGGGATGGAGAGGCCCAGGGACAGGATCCAGGGGATGAAGAGGCCCAGAGGCAGGATCCAGGGGATGAAGAGGCCCAGAGGCAGGATCCAGGGGATGAAGAGGCCCAGGGACAGGATCCAGGGGATGAAGAGGCCCAGAGGCAGGATCCAGGGGATGAAGAGACCCAGAGGCAGGATCCAGGGGGTGAAGAGGCCCAGAGGCAGGATCCAGGGGATGAAGAGACCCAGAGGCAGGATCCAGGGGATGAAGAGGCCCAGAGGCAGGATCCAGTGGATGAAGAGGCCCAGGGACAGGATCCAGGGGATGAAGAGGCCCACGGACAGGATCCAGTGGATGAAGAGGCCCAAAGGCAGGATCCAGTGGATGAAGAGGCCCAGGGGCAGGATCCAGGGGATGAAGAGGCCCAGGGACAGGATCCAGGGGATGGAGAGGCCCAGAGGCAGGATCCAAGGGATGAAGAGGCCCAGGGGCAGGATCCAGTGGATGAAGAGGCCCAGGGGCAGGATCCAGGGGATGAAGAGGCCCAGGGACAGGATCCAGTGGATGAAGAGGCCCAGGGGCAGGATCCAGTGGATGAAGAGGCCCAGGGACTGGATCCAGGGGATGAAGAGGCCCAGGGACAGGATCCAGGGGATGAAGAGGCCCAGAGGCAGGATCCAGGGGATGAAGAGTCCCAGAGGCAGGATCCAGGGGATGAAGTGGCCCAGGGACAGGATCCAGGGGATGAAGAGGCCCAGGGGCAGGATCCAGGGGATGGAGAGGCCCAGGGACAGGATCCAGGGGATGAAGAGGCCCAGAGGCAGGATCCAGGGGATGGAGAGGCCCAGGGACAGGATCCAGGTGATGAAGAGGCCCAGAGGCAGGATCCAGGGGATGAAGAGGCCCAGGGACAGGATCCAGGGGATGAAGAGACCCAGAGGCAGGATCCAGGGGATGAAGAGGCCCAGAGACAGGATCCAGGGGATGAAGAGGCCCAGAGGCAGGATCCAGGGGATGAAGAGCCCCAGGGACAGGATACAGGGGATGAAGAGGCCCAGGGGCAGGATCCAGGGGATGGAGAGGCCCAGGGACAGGATCCAGGGGATGAAGAGGCCCAGAGGCAGGATCCAGGGGATGAAGAGGCCCAGAGGCAGGATCCAGAGGATGAAGAGACCCAGAGGCAGGATCCAGGGGATGAAGAGGCCCAGAGGCAGGATCCAGTGGATGAAGAGGCCCAGGGACAGGATCCAGGGGATGAAGAGGCCCAGGGACAGGATCCAGTGGATGAAGAGGCCCAGAGGCAGGATCCAGTGGATGAAGAGGCCCAGGGGCAGGATCCAGGGGATGAAGAGGCCCAGCGACAGGATCCAGTGGATGAAGAGGCCCAGAGGCAGGATCCAGGGGATGAAGAGGCCCAGGGGCAGGATCCAGTGGATGAAGAGGCCCAGTGGCAGGATCCAAGGGATGAAGTGGCCCAGGGACAGGATCCAGTGGATGAAGAGGCCCAGTGACAGGATCCAGGGGATGAAGAGGCCCAGAGGCAGTATCCAGGGGATGAAGAGGCCCAGGGACAGGATCCAGGTGATGAAGAGGCCCAGAGGCAGGATCCAGGTGATGAAGAGGCCCAGGGACAGGATCCAGGGGATGAAGAGGCCCAGGGGCAGGATCCAGGGGATGAAGAGGCCCAGGGGCAGGATCCAGGGGATGAAGAGGCACAGGGACAGGATCCAGGGGATGAAGAGGCCCAGGGGCAGGATCCAGGGGATGAAGAGGCCCAGGGGCAGGATCCAGGGGATGAAGAGGCCCAGGGACAGGATCCAGGGGATTAAGAGGCCCAGAGGCAGGATCCAGGGGATGAAGAGGCCCAGGGACAGGATCCAGGGGATGGAGAGGCCCAGAGGCAGGATCCAGGGGATGAAGAGGCCCAGAGGCAGGATCCAGTGGATGAAGAGGCCCAGGGGCAGGATCCAGGGGATGAAGAGGCCCAGGGACAGGATCCAGGGGATGAAGAGGCCCAGGGGCAGGATCCAGGGGATGAAGAGGCCCAGGGACAGGATCCAGGGGATGGAGAGGCCCAGGGGCAGGATCCAGGGGATGAAGAGTCCCAAGGACAGGATCCAGGGGATGAAGAGGCCCAGGGACAGGATCCAGGGGATGGAGAGGCCCAGAGGCAGGATCCAGGGGATGAAGAGGCCCAGGGGCAGGATCCAGGGGATGAAGAGGCCCAGAGGCAGGATCCAGTGGATGAAGAGGCCTAGGTCAGTGATTTTATTTAAAGCTTTCCTTATGTGTCTGCAGGAACAAGATTGTCCCTCCCAGCTCCACTGGGAAACACTGGGCCAGCCCTGCCCTGGGCTTCCTCTCCCACCTTCCCTGGCCACGATTCCCAAAGGACCTCAGGTGGACGGAAATGATCCCGCAGCCATTATTTCAAAGAAGAGCAGGGGAGTTCTCCCCGGTGTCCTGGCCAATATTTATCCCTCAACCAACATCACTAAAACAGATAATATATGTTCATTATCAGATTGCTGTTTGTGGGATTTAGCTGTGTGTAAATTAGCTGGCACGTTTCCTACTTTACAGACGTCACAAAGCGCTTTACAGCCAATTTTATTTTTGAAGTGTAGACACTGTTATAATGTAGGAAATGCGGCAGCCAATTTGCGCACAGCAAGATCCCACAAAAGTGATAAATGACCAGAGAATCTGTCTTTTTTTAGTGATGTTGGTTGAGGGATAAACATTGGCCAGGACACCCCTGCTCTTCTTCAAAATAGTGCCATGGGATCTTTTGCATCCACCTCAGAGGGCGGACAGGGCCTCAGTTTAAAATCTAATCTGAAAGACGGCACCCCCGACACTGCAGCACTCCCTCAGTACTGCACTGGGAGTGTCAGCCTGGATTATATGCCCAAGTCTCTGGAGTGGGACTTTGAACACACAATGTTCTGCCTAAGAGGCAAGAGTGTTACCCACTGAACCACGGCTGACACCGAAACAAATAAAATATCAACTCAACAGACACAACAGTTTACTCCAATACTGACAGCACCTGGCCAAACCAGTTCATTCATTGTCTATAAACCACCAGCCGCCACTCTCTATTCTGTTCATTGGACCATGAGGTAAATTTGACCATTTTCGAATGTTCCCCAGCACACAGCTCTGTCAGACCCACTGGGGAATTCCAGGAGTGTCCCGCACAATTTTCTATCGCATTAATATTATCGGGTGAACTGAGCCAAGACTGACACCTAGGAAAGAAAGCTCTTGGTGTCAAGAAGCTCGACACCATCCAGGATAAAGCAGCCCGCTTGATTGGTACCCCATCCACCACCCTAAACATTCACTCCCTTCACCACCGGCGCACTGTGGCTGCAGTGTGTACCATCCACAGGATGCACTGCAGCAACTCGCCAAGGCTTCTTCGACAGCACCTCCCAAACCCGCGACCTCTACCACCTAGAAGGACAAGGGCAGCAGGCACATGGGAACAACACCACCTGCACGTTCCCCTCCAAGTCACACACCATCCCGACTTGGAAATATATCGCCGTTCCTTCATCATCGCTGGGTCAAAATCCTGGAACTCCCTTCCTAACAGCACTGTGGGAGAACCGTCACCACACGGACTGCAGCGGTTCAAGAAGGCGGCTCACCACCACCTTCTCAAGGGCAATTAGGGATGGGCAATAAATGCCGGCCTCGCCAGTAACGCCTAAATCCCAAGACTGAATAAAAGAAGAGAGGGAGAGGAAGAAGAGGAGGGATAACTGGACAAGGCCTCTCTTTTCTTCCAAGCTCAGTTTTGTAAACTGTGTTGAGAATCTGGAGTGTTGATCGCTGGGACAAACAGAGGCATGAGGCAGTCTATCTGACGTCGATACGATGCAATATCCGGAGATGCATCAAGGCAAATTTTTGGGAACATTATTTTAAGATTTGCACGGCACAACGAAAATAGCAAAACTGCGGCACTCTGGGAAACCTAGTATTACAAATTCCAACTTCAACAGGCCAAGCCCGTGGATTGGTTACAGACCCACTTCATATGGATGAGGAAGACATGGCATCCAAGTTATATAATCATCACTTGCGGGCGCTGCCACCCTTTGCCCGCCATTTTTCTTTGCCATGCAATGCGGTGCACTGAGGCAATTTGGAGTCAAAGTCGAGCCTTTTGTTTTCAAGACACTTTAGCAACAGAAACAACACCAATGCAGTAAACCGTTCCAAGGAGCCTCACAGAGGCGTAATCAGACAAAAATGGACGTCGAGCCAAAGAGGGAGATTTTAGAAGTGACCAAAAGCTTGGTCAATGAGGCGTGTTTTAAGTGGGGTCTTAAAGGAGGAGAGAGAGGTAGAGAGGTTTAGGGAGGGAATTCCAGAGCTTAGGACCGAGAGAACTGAAGGCACGGCCGCCAATGGTGGGGTGAAGGAAGTGAAGGGTGTACAGGAGGCCAGAGTTGGAGGAAAGCAGAGAACGCGGAGGGTTCTAGGGCTGGAGGATGGGAAAGGTCATGGAGGGATTTAAAAATGAGGGCTAGTGGAGGTCAGTGAGCACAGGGGTGATGGAGGTAAGATATGGGCAGCAAAGTTTTAGATCAGCTGAAGTTCTTGAAGGGTGGAAGGTGGGAGGCCGGCCATGAGAGCATGGGAATAGTCGAGACTTAGAGGCGACATAAGAACATAAGAAATAAGAGCAGGAGTAGGCCATACGGCCCCTCGAGCCTACTCCGTCATTCAATCAGATCATGGCAGATCTTTGGCCTCAACTCCACTTTCCCACCCGATCCCCATATCCCTTGATTCCTTAGTGTCCAAAAATATATCAATCTCAGTCTTGAATATATTCAACGACTCATCATCCACAGCCCTCTGGGGTAGGGAATTCCAAAGATTCACAATCCCCTCATTGAAGAAATTTTGCCTCATCTCGGTCCTAAATGGCCGACCCCTTATCCTGAGACTATGACTCCTAGTTCTGGACTCTTCAGTCAAGCCCTCTAAGAATTTTATACGTTTCTATGAGATCACCTCTCATTCTTCAAACTCAAGAGAATATAGGCCCATTCTACTCAACCTCTCCTCATAGGATAACCCTCTCATCCCGGGAATCAATCTAGTGAACCTTCGTTGCACTCCCTCTAAGGCAAGTATATCCTTCCTTAGGTAAGGAGACCAAAACTGTACACAGTACTCCAGGTGTGGTCTCACCAGAGCCCTGTACAATTGTAGCAAGACCTCCTTACTCTTGTACTCCAACCCCCTTGTAATAAACGCCAACATACCATTTGCCTCCTAATTGCTGCTGTACCTGCATGTTAACTTTCTGTGATTCATGTACAAGGACACCCAAACCGCTCTGAACACCAACATTTCTTAGTCTCTCGCCTTTTATAAAATATTCTGCTTTTCTATTCTTCCTACGAAAGTGGATCATTTCACATTTCCCCACATTATACTCCATCTGCCATCTTCTCGCCAACTCACTTAACCTGTCTATATCCCTTTGCAGCCTCTGTGTCCTCCTCACAGTTTACTTTCCCACTTAGCTTTGTATCGTCAGCAAACTTGAATACATTACACTCGGTCCCTTTATCTAAGTCATTAATATAGATTGTAGATAGCTGAGGCCCAAGCACTGATCCTTGCGGCACCCCACTAGTTACAGCCTGCCAACCTGAAAATGACCCATTTATTCCTACCCTCTGTTTTCTGTCCATTAACCGATCCTCAATCCATGCTAATATATTACCCCCAATACCATGAGCCCCAATCTGGCGTAACAGCCTTTTGTGTGGCACCTTATCGAATGCCTTTTTGAAAATCCAAATATACTACATTGATATGGTTCCACCTTATCTACCCTGCTAGTGACAAAGGCATGGATGAGGGCTTCGGCATAGATGAGCTGAGGCAGAGGCGGGGACGGGCGATGTTAAGGAGGTGGAAGTACATGGTCTTGGTGATGGAGAGGATACATGGTTGGAAGCTCAGCTCAGGGGCAAATATGATGCCAAGGCTGTGAACAGTCTGGTTCAGCCTCAGACAGTGGCCAGAGATGGAGATAGAGTCAGTGGCTAGGGAATGGAGTTTGTGGCGGGGACCAAAGCAGTTCTGGTTGGATCCTCACAGTCTCGTAAGCTGGTGATGCCTGAGATAGACAAGCAGAATCCTATCACTAGTGTAGCAAAAGGCAGAGGAGTTGGATAAAACATCTAGATGGGAAGTGGTCATAGAGAGGTGTCCTTCCATAATATCGTGCCCCAGGGCAGGTCCTAACTCAAATCTCACACATGAGATTCTTCAGCCACTTTCTAGGGAAGAGTAGCCGAGCTGGTTTCCCATTACCTTTCTCACAGGTTTTATCTTCAGAGTATCTTCTCCTGGGAACGGTAGCATGGTGACTATGTTACTGGACTAGTAATCCAGAGGCCTTGGACTAATAATCTAGAGATGTAAGTTCAAATCCTGCCATGACAGCTGAGGAATTTAAATTCAGTTAATTAAATAAAACCTGGAATAAAAAGCTAGTATCAGTAACAGTGACCATGAAACTACTGGATTGTCATAAAAACCCATCTGGTTCACTGATGTCCTTCAGGGGAGGAAACCTGCCGTCCTTACCCGGTCTGGCCTCTATGTGACTCCAGACCCACAGCAATGTGGTTGATTCTTAACTGCCCTCTGAAATGGCCTAGCAAGCCACTCAGCTGTACAATCCCGCTGCAAAAAGACATAATAAGAATGCAGCGGTTCAAGAAGGCGGCTCACCACCACCTTCTCAAGAGCAAATAGGGATGGGCAATAAATGCCGGCCTCGCCAGCGACGTCTACACCCCATGAACGAATAAAACAAAACATGGGTTGCAACCGAGGCTAAAGAGGCCCACCTACCCTTTACAATGGTGGGGGTACTCCCACCCATCGGACCCAAATACCCCCGCAAGACCTCAACCCAGTATTCAGAGCTGACCCTCCGATCTTCACTCACTGGGGCTGCCTGAAGTAAGGTCCTTCTGACCCAGAGGCTGGAATACTACCAGTCAGAGAAGGGTACAGATTGGGATAAGCAGATACTTGTTAAAAATATATTTTACCCACTTTCTAACAAGTATTTATGTTTTGAGGCTGGCAGCAATGTCGGAGAATCGCTACCTGCCGTGATTGTCGCATTGATTAGGGCTCCCCGGTCTCCCCTCCTCCCCGTCCCCACTCGCTCCGTCTCGGCCCCAGAGAAAAAGGCATACGGTGAGAAGGAAAAGGGACAGACAAAAAGAGAGAGAGCAAAAGTGTGTGAGAGCGGGAAATAGAGGAGTGGAGTTAGGGAGGTAAAGAGAGATAGAGAGAGAGATAGAGAGAGAACAAGAGCAAAAATAAAGAGACATCATTAAAAGAAGATTTTGGGGAAGAGAGAGAGGAGGGGAATAGAAAGAGATGGACAACAGAGAGGCGGAGAGGGGAGCCCAATTTTTATTAAAATTTTGTATGTCGGCAAGATCAATTCGCATTTATAAGTTGATGGCCTAGAAATTCGGTCGCGCAGCCCTCATGTTTCGGGCGCTAAACGGTCTCCTAAGCCTCCAATATTGCAGGCAGAAAGCACACACTCATCACAGCTGGAAATGGTCCGCCCACTATATTGGCAAAGTCCAAAAAATCAACGTACAGTGCCCGGGCCTCAAGCAGGCATTAGGCCCTTTACATTTGCAAATAAGGGGCCTAATGCCTGCTTGAGGCCCCCACTGCCAGATTGGTTTGCCCTGAGAACTATAACTCCTCACAATCCCTAGGCTAGGACTATCGGCAAGGTATTCAACCATGGGAGGCGTAACAGCCCTTCCTGACCCTCACCTCACCCAATGTGCAAAGGTGGTGGGGTCACTGCACAGTGACCAGGAATGAGAACAGGCAAAGAACAGTGGAGATTCTGGGAGAGATATAAAGAACAGCAAAGGGATACAAAGTGGTAGGAGCCGCAAAAAGGGAATATGAGACAAAGCTTGTGAGGGGTATCAAGGACAACATTAAAGGATTTTACAAATATATTCAGAGAAAGAGGGTGGCTAAGAGTAATGTGGGCCACTCAACCACAGGAGGCTGTGGAGGCCAAGTCACTGAATATATTTAAGAAGGAGCTAGATAGATTTCTAGACACAAAAGGCATCAAGGGGTATGGGGAGAGAGCGGGAATGTGGTATTGAGATAGAGGATCAGCCATGATCATATTGAATGGCGGAGCAGGCTCGAAGGGCCGAATGGCCTACTCCTGCTCCTATTTTCCATGTTTCTATGTGCATAAAGTCACAGAGTTACAAGGAAACCTAAAAATAAATCAAGAGGAGGAACTAATTTAATTCAATATAAGTAAAAATATGGTAATGGAGAAACTAATGTTATTACAGATAGTCAAATCTCCAGGACCCGATGGTTTCCAGCCCAGGGTATTAACGACTTCGATGACGGGATAGAGAGCCACATATCCAAGTTTGCCGATGACACAAAGATAGGCAGCATTGTAAGCAGTGTAGATTGAAGCATCAAATTACAGAGAGATATTAATAGATTAATCTATTAATCAAGGGATGTGAGGATTGGGTGGGAAAGTGGAGTTGAGGTCGAAGATCGGCCATGATCTCAGTGATTGGTGAACAGGCTCGAGGGGCTAAATGGCCTACCCCTATTCCTATGTTCCTATGTATTAAAAGAAGTAGGTGAGGGAATTGTTGATGCATTAGTCATGATCTTCGAAAACTCTCTGGGTTCAGGAATTGTCCCCTTGGATTGGAAAATTGCCAATATCACTCCATTATTTAAGAAGGGCGGAGAGATAAACTAGGAAATTATAGGCCTATTAGTCTAATGTCAGTTGAGGGGAAGATACTAGAATCAGTTATTAGGGACAGAGTGACTGAGCATTTGGAGAAATATGAGCTGATCAGAGAGAGTCAGCATGGATTTGTAATGGGGAAGTCATGTCTAACGAACGTGGTTGAATTTTTTGAGGCGGTAACTAACGTGGTAGATAAGGGAGTGTCGATGGATGTTGTTTATATGGACTTCAGAAGGCATTCGACAAGGTTCCGACTGTTAACAGAAATGAGTGCACATGGAATTGGAGGCAAACTATTGGCTTAGATAAGGAATTGTTAAGGAGGTAGGAGACAGAGAGTCGAGACAATGGGTATGTACTCAAATTGGCAGGATGTGACGAGTGGGGTCCCCCAGGGATCTGTACTGGGGCCTCAGCTTTTCACTATATTTATGAATGATTGAGATGAATAGAGAGCTGAATATCTAAGTTTGCTGATGACACTGAGTTAGGTGGTGCAGTAAATAGTGTAGATGGGGCCAGAAAGTTGCAAAGGGACATTGATCGATTCAGTGAATGGACAAAACTGTGGCAAATGGAGTTCAATATGGGAAAGTGTGAGGTCATCCACTTTGGACCTAAGAAAGATCGATCAGAGTATTTTCTAAATGGTGAGAAGCTAGGAACTGTGGGTGAGCAGAGAGATTTAGGGGTCCAAGAACAGAAATCACTAAAAGCTAATGGACAGGTCCAAAAAATAATTAAAAAGGCGAATGGAATGTTGGCCTTTATCTCAAGGGGACTGGAATACAAAGAGTGGACGTTATATTACAGTTATACAGAACTCTGGTCAGACCCCATCTGGAAAACTACATTCAGTCCTGGGCACCGCACCTCAGGATGGATATATTGGCCTTGGAGGGGGTGCAGTGCAGATTCACCAGAATGATACCGGGGCTGAAAGGGTTAAATTATGAGGCCAGGTTGGATAGACTAGGCTCGTATTGTCTTGAATATCGAAGATTAAGGGATGATCTAATCGAGGTGTTTAAGATGTTTGAAGGATTTGATAGAGAAACTATTTCCTCTGGTGGAGGAGTTCTGTCTTTACCAAAATGGTGAATGGCACACTTGCAGCACGGAATATGTACTCACACGCCGCCTGCCATATCAGACCCTATGGTGCCCGTTTTGAACCTTTATAACGGCCGTGGCATCATCCAATTCCTAGGCCCTGGTACCTCATTTAAATGGCCATCCTACGTCAGTGAGCCAAGGCTGGGGATGTCGGCAAGGTGTTTAGCTGTGTGGGACCCAAACCTCACTTTACCTAACGTCCAAGCCTATGCTCTTGCACCAGAGGGTGCCTGCATAAGTGCCCAGGTGAGAGGAACCCTGGCTGATCTCGCCCTCCCTAATCCATGGCGATGAAGCCAATCATAATGTCCATTCTGTTACCCCAAGTCAGATCAGCAAGTTCAACACTGACTGGGGTTTGAATCCAGAACTTTCCGATCTGTGTGTCTCAACATATTCACCCCATTAAACAGCTGAACCACATCAGGCTTAATGGAGAAAGCAAGACCTTCCCGCCCATCCAATAATATTGCCATGGTTACAGCACAGATTGTGGGGGAGTCCAGAACAAGAGGGCATAAAATTAGACCGAGGTCATTCAGGGATGATGTCAGCAAGCACTTCTTCATAGGAAAAGCTGTTGAGGCTGGGGGTCAATGGAAAATTTCAAAACTGAGATTGATAGAATTTCATTAGGCATGGGTTTGAAGAGACTATGGAACCAAGGCAGGTAAATGGAGTGGCAGGCAATGACTAGTGGGGTACCGCAGGGATCAGTGCTTGGGCCCCAGCTATTCACAATATATATCAATGATTTGGATGAGGGAACTAAATGTAACATTTCCAAGTTTGCAGACAACACAAAGCTGGGGTGGAATGTGAGCTGTGAGGAAGATGCAAAGAGGCTCCAATGTGATTTAGACAAGTTGGGTGAGTGGCAGATGCAGTATAACGTGGATAAATGTGAGGTTATTGACTTTGGTTGTAAAAACAGAAAGGCAGATTATTATCTGAATGGTGATAGATTGGGAAAAGGGGAGGTGCAACGAGACCTGGGTGTCCTTGTGCACCAGTCGCTGAAAGCGAGCATTCAGGTGCAGCAAGCAGTTAGGAAGGTGAATGGTATGTTGGCCTTCATTGCAAGAGGATGTGAGTACAGGAGCAGGGATGTCTTACTGCAGTTATACAGGGCCTTGGTGAGACCACATCTGGAGTATTGTGTGCAGTTTTGGTCTCCTTATCTGAGGAAGGAGGTCCTTGCCATGAAGGGAGTGCAACGAAGGTTTACCAGACTGATTCCTGGGATGGCAGGACTGACGTATGAGGAGAGATTGGGTCAACTAGGCCTATATTCACTAGAGTTTAGAAGAATGAGAGGTGATCTCATCGAAACATACAAAATTCTAACAGGACCAGACAGACTAGATGCAGGGAAGTCCAGAACCAGGGGTCACAGTCTCAGGATACAGGGTATGCCATTTAGAATTGAGATGAGGAGAAATTTCTTCACTCAGAGGGTGGTGAACCTGTGGAATTCTCTACCACACAAGGCAATGGAGGCCAAGTCATTAGATGTATTCAAGAAGGAGATAGATATATTTCTTAATGCTAAAGGGATCAAGGGATATGGGGATAAAGCAGGAACAGGGGACTGAGTTAGATGATCAGCCATGATCATTTTGAATGGCGGAGCAGGCCCGAAGGGCCGAACAGCCTACTCTCGCTCCTATTATCTATGTTTCTATGTTTCTATCAGCCATGATCGAATTGAATGGCGGAACAGGCTCAAAGGGCTGAATGACCTACTTCTGTTCCTATTATCCTATCTTCCTATGTTCAAGAGCTGATTAACTCCGGCACAGGAATGATGGGCCAAATGGCCTCCTTCTGTGCTGTATCATCCTATGATTCTATGAACTCACTCGCCCATGTTTCATTTCCCTGAATGGTGGCGAAATGTTTTCGATTCAACAGCGTTCTTCTGAGTGTAACACGTCCATGAAACGCTTGAGTCCAGTGTTCGATGTTATCTGGTCAATTCAGGGGCTCTCGAACAGGGACAATGACAAGCATTCAAACATTTAGAGAAAAGCACTTTATGTCGATGTAAAGTTCAGCTGTGCCGTTTATTAGAAGAGTTGACTCTTGTGTCACTCTTTGATGTCCCGGCCAAAGAGACTGCCTATTGTAGTGAGATTCAAACGTGGCCCTCAATCGCCCTCCAAACACAAAGCTAAATCCTGTTTAACTTTCACTAACGAGGGGCTCGAGCAGACTATAAGAAGCTTGTCACAGAGGGGACAAGGCAGCTCATTAACCCAGACCTTCCAACTCACCCTCAATCCCGAACAATCACCCGTACATTTTTAATATACACACGCTCATTTCATGACTGGCCTATTTTATCAATAAATGGAGGGATTCAAACACAAACTGGAAATCTGAAGCCAGAGCGGGGAATGCAGGGCAGCTCCAGGCAAAGAAAGACTGGCCAACTTTTGCTGGTTCCCCGTCTGGCAACGCCTCGATTTAAAAATTCTCATCCTTGTTTTCAAATCTCTCCATCGCCTCGCCCCTCCCTATCTCTGTAACCCTCCTCCAGCCCTATAACCCACCCAGATCTCTGCGCTCCTCCAATTCTGGCCTCTTGCACATCCCCAATTTTCATCGCTCCATCATTGGCGGCCGTGCCTTCAGCTGCCCAGGCCCTACGCTCTGGAATTCCTTCACTAAACTTCTCCGCCTCAAAATTTTGTTTGATAATCGCTCCTGTGAAATGCCTTGGGACGTTTCACTACGTTAAAGGCGCTATACGAATGCAAGTTGTTGTTGTAACAAGGGGTTTGTTGCAATACAGAGGTTCTGGGGGCCTAGGTTAGAGCTCTGACTCTCCAGCCAAGTTAACTACAGCTCAAGTCTTCACCTTTGTAAAATGTTCATCGGATTGTAAGGTCTGTTCAGCCATCGAACACACAAAGGAGCTCGAAGCAGGTGGGAGTGGAGACCGATCCTGATGGACAACAGCATGCCAGTGTCACAACGTCACGCACTGTGTGGTACTGTTCATGTTCCCCTCACTCCTGCTTGACTGCCCTCCTCCCCCCACCCAGTACAGGAGTCTTGTATATCACGGGAATGCCCAAGTGATAATGATCTCCAATCAGGTGCAGCGTGGGAACAGGCCATGGCTTCGGTAACCATAGAAACACTAACATGGTCAAGTGATCGGATTTGCTCAGCTGCCTCGGCGCCCACAGGGTCATGAGGTCATCATCCATCTTCAAAGGGAAATAGGTCAGGGCCTTGACCGGCAGACTTTGTTACTGACCTCTAACCCCAGGGAAACGAAAGTTTCGATGGATCATTAACCAGGGTCCAACAGAAGAGAGGAAGGCAATATTTGCTTTTGATATCCTCAGCCTCAGGCTCCCATCATGGACAAGCACTGAGCAGAAGTGAGGCTGCTCCCTGCAGGGAGTGCAGGAGAGTCACCGGGGCTTTCAATTGCCCCTGTCATCCTGTTAAAAATGAGTTTAAAACCTCAATATCTGCTCAATTAATATGGTTATACCATGGAACAGGGACTCTGTACAGTTACACAGTGAGTAACCCTTACCCTGAATAAACAGGGACTCTGTACAGTTACACAGTGAGTGACCCTTACCCTGAATAAACAGGGACTGTGTACAGTTACACAGTGAGTGACCCTTACCCTGCTGAATAAACAGGGACTCTGTACAGTTACACAGTGAGTGACCCTTACCCTGCTGAATAAACAGGGACTCTGTACAGTTACACAGTGAGTGACCCTTACCCTGAATAAACAGGGACTGTGTACAGTTACAGTGAGTGACCCTTACCCTGCTGAATAAACAGGGACTGTGTACAGTTACACAGTGAGTGACCCTTACCCTGAATAAACAGGGACTCTGTACAGTTACACAGTGAGTGACCCTTACCCTGAATAAACAGGGACTGTGTACAGTTACACAGTGAGTGACCCTTACCCTGAATAAACAGGGACTGTGTACAGTTACACAGTGAGTGACCCTTACCCTGAATAAACAGGGACTGTGTACAGTTACACAGGGAGTGACCCTTACCCTGAATAAATAGGGACTCTGTACAGTTACACAGTGAGTGACCCTTACCCTGAATAAACAGGGACTGTGTACAGTTACAGTGAGTGACCCTTACCCTGAATAAACAGGGACTGTGTACAGTTACACAGGGAGTGACCCTTACCCTGAATAAACAGGGACTCTGTACAGTTACACAGTGAGTGACCCTTACCCTGAATAAACAGGGACTCTGTACAGTTACACAGGGAGTGACCCTTACCCTGAATAAACAGGGACTCTGTACAGTTACACAGGGAGTAACCCTTACCCTGAATAAACAGGGACTCTGTACAGTTACACAGGGAGTGACCCTTACCCTGAATAAACAGGGACTCTGTACAGTTACACAGTGAGTGACCCTTACCCAGTTGGTACCCTGAAACTCTACATAACTTTGTTGAATGGACAAACAGTCCATGCAGTTACACAACACATACTGCAATTCTTATTTTGAGAGTTTTAAACCCCTGGTATTAGTTATGTAGTAGGCGATAAAAACATCAGGAAATGAGTATTTGGTGGTGACAGCCCTGGTTGTCGGCTCTGCCTCCAGTGCTGGTTGTTCCAATTGTCCTGTGATGATATCACTCGATTATAAGTGTTGGAGCCTCCCTAAAGCTGTGGCTTTGGCACTGATCTCCGAAGGTTGATTCTCACATCAAAAACATTGTTCCAGTGGTGATTTACGAGTCGGTCTTACACGGCCTTGGGAATATTTCCACATTGTTGATGCACTGCATTCTGAAACAAACCCGGTGCGTTTGGGAAGCAAAGGCCCTAGATTTCCTCGGACTTTACACTGTCACGCACATAAACGGGGTTTCCACCACACTTCCGGCAAAGTTTTGCCAGCGCAGCGACAGGAAGTCTGAAGAAATCACGGGGGGGAAAAGAAAAATTGGATAAGGGCCGTTTTTGGGCGCGGGTAGCGTGATGTGCTGTTACCCCACGCCCAACGACCCCCTGTGCAGGCAGGACTCAAGTTTCGGCCGGCCCGAGGACTCACCTGCAATCAGCGTTCCGTTCCAGGCCTTGCACGGGGAATCGATGCAATTCACACTTTCCACCACCAGGGGTGCTCAATCTCTTAAAGGGAAGATGTTGCTTCAAAATCTCTTAAAGGTAGCTGGTACCTGTTATTTGCTGAAAATAACAGTCTACTGTCTGCACAGAGTCTGAACGGAGATCAGACATCGCACACGTAAAACACAGATGCAGGTCCCACCCCTATGTTTATACACTGATGAGTTATGTTAAAACATTGAATAAAGGTTGCACACTACTAAATCACACATCCTCCAATCTGCACACCAGACCTCACCAATCTGCCGATCTGAGTTTGTACCAGGCCTGCGAGAGTGCGTGCACCAAGGTTCTCTGCTGATGCACTACAGACCTTGATGCAAGAGGTGGACAGAAGGAGGGACATCCTATATCCACAGTGGGGGTGGGGGGCAAGAGGCCCTCCAGACATATATCCAAACAGCAATGGGAGGCAGCGGGGGATGAAGTCAATGTCAGACGCACAGCATCATGAACATGGATGCAGTGCAGGAAGAAGTTCAATGCTTTGACACGAGTGGTCAAGGTGAGTGAGGTCAACTGTCAAGTGGTGTCTCCCACCAACTGCACCACACACTACACCCCCATCACCCTCATACCAACAAACTCTTTCCATCAGTACTCAACTCTTCCAATCAGATGCTTCCTCTCACCCTTACACATTACCACTGTTTCAGGCTGCCCACCCACAACTCACAGGCCACACATACTGGCAGCTATTCAACCATGACAGGCACATCACCCAGGCACACGTCCCGCTTTCTTGCAGGAGAAGGTGGCGCAAATCAAGAGGCAGCAAGTGGGAGTGGCATTTAGCCCCTTGAGCCTGTTCCACCATTCAGTGAGATCATGGTGGATCTGTGACCTAACTCCATATACCCACCTTAGCCCCATATCCCTTAACACCCTTGGTTCACAGAAATCTATCAATCTCAGATTTAACATTCACAAGTGAGCTAGCATCAATTGCCATTTGCAGAAGAGCGTTCCAAACATCTCCCACCCTCCGCATGTAGAAGCGTTTCTGAACTTCACTCCTGCAAGTCCTGGCTCTAAATGTTAGGCTATGTCCCCAGAACGTAGTATTGAAGTCTCGGAGACCTCCAAAAACAGTTACAAATGTCTCGGCAGTCAGAGGCAATAATCCAGCCACTAACCTGTAAATCCTGCATGGTCCCTTTAAATAGCACCAGTGGGGGGTCCTCCAGGCACTTTAAGACACGTTCAGGTGGTCGGGGTTAAGACTGTGCGTTGAGTTGAGCGTTAAGTCCCAAAATGGTGTCTATCACTTTAAATCAGCGTTGTACACTGATTGAAGCCATTTTCTCCCTACTGTACATGATTCCAGTGTTGGTTATCTGCGCCTGCGCTAACTCCTATACCAAGATGGCGTCCAGCGCACATCAAGCTGGAAACGTGCGCGTGCATCCAAGACGCCATTTTGGATGTCAGCAAAGCCGTGTAGTGCCAAAACAATGGGCGCTACACGGCCCAATTTAGCGTCCTGCAGTTCAAAGGATAGCTGTGGATCAGTTGGTAGCACTCTGGCCTCTGAGTCAAAATGATTGTGGGTTTAAGTCCCACTTGACCATATAATCTAGGTTAATACTGCAGTGCAGTGCTGAGGGAGCGCTGGGCTGTCAGGTGACATGTTAAACTGAGGGCCCAGTCTGACCTCTCAGGTAGACGCAAAAGGTCCCATGGCAATATTTTGAAGGCGAGCAGGGGAGTTCTCCCTAGTGTCCTGGCTACTATTTATCTCTCAACCAATAGATTATCTGATCATTATCTCATTGCTGTTTGTGGGATCTTGCTGTGTGAAAATTGGCTGCTGCTTTTCCTACATTAAAACAGTGACTATACTTCGAAAGTACTTCGTTGGCTGTAAAACGCTTTGGGACTTCCTGAGGCCATGGGAGTCTTTCTTTTATCCCTAACTTGAAAATTCTTGATGGAACAGAATAAAAGGAGCTTGACTCTGGATTTTAATCTATGTTGTCGCTGAGATAACGGGGCATAATGGTGACACTGGCTGAGATCTGTTCAATGAGCAGGAATGTGTAAAATCCACACAGCTGCTGAAATACAGGTGACAAGGAGTTAAAAGTGGACTAACAAGACACTGCAATCATGATGCTAATGGTTGGGATGCCAAGCAACAACAGTGTCTTTAACATAGTAAAACGTCCCAAGGTGCTTCACAGGAACGATTATCAAACAAAATATGACACCGAGCCACACAAGGAGATATTAGAACAGGTGACCAAAAGCTTGGTCAAAGAGGTAGGTTTTAAGGAGCGTCTTAAAGGAGGAGAGAGAGGTAGAGAGGTGGAGAGGTTTAGGGAGGGAATTCCAGAGCTTAGGGCCCAGGCAGCTGAAGGCACGGCCGCCAATGGTGGAGGGATGAAAATCAGGGATATGTAAGCATACCACCAGACGTGACCCTCCTCACAAGCGTGCGTCCCACAGCAGAGAGAATGGCAACAGCTGATGTAAGAAAGAAAGGAGATTTCTTCAAGCTTGAGATGTGCTCATCCAGTTGTGGGTTTAATTACTGGTTTAATCAGGCAGCAGTCGAGCCCCTTCTTCCACCCCCCCATTTCCTCTGGGGATTAAGCTACTTACAAGGAGAAAAAAATCTGCACTCTATAAACCATGCTCATAACTCTATGATACAAGGAAAGAATTTGCATTTATATAGCGCCTTTCACGACTTCAGGACATCCCAAAGCGCTTTACAGCCAATGAAGTACTTTTTTGAAGTGTAGTCACTGTTGTAATGTAGGAAATGCGGCAGCCAATTTGCGCACAGCAAGATCCCACAAACAGCAATGTGATAATGACCAGATCATCTGGGTTTTTTAGTGATGTTGGATGAGAGATAAATATTGGCCGGGACATTAGGGAGGACTCTCCCCGTTCTTCTTCAAAATAGTGACTTGGGATCTTTATGTCCACCTGAGAGGGCAGATGGGGCCTCATCCAAAAGACAGCACCTCCAACAGTGCAGCACTCCTTCAGTACTGCACTCCCAGCCTGGATTATCTGTTCTGAGTCTCAGGAGTGAGGCTTGAACCCAGAACTTTCTGAGTTAGAGGCAAGTGTAATGCCCACTGAACCACAGCTGACACTTAACGAGTCAATGTGAGGGGTTCTCAGTGGCGTACGTCACATATGGGATACGAGGGGTTCTCCCTGAAAGCACCAGCCCCGCCCTGGAAGGGCAGGATCACTGAATCACCCCTCTCTCTCCATGGTTTTACAAGCTCCAGCTGCCCTCTGGTACTTTGCCTGTGTGGCCTTTTATTTGTGATGCCTAGATACTTGGGGGGGTGGTAATTGAGCACAAGCTGACCTCTTGCTGGTGAATCAGAAGTGGACGAGGGCCCTGCACCTCCATCTTTCCTGTAATGGCAACAGAGGGTGGTGGAGGGATGGGGGAGAAATTCCACTCTGGATCAACATAACGATAGGTCTTGCATTTATATAACGCCTTCCACAACACTAGGATGTCCCAAACACTTCACTGCCTATGGGTGTGGTATTGCGTAGTGGTTATGTACCTGGATTAGTAATCCATCGACCATGAGTTCAAATCCCACCATGGTGTTTTGAGAATTTGAATTCAGTTTTAAAAAGTTGGTATTAATAAAAGGGACCATTAAGCTGTTGGATTGTTGTAAAAATCCAACTGGTTCACTATGTCCTTACATGGTCTGGCCTATATGTAACTCCAGCCCCACAACAAACATGGCTGACACTTGCAGTGCCTTTCAGGACATCTCAAGGTGTTTTACAGCCAATGAAGTACTTTTGAAGTGTAGTCACCCTGTTGTAATGTAGGAAACGTAGCAGTTAATTTGCGCACAGCAAGATCCCACAAACAGTAATGTGGCAATGACCAGATCATCTGAGGGATAAATATTGGCCAGGACTCCCCCGCTCTCCTTCAAATAGTGCTGTGAGATCTTTTACATCCACCTGAGAGGGCAGACGGGGCCTCGGTTTAACGTCTCATCCGAAAGACATTTAGAAGCAAGTGAGAGTCACAAATGATAAGGCTCTGTGTGAAGCTACAGGCCTATTGCCATTTCATAGCTGCACTTTGTTCCTCTTGCAGAACACAAGGGGAGAGCTGAACAAGAAGGTCATCAGTGCTGTATTGTTACTGGTGACCTTTCTGGTCCTTGATGACCTTTGCCAGTTTATAATATGCCTGCTGGTGTTTGCTAGGCAGCTGGTTGACATTCTCATGAACTGTGGGTAATAGTGAGCTCATCAGGGATTGATAACTAAAGCCCGATAATTACATAACTAAGGAGAAGGAATGTTAGACCATCTTTCACTGAGGTCGTATGAAAGGATTTTTAAAGCTTCAGCAGTCATTGTTGGTCCGAACACTTGCAGTTTGATGCCAATTATCCGAGATTACAAAAAACTGTCCAATAGAACAAGCCCGAGAGTGGTTTTATGTTAATTAGCTCTGTCACTTTCACAGGTTGGGATCGCCAGTCCTAAGTGAGGGGTCAAGGTTCAGTGCACAGCAGCAGCTATATTGAACAGAATTGGAGAAAAGACCAGACTCTATCAGGAATTCATGGTTTGGTGATGCCAATTTTGGGTTTTAACAGTGTGTGGATTGTAAGAGGAAAGAAACACTGAAGGAGGTAATGAGTTCCGAGTTTTGAGGTCCACTCGAAAGGGGGTATTTTAACCTCCCCTGCCTGGCGGATGCACCGCCTTTCCCATGCGTTTCTGACCCCCGCCATCTTAACTTACCTGAAATCAGGCACGGGAAAGCCGCCCGCCCGAGAGAAGCAGGGGCCAAATTTAAACGTCAGCATCGCCTCTTGATGATGTCATCAGGATGCGCACGCCATGAGGGCCGACGAAGGGCCGCGCAGTCTCGAGCCCACCGCAAAGCATCCTGGCCACAGGAGGCCCAGGTAAGTGTGTTTTCTGTTTTACTTTAGAACGGTTAAAATCTCCCGGGACTCGCGTTTCAGCTGGATTGCCACCCGCCTCGGCCCCCGCATCCCCGATTCCCGTCCCGAGTTAAAATCGGGGCTTAGTGGAATAGGAGGCAGTGTGGTGAGTCTGGATTTCAACTCAGTGAGGAGGTAGGGAGGAGAAAGGGCATGTCCGCTGGCAAGTTTGAACATGAGGGAAACAAGAAAGGAAAGTTCAAAGGAGGAGTCACCGTACTAATATTGATAAAACAGTGAATAACATGGACTCACCATCTGCCCTGGTGTGTAGGTATGTCAATGTTCCTGACTCAGTATGTGTGCAGTTTGTGTCTATATAAACAGTCCATCCCAATACAGGTCCATGCAGATAAAGAGAGCTCAGCACAGATCCACCAGAATGATACCGGGGTCTAAAGGTTTCAATTGTGAGGACAGGTTGCATAAACTAGGCTTCCCTTGAGTACAGAGGATTGAGGGGTAATCGAATCGAGGTATTTAAAATGATAAAACGATTCGATAGGGTAGATAGGGAGAAACTATTTCCTCTGCCAGGGGAATCCAGAATAAAGGGCTAGGCCAATCAGGAGCGAAATCAGGAAGCACTTTTTCACCCAAAGGGGAGCGGAAACTTGGAACTCTCTCCCCCGAAAGGCTGTGGATGCTGGGGGTCAATTGGAGATTCCAAGACTGAGATAGATTGTTGTTGGGTAAGTGTATCGAGGGATATGGAGCAACGTCGGGCAAATGGAGTTGAGGTACAGATCAGCCACGGTCTAACTGAATGACGGAGCAGGCTCAAGGGGCTGAATGGCCTACTCCTGCTCCCATGTTCCTGAGGTGGGTGAAGCATTTTCAATGTGCTATTGTTTCAAGCAGTTCCAGGGTAGGCATGCACAGGTTAGATGCGGACTAAATTCCCTCACGGCGCCCTAAATGTACTCAGGCTTGGTACATCAAGATTAGCAGGTCATAGCTCCCACAATGCGGTTCAAATTCAGACTCCGAAGACCCTTGTTTCATTAGTGTGGCAGTTCCATTTTCCACACGAGCTGTCCATTTGCCCTTTCAGAGTGGCATTGCCAATGTGGTGCCAATTATGGGCAGTTTTGGACCAGGTACTGGGTTTGAACCTACCCAAACTTCACTTGCAGGACCAAAGAGAGCAAACCTTCATTTCGCACAGCCTCGGGCAGAATCCAGAGACACAGGTGAAAGGACAGTGATCTCAACCCCCAAAAGAGATTGGAGGTTCCATCTGGACTGTATTTGAAAGCGTGATAGGCCAGCCTTCTAATGACTATGCCCCCAAAAAACAAAACTCACCAACGTTCTCCTTCTTGAAGATGGTGTCTCCTTGTTGAGGAACAACTCCGCAGCCATCCATTGCCCTCTGATACTTCCCTCCCGTGGCCATTATTCATGCCTTGGCACTGAGGTGTGCACCAGGCGAGGGCATTGCAGCTATAGCATCATAGAACCGTACAGCACAAGGGGAGGCCATTCAGCCCATCATGCCTGTGCCAGCTCTTTGGAAGAGCTTTCCTCTTAATTCCATTCGCCTGCGTAAGAATATAGATATGTTACTTCATTATTTTAATGCAGAATGAAGCCAGAAAGGCAGAATTGGTTTAAACTGTGTGCTGAATCAGAGAAGCTTTTTAATCACAGCGATGGGAATCTTAAAAAGGAATTTCGATTGCCAGTGTAGATAAGAGGATAAGCGATCCTATCAAATCCTTTAATCATCTTAAACACCTCGATTAGATCACCACTTAATCTGTTAAATTCAAGACAATACAAGCCTAGTCTATCCAACCTGGCCTCATAATTTAACTCTTTCAGCCCCGGTATCATTCTGGTGAATCTGCACTGCACCCCCTCCAAGGTCAATATATCCATCCTGAGGTGCGGTGCCCAGGACTGAATGTAGTTTTCCAGATGGGGTCTGACCAGAGCTCTGTATAACTGTAATATAACGTCCACTCTTTGTATTCCAGCCCCCTTGAGATAAAGACCAACATTCCATTCGCCTTTTTAATTATTTTTTGGACCTGTCCATTAGCTTTTAGTGATTTCTGTTCTTGGACCCCTAAATCTCTCTGCTCTTCCACAGTTCCTAGCTTCTCGCCATTTACAAAATACTCTGATCGATCTTTCTTAGGTCCAAAGTGGATGACCTCACACTTCCCCATATTGAACTCCATTTGCCACAGTTTTGTCCATTCACTGAATCGATCAATGTCCCTTTGCAACTTTCTGGCCCCATCTACACTATTTACTGCACCACCTGACTCAGTGTCATCAGCAAACTTAGATATTCAGCTCTCTATTCATCTCAATCATTCATAAATATAGTGAAAAGCTGAGGCCCCAGTACAGATCCCTGGGGGACCCCACTAGTCACATCCTGCCAATTTGAGTACATACCCATTATCCCTAATCTCTGTCTCCTACCAAATATCAATTCCCTACCCATGTCAATAAGTTGTCTCCAATTCCATGTGCACTCATTTCTGTTATGTGGAACCTTGTCGAATGCCTTCTGAAGTCCATATAAACAACATCCATCGACACTCCCTTATCTACCACGTTAGTTACCGCCTCAAAAAATTCAACCACGTTCGTTAGACATGACTTCCCCGTTACAAATCCATGCTGACTCTCTCTGATCAGCTCAAATTTCTCCAAATGCTCAGTCACTCTGTCCCTAATAACAGATTCTAGTATCTTCCCCACAACTGACTTTAGACTAATAAGCCTATAATTTCCTAGTTTATCTCTCCGCCCTTCTTAAATAACTCGCTGCATAAAATAATTTCTCCTCACCTCCCCCCTGGTTCTTCTGTCAATTATCTTAAGTCTGTGTCCTCCACTCTCCTGCCAGTGGAAACATTTTCTCCTTATTTACTCTATTAAAACCGATCATGATTTTGAACACCTCTATCAAATCTCCCCTTAACCTTCTCTGCTCCAAGGAGAACAATCCCACCTTCTCCGGTCTTTCGATGCAACTGAAGTCCCTCATCCCTGGTACCATTCTAGTAAATCTCCTCTGCGCCCTCTTCAAGGCCTTGACATCCTTCCTAAAGTGTGGTGTCCAGAATTGAACACAATACTTCAGCTGAGGCCTAACCAGTGTTTTATAAAGGTTTGACTTAACATTTTCGCTTATCTGCCAGTCTTTCTGCCCAGTTTTAACTACGTTAATGCTGAAATTCTCTTTCTTCAGTCAAGTACCTTCATCTTTGACTGTTCCCTCTCCTTTTCAGTTTTTATATTGAATCTAATTATGTTATGTTCACTGTTTCCAAGTTCTATAAGATCACCCCTTAACCTCCTGCTCCTGGAGAGCAGGAGGTTAAGGGGTGATCTTATAGAAGTCTATAAAATAATGAGGGGCATAGATAAGGTCGATAGTCAAAATCTTTTCCCAAAGGTAGGGGAGTCTATAACGAGGGGACAGAGATTTAAGGTGAGAGGGGAGAGATACAAAAGGGTCCAGAGGGGCAATTTTTTCACTCAAAGGGTGGTGAGTGTCTGGAACGAGCTGCCAGAGGCAGTAGTAGAGGCGGGTACAATTTTGTCTTTTAAAAAGCATTTGGACAGTTACATGGGTAAGATGGGTATAGAGGGATATGGGCCAAGTGCAGGCAATTGGGACTAGCTTAGTGGTATAAACTGGGCGACATGGACATGTTGGGCCGAAGGGCCTGTTTCCATGTTGTAACTTCTATGATTCTATGTTCCCCTACATTACCGACTTGCCCCACTTCATTTCCCAGAACTAGTTCCAGCACTGTCTCCTTCCTTGTTGGACTAAAAACACACTGATCCAGGAAGCAGTGCTGGACACATTGTACAAACACCATCCCTTCTCTGCCACTTGTATTACTTTTATCCTTGGAAGGAGTGCAGCGCAGATTCACCAGAATGTTAGCAGGGCTCCAAGGGTGAGATTATGAGGAGAGATTACATAAACTAGGCTTGTATTCCCTGGAATATAGAAGGTTACGGGGCTAATTGAGGTTTTTAGGATTTTGAAAGGAAGTGATAGGGTAGATGGAGAGAAACTTTTTCCACTGGGACAAGGGGAGATAACCTTAAACTCAGAGCCAGCCATTCAGGAGAGAAGTTAGGAAACACTTCTTCACACAAAGGGTGGTAGAAGTGTGGAACAAACGCACTCCCACAAAAAGCGGTAGATGCTACCTCAATTAATAATTTTAAATCTGAGATCGATAGATTTTTGCTAGCCAAAGGTATTATGGGATATGGAGCCAAGGCGGGTAGGTGGAGTTAGGTTACAGATCAGCCATGTTCTCAGTGAATGGCGGAACAAGCTCGAGGGGCTGAATGGCCCACTCCTGTTCCTATGTTCCTCTGTTCCTATCCTTGTCTATCTTTGGATAATTGAAGTCACCGGTAATTAGGGCCCTGTTGTTCCTTTACTTTTCTCCGGTTTGTCTGCATGGAGTAGAAATTGGAATGCCTTGCACCTGTTTTACGCCCGAAAAATGGGCGCAAAGCTTTCCAATTTAGCAGTGGGATGGCCTGCGCCCAAGCTGAGCAGGTGTCGGTCCCGCTGCCAAATTTTTAGGCACGCCAGGAGGACGCCTAAAATCGCTGTGAATATGTTAATTAGCGGCCTAACGCCTGTTGAAGAAACCCTCGACAAAATTTGTCACTGGCAAGAAGGTATCGAGCCTGCTCCGTATTGGGCCTGCTCCGCTCAGGATTCTTCAACGGCCCCCTGCGGTGAGTCTATTTTAATTTCTTTTCTTTAAAAACCTTTTTGTGCAGCCAAGAGGAGCAGGACAGCTCCGCCTGCCCTGCACCCTCCTGACTCCACAGTCCTAGCGATCACCACCCCCCCGCCCTTGGGATTTACCTGCGGGTCGCTGCCAGCGAGGCAGGTGGCCCGAAATTCAAACCTGGAGGAGAGCGAGCTGCCTGTAGAGGGGCGACAGGCATCGGAAATATCAGGCCTGAGGCCCAATTTGGGGTCGGTTTCAGGCCTCTCTGTTTGCACGCTGAGTCTAAGCCTGCAAACAGGCCCAGACTAATTTCTTCCATTTCCTACTCCTTAAACTCTAACCAAATAGATTCCGCTTTTACACCACTCCCTATATCGTACCTATCTTTTGATTAACATTGCTATTCTTCCTCCCTTATTCCCCTACTCTATCCCTCCTGAATATTTTGTAGATGGGAATGTTCAGCTCTCAGTCCTGCCCTGGCCTAAGCCTCGTCTCTCTGAATGTTCTCATATCATAACTCCCATAGCAATTTGGGCCTCCAGCTCACCAATTCTACTCACAACACTGCATTCATGTACATATAACTCTCCTCACAGTTATGTGTGGACACACTGGAGAAGCTGGGATTGTTCTCCTTAGAGCAGAGAAGGTTAAGGGGAGATTTGATAGAGGTGTTCAAAATTCTGAAGGGTTTTGATAGAGTCGATCGGGAGAAACTGTTTCCAGTGGCAGGAGGGTCAATAACCAGAGGACACGGATTTAAGATAATTGGCAAAAGAAGCAGAGAAATGTTTTTACGCAGCGAGTTGTGATGATCTGGAATGCGCTGCCTGAAAGGGCGATGGAAGCAGATTCAATAGTAACTTTCAAAAGGGAATTGGATAAATACTTGAAAAGGAAAAAATTGCAGGGCTATGGGGAAAGAGCAGAGGGCAGCGGGATTAATTGGATAGCTCTTTCAAAGAGCCAGCACAGACAAGATGGACCAAATGGCCTCCTTCTGTGCTGTCTGATTTTATGAACTCAAATCTCCCTCTCTTCTGATCTTTTTTTTTCTCTTTTATCTTTCCTATGATCCTTGTCTCTTTTGCTCTCTTTTTCCTGCTTCCTCATCTGTGTTTTACCCCCACCATATTAGTTTAAATCTCACTCCCCACCCCCTCATGCAGTGCTAGTTACTCTCACAGCAGGGCATTGGTCCCAGCCCTGTGATTGATACCCAGCCATCTTGCCACAGGCCTGTCCTGCCCCAGAACTGGGCTCAGTGCCCCAGGAATCTGAACCCCCCCTCCCTCCTGCAACATGGGGGTAATGTTCACTTTGGACGCAGAGAGAGAGAGCTTTCCAATTCCGCTGACTTCAGTGGCCAGGAAAATTGGGCCGGGGTGTACAAAGGACGACTGATTTGTTACTGCCAGTCTCTTTGTCACTAAAATTCCACCCCCCCACTCTCCCCCATCTCTTCGGCCATGCATTTAACCCCCTTATCTTCCCCGAGCCCAATCCTACCCTTTACCTTGCAGGGTAAGGACCGATCAAGAGTGGGAACCCTGATCAACACCTCCCTCCCCAACCCAGGAGTGCTGAGGCCAGTTGTCTCCCCGCTACCGCCCTCACCCCCACCGCCACAGGCCGAGATCGGCTTCAGCATGAGATCTACCTGGTTTGTTCAGCTCAGCTCTCGCTGGGTGAACCTGAGAAGCTATGGGGCGATCACACCCTATACATTTAACAGGTCCGTACAGTTAGTGCGACTCTTCAATGAGTCACTGACGTGTTCAGGAAATGTCTCGTAAAGGCTGCGTTACACATGGAGCCCTTCATTAGATGCTGCGATGGAAGTACAGCCTGCCATTTGTGGTCAGAGGCTCCCCAGCATAATAACAGTGTCCTGATGGAGAGATCTATGTATTACCAGAGATTATATGGGCATTTAGAGATTGAGCTAATAGCTCCTCACCAAAAAACTCTTTTTAAGTCATAATTATGACCTAGTTAGGTTTCTTTGAAATGATTACTAGGTAACTCCCTTGGTGATGCATTAATCGGCCCGTGAAATTAAGTGGAAATGGCTTTGGGTGGTTGCTGCAGGTTCACCAGGTAACAAGTACAGGCAGAGCAGGGGACACGTTGTTATTGGTTTGCATTCAAACAGATTTTTAGTGTGCTCAACACAATTATACATACAGGCTCCTTACACCACCTACATGGACCAGGTAGCTCACCTCTGTAGGTGTCAGTCCTGGCTCAGTGGGCAGCACTCTCGCCTCTGAGTGGGAAAGTTATGGGTTCGAGTCCCACTTCAGAGACTTAGGCCTCTAATCCAGGCTGACACTCCTCGTGTTAGTAGTACTGAGGGAGTGCTGCACTGTCAAAGATGCTGCCTTTCAGGTGAGATGTTAATACTGAGGCCTCAGGTGGATGTGAAAGATGCCATGGCACTATTTTGAAGAAGAGTAGGGGCCTTCTGGACATTATTTATCCCTCAACCATCATCACTAAAAAGCAGATTATCTGATCATTATCACATTGCTGTTTGTGGGATCTTGCTGATGCATTTCTTGCACTTCCTACATTACAACAGTGACTACACTTCAAAAACGTACTTCATTGGCTGTAAAGCGCTTTGGGACGTCCTGAGCTCATTAAATGCATTATAGAAATGGAAATCTTTCATCCTTTTCACACAGCTCCATACATCACCAACATGGATCAGGAAAGAAAGAACTTGCATTTATAAAGCACCTTTCTACACCTCAAGATGTTCCGATACACTTTACAGCCGATGAACTGTAGTCACTGTTGTAATGTAGGAAAAGCGGCAGCCAATTTACGCAGCAAGATCCCACAAACAGCAATGTGATAATGACCAGATCATCTGTTTTAGTGATGTTGGGTGAGGGATAAATATTGACCAGGACATGGGGAGAACTCTCCTGCTCTTCTTCGAAACAGTGCCATGGGATCTTTTACATCCACCTGTGAGAGGCAGACGTGGCCTCGGTTTAACAGCTCATCCGAAAGACAACGCCTCCAACAATACAGCACTCCCCCAGTACTGCACTGTAGCATCAGCCTAGATTTTATGTTCAAGTCTCTGGAGTGGGACGATGAACCCACAAACCTTTTGACTCAGGATCAAGAGTGCCACCAACTGAGCCACAGCTGACACACAGCGGATACAGGCTCCAAACACCACTAATATGGATTTATAATCTGCACTTATATGGTGCCTTTAAAGTAAAGAAACATTTCACAGTGTCTCACAATAGGCATAAGGAAAACACTTGCCGAGCCAGGTGACCGATAGCTTGATCGAAGAGATGGGTCTTGCGGAGGTTTTTAAAGGTGGAGAGCGAGGTGGAGAGGTTTTGGCAGGGAGTTCTGGAGAGTAGCACTGAGGGGGAAAAGGTTCTTCCAGCAAAGGGAGGAGGGGGGGATGCAGAGAATGTTGGATTCAGGAGAACGGAGAGCTTAAGGGGCATTAGAGGGCTAGAGGAGACCGCAGAGATAGGGTGGGCCGAGGACGAGCACTTTGAATTTAACGTGCAGAGTGATTGGGAAACCAATGGAGGTCCGAGAAATCGGGGGTGATGAGGCATCATCAGCTTCCTCAAAGCATTTCCCTTAATGGCCCAGCTCGGCAATCGGAAAAATTAAGTATGTCTATTCCAGGGTCTGTCAATCCACACATGTTAACATTTCAAATCGTCTGTTTGTTTTTGATGCTTGTCGGTAATCTATAATATGTACGTCATACATTCCTTATTTGGTTGTCACCATTTTTAATGAGATGCTCTAGGTGGCATCTCATTAAGATTTCCCAGTACTAAGCGAGCAGTCGCTAGCTGTCATGTCACACCTGCAGCTACACTTCTATCACTAGATGGTTGTAAACAATTTTACAACACCAAGTTATAGTCCAACGATTTTTATTTGAAATCTACAAGCTTTCGGAGGCTTCCTCCTTCCTCAGGTAAATGTTCAGGAGCTCCTTGAAGCCTACGCATTTATACATCACAGAACAATACATGGTGTTTACAGACTGCCCCTGCAACTGCCCGTTGCCAAGGCAATCACCGTGTTCAGACAGAGAGGTGTCACCTACAGAACCCCCGAATACACATTCAACAAAAAAACAAACAGGAAAAAAAACAGAGAGAGAGGCAGAAACATCCGGAAGGCAGAGAAAGCCAGCAAATGACCCGTTATATTAAAAACAGATAGCTTTTGTTCGCTGGTGGGGTAACGTGTAGCGTGACATGAACCCAAGATCCACATCATCACTAGATGGAGCTTCAATAGCTCCAGTTCCCCACATCTACCACCCCTGAACTCTCCACCCTTCCAACTCCGACCTCATTTGCATTCCTTACACTGGAATTCCCTCTCTAAACCTCTCCACCTTAAAACCCACCTCTTTGACCAAGTTTTTGGTCACCTATCTTAATATCTCCTTCCTTAGCTCAGCGTTCATTTTTTGTCCAATTATGCCTCTCTTAAGCACCTTGGGACCTTTTTTCTACATTAAAGGCACTACATAAAGCATCCTTATTGAGATGGGTTTAATGCCTTCAGAGCTTCAGGACATTGCCAACATCCACTCTTCCTGCAAGCGACATTTCCTCTCAGATCAGTTTTAAATTAATCTTCCGGCTTTGTTTTATTTCTATTCTCCAGCTGCTTAAGCAAGAAAGGAGAATTCATCTCCCCTCACCACCAACCCCCACCCCCCCTGCCCACCGCACTCCCCTGCTGGCTTGCCTCAGGCCTCCTGTCGCTCCCACTGGCAGTAGGCCTCAGGCCTGTTCTATGCCACCTCTTCACTTCTTCTCGGCCGTTCAGCCATCGCCTCACTGCTGTTCCCCGTCTTTGCTCCTTAAACAACTGCTGACGATCAACCAGAGGCCTGTTCTGAACCTGCACTGCTGCCCTCGACCTAGACCTCGGGCCTAATCATTTATTGAAGTGGTTGCTATGGCAGTAGCTGCGTGCAAACGTAACAGAAAGAAAATCGAAAAGAAAGACAAAAGTAGTAGTAAAGTTTGTGACTAAAAATACAAGGCGATGTCCAGAGCCAGAGCACCGCAATTGTCTTCAAATTTCTCACTTTTCGTCCACAGATACTGCAGGTCCAGATGTGTCATTACAGCGTTATACGAAAGCAATATTTTGGACTCCTTTACTCTATTAACACAAGTTAAATATTAGCTAAACTTATTTGTCACCAAAGTCCAGTTTCCAGAGTTGTATCATGCATCACTCTATCGTACTTAACTCTGTTGCTGTCCAGCGGCCACTGCTGAAAAGTGTGTCCGTGGATATCGTGTGAGGCCGTGATCAGTCAGCCAGCAGTAGGCCTCAGGCCTGTCCTGTGCCACCACTTCTCTACCTCTCGACCAACGGGTGGGCACTCTGGCAAGGTGACGTAAACCTGCTGGTGCCCATGGCACTGAATAGGAGAAAAGAGTTGGGGATAAACCTCAGTGAACGATTTGTCCACCTGCTGTTGATGTTTCGGGCAGATACTGAACGACGGCGCAGAAAAGACCGTATTTGGAAAACAGAGTCAGACTGCACTCAATCGCACTAAGGCAGGAGGGGAGAAGTAGGGATTAAATAAACTGATGGTTACGAGGGCGTTTTGGCAGACACCACCAGAACCTCCACTGTCGATAGATTAGGCCTGAAAGTCATGACTGAGACATGTGTTTTCAGTGAGGATTGGTTTGTTGATGTTGCTTATGGTAAGGTTAAGAAGATTAGTGAGAGCAATCTGCATTTAATTTAATATCTGAGATTTTCTTTGTGTTTCCCCCCAACCACCACCCCACCCCCCCCTCAAAAGTAGAAGTGCTTAATCAGATCCAGATATCGAGCTGTAACCCAAGGTTTAGAACCACATTTGACAGTGTGGAAGTGGATGGGGTTTTCAATACTCGACTAGGAACTGACTCCGGGCCGAGTTCAGGATCCAGGATTCAAAAACTGGAGCAGGACATGAGTAAGGAGGAGGACTGTGCATCCAAGTAACCTGGAACAGAAGGAGGTAGGCTCCCAGCACCATGACCCAGTGGGTACATGCACTGTGTGGTATGGTATTGAGTCATACCCACCATAGGTGTTGGCTGTGGTTCAGTGGGCAGCACTCTTGTCTCTGAGTCAGAAGGTCATGGGTTCATATTCCCACCTCAGAGACTTGAGCCCAAAATCTAGGCAGATGCTCCAGTGCAGGACTGAGGGAGTGCTGCACTGTCAATAGGTGCCGACTTCAGATGAGATGTTAAACCGAGGTCCCATCTGCCCTCTCAGGTGGACGTAAAAGATCCCACGGCAGTATTTCGAAAAAGAGCAGGGGAGTTCTCCCCGGTGTCCTGGCCAATATTTATCCCTCAACCAACATCACTAAAACAGATTATCTGGTCATTATCACATTGCTATTTGTGGGATCTTGTTGTGCGCAAATTGGCTGCCGTGTTTCCTACATTACAACAGTGACTACACTTCAAAAGCACTTCATTGGCTGTAAAGCGCTTTGGGACATCCTGAGGTGCTATATAAATGCAAGTCTTTTCTTATGTAGGGAAACAGAGTGACAACTTTGCACGCAGCAATGTCCCACAAATAACAGTGAGATGAATGACCAATTAACCTGCTCCAAATGGTCATGGGATCATGAACATCCACCTAAAGCCCTGCACCAGGCCTCGATTTAACATGGCAATCAAAGGCTAGCACCTCTGACAATGTAGCACCCCCTCAGTATTGCACTGAATGGTCAGCCTGGATTACATCTTCAAGACCGAGAGTGGGCTTTGAAACACAACTCCCTGCCACAAAGACAAGAGTGTGACCAACTGAGCCAAGCCAACAGAAACATGGCACAGCAAGATCCCACAAACAGCAGTGCGATGAATGGCAAGTTGATCTGTACTGTTCTTTATCTTTGCTCTGCCGATACTTGGCTGAATGCTTCCTTATCTCACTCTCCGCTCGACAGCTATTAACAGGTGATAAGAGAATACGATGGTTTGAGGTTTGGGGCACAGCTTCAGTTTGGAATTAGGTACATTCTCCTGGTGTCCTGGCCAACATTTATCCCTCATCCACCATCACCAGAACAGATTAGCTGGTCGTTTATCTCATTGCTGTTTATGGGAGCTTGCTGCGTGCAAATTGGCTGCTGCCTTTCCCTTCATTACAAAGAAAAAAGAAAGACTTGCATTTATATAGTGCCTTTCAGGTTGTCCCAAAGTGCTTTACAGCTTTATTTTTTAAACTGTAGTCACTGTTGTAATGTATGAAACATGGCAGCCAATTTACACACAGCAAGATCCCACAAACAGCAATGAGATATTGACCAGATAATCTGTTTTTTAGTGATGTTGGTACAGGGATGAATATTGGCCAGGCCACCTGGGAGAACTCCACTGCTCTTCTTCGAAATAGTGCCATGAGATCTTTTACATCCATCTGGGAGGGCAGACAGATCCTCAGTTTAACATCTCATCCGGAAGACGGGACCTCTGACAGTGCAGCACTCCCTCAGTACGTCCCTCGGTGATCGAGTGTCAGCCTAGATTATATGCTCAAGTCTCTGGAGTGGGACTTGAACCGAGAGTGCTATTGACTAAGCCACGACTGACATGGCTTACAACAGTGACTACACTTCAAAAAGTACTTCATTCGCTGTAAGATCGTGAAAGATTCTATACGAATGCACGTTCTATTTTTCTTATTGTTAGCTGGTTCTGCAGTGACCGAGGTGTTGAGTTCAAATAAATTGCCTTACTCTCCAATGCTCTTCTGGCCGGCCTCCCACCTTGCACCCTCTGTAAACTCTGTAAACTCTGCTGCCTGTATCCTAACTCGCACCAAGTTCCGTTCACCAATCACCCCTCTGCTCACTGACCTCCCAGTCCGGCAACGCCTCGATTTTAAAATTCTCATCCTTGTTTTCAAATGCCTCCATGGCCTCACCCCTCCCTATCTCTGTAACCTCCTCCAGTCCCGCAACCCTCCGAGATCTCCGCGCTCCTCCAATTCTGGCCTCTTGCGCATCCCCGATTTTAATCGCTCCACCATTGGCGGCCGTGCCTTCAGCTGCCTAGGCCCTAAGCTCTGGAATTCCCTCCCTAAACCTCTCCCCCTCTCTCCTCCTTTAAGATGCTCCTTAAAACCTACCTCTTTGACCAAGCTTTTGGTCACCTGTCCTAATATCTCCTTAGATGGCTCGGTGTCAAATTTTGTCTGATACCGCCCCTGTGAAGCGCCTTGGGACATTATATTATGTCAATGCAAATTGTTATTGTTGCTCAGATGTACGCAATATGCAATAGGAAGCCTAATTATGTCTTGTCATTTTGATTCTTTCCACTGGAGTCGACTGGGCTTGTGTGTAGCCTATAGCCTGGAGTGACAATTTGTCTTTCTTGTGTCTATATAATTTCCTTTCATTTTCTCCAGTTGTTCTCAGGACTCCACCCAAACCTGGCAACAAAAAGTGATCACGTCTAGACCTGGAGGGAGTGAAGCAGGAAACTGTTTAGATCACTACTCCACACAAATATTCATCTATCTGCCCGACAGGCCGCCTGAGGATTATCATAACCAAACTGGGGACTTCAACTATCCTAATATAGACTGGGATAACAATAATAATATAAGGGGCACAGAGGGGAATTTTTGAAATGTATCCAGGGTAACTTTTTTAACCAGTCCGTTTCCAGCCCAATGAGGAAGGAGGCATTGCTGGACTTGGTTCCAGGGAATGAAGTGGGCCAAGTGGAGCAAGTGTCAGTAGGGGAGCATTTAGGGAACAGCGATCATACTTTTTTAAAATTCGTTCATGGGATGTGGGCGTCGCTGGTGAGGCCGGCATTTATTGCCCATCCCTAATTGCCCTTGAGAAGGTGGTGGTGAGCCGCCTTCTTGAACCGCTGCAGTCCGTGTGGTGAAGGTTCTCCCGCAGAGCTGTTAGGAAGGGAGTTCCAGGATTTTGACCCAGCGACGATGAAGGAACGGCGATATAGTTCCAAGTCGGTATAGTGTGTGACTTGGAGGGGAACGTGCAGGTGGTGTTGTTCCCATGTGCCTGCTGCTCTTGTCCTTCTAGGTGGTAGAGGTTGCGGGTTTGGGAGGTGCTGTCGAAGAAGCCTTGTCGAGTTGCTGCAGTGCATCCTGTGGATGGTACACACTGCAGCCACAGTGCGCCGGTGGTGAAGGGAGTGAATGTTTATGGTGGTGGATGGAGTGCCAATCAAGTGGGCTGCTTTATCTTGGATGGTGTCGAACTTCTTGAGTGTTGTTGGAGCTGCACTCATCCAGGCAAGTGGAGAGTATTCCATCACACTCCTGACTTGTGCCTTGTAGATGGTGGAAAGGCTTTGGGGAGTCAGGAGGTGAGTCACTCGCCGCAGAATATCCAGCCTCTGACCTGCTCTCGTAGCCACAGTATTTATATGGCTGGTCCAGTTAAGTTTCTGGTCAATGGTGACCCCCAGGATGTTGATAGTGGGGGATTCGGTGATGGTAATGCCGTTGAATGTCAAGGGGAGGTGGTTAGACTCTCTCTTGTTGGAGATGGTCATTGCCTGGCACTTATTTGGCGCGAATGTTACTTGCCACTTATGAGCCCAAGCCTGGATGTTGTCCAGGTCTTGCTGCATGCGGGCTCGGACTGCTTCATTATTTGAGGGGTTGTGAATGGAACTGAACACTGTGCAGTCATCAGCAAACATCCCCATTTCTGACCTTATGATGGAGGGAAGGTCATTGATGAAGCAGCTGAAGATGGTTGGGCCTAGGACACTGCCTTGAGGAACTCCTGCAACAATGTCCTGGGGCTGAGATGATTGGCCTCCAACAACCACCACCATCTTCCTTTGTGCTAGGTATGACTCCAGCCACTGGAGAGTTTTCCCCCTGATTCCCATTGACTTCAATTTTACTAAGGCTCCTTGGTGCCACACTCGGTCAAATGCTGCCTTGATGTCATCATAAGGTTTAGAATAGCTATGGAAAAGGACATGGACCACTCTAAAGTAAAAATACTCAATTGGAGGCGGGCCAATTTCAATGGGATGAGAACAGATCTGGCCCGGGTAAATTGGAATCAAAGATTGGCAGGCAAAACTGTAATTGAACAGTGGGCGGCCTTTAAGGAGGAGATGGTTCGGGTACAGTCCAGGTACATTCCCACGAGGCAGAAAGGGAGGGCAACCAAAGCCAGAGCTCCCTGGATGACAAAAGAGTTGGAGAGTAAACAGAAAAAAGGGGCGTATGACAGATGTCAGGTTGATAATACAAGTGAGAACCAGGCAGAATATAGAAAGTTCAGAGGAGAAATGAAAAAGGAAATAAGAGGGGCAAAGAGAGAATATGAGACTAGACTGGCGGCCAACATAAAATGAAATCTAAAAGTCTTTTACAGACATGTAAACAGTAAACGGGTAGTAAGAGGAGGGGTGGGGCCGATTGGGGACCATAAAGGAGATCGACTCATGGAGGCAGAGGGGATGGCTGAGGTATTAAATGAGTACGTTGCATCTGTCCTTACCAAGGAAGAAGATGCTGCCAGAGTCTCAGTAAAGGAAGATATAGTTGAGATACTGGATGGGCTAAAAATTGATGAAGAGGAGGTACTTGAAAGGCTAGCTGTACTTAAAGTAGATAAGTCACCCGGTCCAGATGGGATGCATCCTAGGTTGCTGAGGGAAGTAAGGGTGGAAATTGCGGAGGTACTGGCCACAATCTTCCAAACATCTGTAGATACGGGGGTGGTGCCAGAGGACTAGAGAATTGCAAATGTTACACCCTTATTCAAAAATGGGTGTAAGGATAAACCCAGCAACTATAGGTCAGTCAGTTTAACCTCAGTGGTGGGGAAACTTTTAGAAACAATAATCCAGGACAAAATTAATAATCACTTGGACGAGTGTGGATTGATTAGGGAAAGCCAGCACGGATTTGTTAAAGACAAATCATGTTTAACCAACCTGATAGAGTTTTTTGATGAGGTAACAGAGAGGGTAGATGAGGGCAATGCAGTTGATGTGATGTATATGGACTTTCAAAAGGCGTTTGATAAAGTGCCATACGGTAGGCTTATCATCAGGATTGCGGCCCATGGAATAAAGGGGGTATTAGCAACATGGATACAGAATTGGCTATGGGACAGGAAACAGAGAGTAGTGGTGAACGGTTGTTTTTCGGACTGGAGGGAGGTGTACAGTGGTGTTCCCCAGGGGTCAGTGCTGGGACCACTGCTTTTCTTGATATATATTAATGACTTGGACTTGGGTGTACAGGGCACAATTTCAAAATTTGCAGATGACACAAAACTTGGAAGGTTAGTAAACAGTGAGGAGGACAGTGATAGACTTCAAGAGGATAGAGACAGGCTGGTGGCATGGGTGGACACGTGGCAGATGAAATTTAACACCGAAAAATGCGAGTTGATACATTTCGGTAGGAAGAACGAGGAGAGGCAATATAAACTAGAGGGTACAACTCTAAAAGGGGTACAGGTACAGAGAGATCTGGGGGTATATGTGCACAAATCGTTGAAGGTTGCAGGGCAAGTTGAGAAAGTAGTTAAAAAAGCATACGGGATCCTGGGCTTTATAAATAGAGGCATATGGACTCGATTTTGCAATGGTGGGGGTTGGAACCGGGGTGGGGGGTGAAGGTGCACGTGGCAAACCCGCATGAACAAAACTTACCGTTTCCAACGTGATCGCATGGTGATTGCTGATGATTAACGTCCTCTCCGGGTTTCGCGTCCGGCAACCCCTGATTGACAGGCAGGCTGCCGTCAGGAGCTGCAACACAAGGAGGGGGGGGGAGAAAGAGAGAGAGTGAGACATCATCCAGCGCTGAAATGGAAGATCGGGGGGAGAGGGGAAGATCGGGGGGAGAGGGGAAGATCGGGGGGAGAGAGAGGAAGATCGGGGGGAGAGAGGGGAAGATCGGGGAGAGAGGGGAAGATCGGGGGGAGAGAGGGGAAGATCAGGGGAGAGAGGGGAAGATCGGGGGGAGAGGGGAAGATCGGGGAGAGAGGGGAAGATCGGGGAGAGAGGGGAAGATCGGGGGGAGAGGGGAAGATCGGGGGGAGAGGGGAAGATCAGGGGAGAGAGGGGAAGATCGGGGGGAGAGGGGAAGATCGGGGGGAGAGGGGAAGATCGGGGGGGGAGAGGGGAAGATCGGGGGGAGAGGGGAAGATCGGTGGGGAGAGGTGAAGATCGGGGGAGAGGGGAAGATCGGGGGGAGATGGGGACATCGGGGGGGAGAGGGGGACATCGGGGGGAGAGAGGGGGACATCGGGAGGGGAGAGGGGGACATCGGGGGGAGAGGGGAAGATCGGGGGGGAGAGGGGAAGATCGGGGGGGAGAGGGGAAGATCGGGGGGGAGATATCAGACATCGAAGCAGGGTGTAAAGGTAGGTTCATTTAGTATCTTCACTTCCTTCTATGTGTTTTTATTTAATTTATTTCGTTTCTTTTTCCCTGATCCAGCCTTGGTTTTACCAGGCGTGAATCAGAAGCGGTGGGCAAGCTGCCCAGGTGAGTTAATAATCTTTCTAAGTATTTACTCTGTCACAGGTGAAGGGCCTTCAGTGCCTCAGTGAGGTACATTTGTCTCTTTAACTGTCGCCTCACCGGCTTTATTTGCCGGCGGGACTTCCATTTTCGGGTCGCCCGTGCACACAGGTGGGTCCCTGGGAAACTCGGAAGTCGGCGGGTTGGAGCCGGCTTCCGAACCCGAATGGGATTTCAACGATTTTCGGAGCCTCCTGCCCCCAACGCACCCGCAATTGCCTCTTAAAATCACCCCCTAGAATACAAAAGTATGGAAGTCATGATGAACCTTTATAAAACACTGGTTCGGCCACAGCTGGAGTATTGTGTCCAGTTCTGGGCACCGCACTCCAGGAAAGATGCTGTAAGTGAACCTGGGAGAAAAATCATACAGTAATCTCTCCTTGTTGGATAATAGTTTTGGGTGAATGTCAGGGAGTCGGGAGTGAAAAGCAGCGATATTGCAGCAGGTTTCATTAGTCCCTTGAAGAGACTTGTTCGTGTAATATTGCTGTGAAGTTATTTTAATTGTAACTGTGTGAAGTATTAGCTTTACATCTAAGAAACATAGTAATGTGGTCTTAACCCACAGTATTTTGCAATAGCTGATAAATGTCTGGGATGTTTGGAATGAACCTGTGCGGGAATAAATCAGACAGCGTGCAAGTTTCTGTGTGGGAAAATCCGGGTATATGAAAGGGGTCTGCGGCCTGTAGGTTGAATGTGTCCTAATATCGCAGGGGCGCCAGAAGGAGATAGAATGCGCTGGGTGAGAGGTAGTTGATGTTAACCAGCGCTGATCGCAAGGACAGCAGCAGCCCGCCCAGACAAGTGCGGCAAAGTTCATGGGAAAGCCGAGAAACAAAAACAAATTGGCAGCAGAGCTCCTCCACTGAAGAAAGAAAGCCTCGTTTGGCGTAGTTGCTGGGGCAGAGATAATCCCTGTATCCTGCTGGTGAGGTTGCCCCAGGGCGGGAATGTAATGCAGCATCCTCTTCCCCCTATGGTCATGTTACTGCTTTGCTGATACATGTTTGTCTGAAACGCCAGAAAAGGAAACATTTGCCGGCGTTATGGAGAAAGAGCAGGGGAGTGGGACCAAGTGGACAGCTCTTTCAAAGAGCCGGCACAGGCACGACGGGCCGAATGGCCTCCTTCTCTTGTTGTACGGGTCTATGAAATAAAGATTGGATTTGTTTTAAAGTATATACGCACGTGTAGTCGTGTCTGATTCGACAGGCCTGCACCCGAATTTATAATTAGAGACATGATGCATCATTTGGCCAACTCCCTTCATGATCTCTTGCACAAATTGCTCGGTCGGATTGGGGCTCGAGGGCCTGGTGGGATGCACCCAGACAGAGCCCTCAGTGCCACTCACGTGCAGGGGTTATGATTTTACTGGCATCCGCCACACAGGCACGTCACGGGCAGCGGGAGTCATGTCATGTGACGAAACCTCCTCCCTCCCCGTGGGATGCCGTCCAACCTGAGCTGGGCCTGTATAACAGGTACTGGACGCTAACTCCTTCAATAATCTGCTACCCCGAACGGTTAAACAGATCATTTCCATCTAGGGTTGCCAACTCTCCAGGGTTGTCCTGGAGTCCCCAGGAATTATAAATTAATCTCCCAGACACTGCTGCGAGCAAACCCGAGATAAAAGTCATAGAGAGGCATTGAAAACATTTTCTTTGAACACTTATGTCCATTAGTTATAAAGAGATCAGAGATGGGGAGAAAAGGCTGTTTGACTGTTGGAGGCGGGAGGTCATGTGATGAAACCTCCAGGAATACATCCAGCCAGAGTTGGCAACCCTACTGGTGACACACATCGACATTCTCTGCCAGGCAGTGGGGGCCGGGATTTTCAGCCTGTGATCCCTTGTACAGTATATTCTAAACCTCAGCCATGTCAAATGGCGGAGGCGTTGCTATGTCTCATTGAGAAGCTGCGGAGAGCTAAAGCTATTAATACAGGACACTAGGAGGTGCAGGAGGAAACACAGCACAAAAACAGGCCATTCGGCCCAACCGGTCTGTGCCAGTGTTTATACTCCACATGAGCCTTCCCGCACTTTAATTACCTCTTCCCAACTTGCCCCCCCCCCGGTAGCCCTCTATTCCCTTCTCCCTCATTTTTGCATCAGGCTTCACCTTGAAGGTGCCAAGACAGCGCAAACCAAGAAACAGTTGTTAGGTGAGTTTTAAAAGCCTGAAGATGGTGGAATGAAGGGGACATAAGAAATTGAAGCAGGAGTAGGTCATACGGCCCCTCGAGCCTGCTCAGCCATTCAATCAGATCATGGCTGATCTTCGACCTCAACTCCATTTTCCCGCCGGTTCCCCATATCCCTTGATTCCCCGAGAGTCACAATAAGAATAAAACCGGACGGACCACCCGGCATCGGACCACTAGGCACCGGACACGACAAGGGCAAACCAAGCCCAGTCGATCCTGTAAAGTCCTCCTCACTAACATCTGGGGACTTGTGCCAAAATTGGGAGAGCTATCCCACAGACTAATCAAGCAACAGCCTGACATAGCCATACTCACAGAATCATACCTTTCAGCCAACGTCCCAGACTCTTCCATCACCATCCCTGGGTATGTCCTGTCCCACCGGCAGGACAGACCCACCAGAGGTGGCGGTACAGTGATATACAGTCAGGAGGGAGTGGTCCTGGGAGTCCTCAACATTGACTCCGGACCCCATGAAATCTCATGGCATCAGGTCAAACATGGGCAAGGAAACCTCCTGCTGATTACCACCTACCGTCCTCCCTCAGCTGATGAATCAGTCCTCCTCCATGTTGAACACCACTTGGAGGAAGCACTGAGGGTAGCAAGGGCACAGAATGTACTCTGGGTGGGGGACTTCAATGTCCATCACCAAGAGTGGCTCGGCAGCACCACTACTGACCGAGCTGGCCGAGTCCTGAAGGACATAGCTGCCAGACGGGGCCTGCGGCAGGTGGTGAGCAAACCAACACGAGGGAAAAACTTACTTGACCTCGTCCTCACCAATCTACCTGTCGCAAATGCATCTGTCCATGACAGTATTGGCAGGAGTGACCACCGCACAGTCCTCGTGGAGATGAAGTCCCGTCCTCGCACTGAGGACACCATCCAACGTGTTGTGTGGCACTATCACCGTGCTAAATGGGATAGATTCAGGACAGATCTAGCAGCTCAAAACTGGGCATCCATGAGGTGCTGTGGGCCATCAGCAGCAGCAGAATTGTATTCCAGCACAATCTGTAACCTCATGGCCCGGCATATTCTTCACTCTATCATTACCAACAAGCCAGGGGATCAACCCTGGTTCAATGAGGAGTGTAGAAGAGCATGCCAGGAGCAGCACCAGGCGTACCGAAAAATGAGGTGCCAACCTGGTGAAGCTACAACTCAGGACGACATGCATGCTAAACAGCGGAAGTAACACGCTCTTGACAGAGCTAAGCGATTCCACAACCAACAGATCAGATCAAAGATCTGCAGTCCTGAATGCAAAAGACAAAGCTGAAGTGTTTGCAACCATCTTCAGCCAGAAGTGCCGAGTGGACGATCCATCTCGGCCTCCTCCCGAGATCCCCACCATCACAGAAGCCAGTCTTCAGCCAATTCAATTCACTCCACGTGATATCGAGAAACGGCTCAGTGCACTGGATACAGCAAAGTCTATGGGCCCCGACAACATCCCAGCTGTAGTGCTGAAGACTTGTGCTCCAGAACTAGCTGCGCCTCTAGCCAAGCAGTTCCAGTACAGCTACAACACTGGCATCTACCCGACAATGTGGAAAATTGCCCAGGTATGTCCTGTCCACAAAAAGCAGGACAAATCCAATCCGGCCAATTACCGCCCAATCAGTTTACTCTCAATCATCAGCAAAGTGATGGAAGGTGTCATCGACAGTGCTATCAAACGGCACTTACTCACCAATAACCTGCTCACTGTTGCTCAGTTTGGGTTCCGTCAGGACCACTCGGCTCCAGACCTCGTTACAGCCTTGGTCCAAACATGGACAAAAGAGCTGAATTCCAGAGGTGCGGTGAGAGTGACTGCCCTTGACATCAAGGCAGCATTTGACTGAGTGTGGCACCAAGGAGCCCTAGTAAAATTGAAGTCAATGGGAATCAGGGGGAAAACTCTCTAGTGGCTAGAGTCATACCTAGCACAAAGGAAGATGGTAGTGGTTGTTGGAGGCCAATCATCTCAGCCCCAGGACATTGCTGCAGAAGTTCCTCAGGGCAGTGTCCTCGGCCCAACCATCTTCAGCTGCTTCATCAATGACCTTCCCTCCATCATAAGGTCAGAAATGGGGATGTTCATTGATGATTGCACAGTGTTCAGTTCCATTCGCAACCCCTCAGATAAGGAAGCAGTCCGTGCCCACATGCAGCAAGACCTGGACAACATCCAGGCTTGGGCTGATAAGTGGCAAGTAACATTCGCGCCAGACAAGTGTCAGGCAATGACCATCTCCAACAAGAGAGAGTCTAACCACCTTCCCTTGACGATTAACAGCATTACCATCGCCGAATCCCCCACCATCAACATCCTGGGGGTCACCATTGACCAGAAACTGAACTGGACCAGCCACATAAATACTGTGGCTACAAGAGCAGGTCAGAGGCTGGGTATTCTGTGGCGAGTGACTCACCTCCTGACTCCCCAAAGCCTTTCCACCATCTACAAGGCACAAGTCAGGAGTGTGATGGAATACTCTCCGCTTTCCTGGATGAGTGCAGCTCCAACAACACTCAAGAAGCTCGACACCATCCAGGACAAAGCAGCCCGCTTGATTGGCACCCCATCCACCACCCTAAACATTCACTCCCTTCACCACCGTCGCACTGTGGCTGCAGTGTGTACCATCCACAGGATGCACTGCAGCAACTCGCCAAGGCTTCTTCGACGGCACCTCCCAAACCCGCGACCTCTACCACCCAGAAGCACAAGGGCAGCAGGTACATGGGAACAACACCACCTGCACGTTCCCCTCCAAGTCACACACCAACCCGACTTGGAAATATATCGCCATTCCTTCATCGTCGCTGGGTCAAAATCCTGGAACTCCCTTCCTAACAGCACTGTGGGAGAACCTTCACCACACGGACTGCAGCGGTTCAAGAAGGCGGCTCACCACCACCTTCTCGAGGGCAATTAGGGATGGGCAATAAATGCTGGCCTCGCCAGCGACGCCCACATCCCATGAACGAATAAAAAAGTCCAAAAATCTATCGATCTCAGTCTTGAATATACTCAACAACTGAGCATCCACAGCCCTCTGGGGTAGAGAATGCCAATGATTCATAACCCTCTGAGAGAAGAAATTCCTCCTCATCTCAGTCTTAAATGTCCCATCCCTTATCCTGCGACTATGCCCCCTAGTTCTAGACTCTCCAGCCAGAGGAAACAATCTCTCAGCATCTACCCTGTCAAGCCCCCTCACAATTTTACATGTTTCAATGAGATCATAGAATCATAGAAAGTTTGCAGCACAGAAGGAAGCCATTCAGCCCATCGAGTCCATGCCGGCTCTACACAAGAGCAAGATCACCTCTCATTCTTTTAAGCTCCGGAGAATGTAGAAGGTCAACCCTCATATCCCAGGGATCAATCTCGAAGACTGGGAGCATTAGGGCTCTGAGGGACTGGGAAAGGATGTCAGTAGAGTACGGTGCAGAGAATCTTGATTTGAAACTTGAGTATAGGAAATTGAGGGGTGATCTGATTGAGGAGTTTAAAATAATTAAAGGATTGGATAGGGTAGATAGAGAGAAACTATTTCCTCTGGGGGTGGGGGAGTCCAGAACAAGGGGTCATAACCTTAAAATTAGAGCTAGGCCATTTAGGAGCGAAATCAGGAAGCATTCTTTCACACAAAGGGTGGTAGAAATCTGGAACTTTCTCCCCCAAAAGGCTGTGGATGCTGGGGGACGATTGGAGCTTTCAAGACTGAGATCGATAGAGTTTTGTTGGGTAAGGGTATCGAGGGATATGGATAAAAGGTGGGTAAATGGAGTTGAGGTACAGATCAGCCGTGATCTAATTGAATGGGGGAGCAGGCCTGAGGGGCTGAATGGCCTTCCCCTGTTCCTAATGTTCCTATGTTCAGGACTGAAGGAGAAGCAACGTTGGTCAATTATCTCTCCGTTTGGAGAGAGGGAAATGGTCAATCATTCCGGATCTTTCCTGCTCAGCAATGTCACTGTGCACATACTATACAGGGGGTAGATTTACCAGTCTGTGTTGGCAGTGGGCAGCCTTGCCCAACACCAGCACTCGTCTGAAATTTGGGCGCGGGTTGCCCGCGATTTCCTGACCATTTAAAACCCTGGGTGCGAGGCTCCCCATCTCGGGGTTCGCCAACCCTCCAGGAATTAAAGAATAATCTCCAAGACACCTGCTGCGATCAAAACCCGGGAGAGAATCATAGGGTCGTTCAAAACAAAATTGTGTGTTTTTTCTCCATTTTCTTTGAACATTTCCGTTAATTAATTATAAGAATATTGGAAATGGAAAAAAAAGGGCTGTTTGACTGGGTGGGGCAGTTGGAGGAGGGAGGTCAGGTGATAAAATCACTAGGAAAGCATCCAATCAGAGTTGGCAACCATCCCCCCATCAGAGGCCCGGCCTGGTAAAAATACTCCTGACGCCTCTACCCTAAGCCTTCTTTCTAAGAAAACAATGCTTCGCAGCCCTGTAAATACCAATGACATTTTTTTTTAAAGCCCTGCGGCCTTTAGCTCCCATTATTTTTAACATAGAGACTGGCAAGTAAGCCTTTTACGGACTCCAAGGGGAGATTCTGATACAGCCTCTGAGCGCTAGGCCCAGGAGTGCTTTCATGCATTCCTGAACTCCAGTTGATGTGGTCGGAATCGCCTGGGGATTTGGCTCTGACTCTGCCCCAGCCTCTATCAACCACAGATGTTGTGACAGGACAAGGCCGGAGGAGGGCCATAAGGCATTTTGAATACACCAGGTGTATATTTTTTACGACCTCCTCAAGAATTTAAAATGACTGGAAATGTTTAAGAGAAATCTTAAGGCATGTTATTGTTATGTGGGAGATGTCAATCAACATCTGTTTGGAAAGGAACCAGTATTTCAGTGGCTACAAAACACCTTTAATTAGCAGCAAAAATGATAAGCCACTTTATTTATAGAAAAAGACATATTTCACGATGAAAGCAGAATGGGAACACTGCAGCATTGAAAACAATTGCAGGCTCTGAGTAAACACGTGGATATGCTGGAATGAGAACTGGTTTGTGAGATGCATTCTTAGCCTATCTGAAGTAACCTGAAGTGTTTCACCGCCTGAGGAAGGGGGAAGCCCCCGAAAGCTTGTGGGATTAAAAATAAAATTGCTGGACTATAACTTGGTGTTGTAAAATTGTTTACAATTGTCAACCCCAGTCCATCACCGGCATCTCCACATCATATCTGAAGTAAACTTGCCATTGCTGTCAAGCACCAGTCATTGTTTTCAATATAGATCAACACACTGAAAGTGGAGGTGAGAATACGTGTATTTTGAGACAGAGCGGAAAGGGAGAAATGAGCAGGAGAGAGACGAAAGAGAGGAAGGAGGAGGGGCAAGAAGAGCAAGAGAGAAAGGAGGTGAGGGATTAGGAAAAGGAGGACAAAGGGAAAGGAGAGGGGGAGAGGGAAAGAGATGGAATGTAAGAGCAGGAGAGGGAGGAATGCGGGATAGGAGACGGGAGTGGATGGAGCAGGTGAGGAGAGGGCGAGAAGAACAAGGCAGTAGCAGAGAGAGGAGGCGAGCTAACAGGAGAGAGCAGGGAAAGGGTTAGGAGAGGGGATAGAAAACAGAGAGTGGAAACTAGGGTAGGAAAAGACATAGAAAGAGGAATAATTCAGCAGGGAAGGGAAGAAGAGGGGACTAGGAGAGAGAGAGGGAAGAGGAGAGATAACAGCAGAGGGAATGTGAGAGCAAGAGAGGGAGCAGGAGAGGAAATAGGAGAGAGGAGGAGAAGGGAAAGGGAAAACAGAGGAGAGGAAGGGGGTCTCGGAGTAGGAGGAGAGGGGAGCAATAGCAGAATGGAAAGATGAACAGAAGAAGAGGGAGGAAGAGGAGAGAAAGGGAGGAGGAACAAGATGAGTGCTGTTTATTCTGAAAGATGTAAGATTAGTGTTTTTACATGTATTTCTTCATTCTTTTGTGGCAGTAGCAACATGTAAACAACTGAAGGGAGAGAGAGGAGGCAGATATCAAAGGAATGTCACCAAACGAAGCACCAACAATTGCTTTAGGCCGGGTGATATCGGCCTATGACAGCGGAAAAGACAAGATTAACATTCAATGGCGCCAGGCTGTGTGGGGTAACACTCATAGGTGATTGTGCAGGATGAACAATTTGTTGGGGGTGTGTGATGTTAAAATCAGGGCTCAAATATATTTCCAACTCTTGAAAAAAATAAGTTGGGTTTAATGCCTGTTGGGAGTGGAGTTCATTGGTTCAAATCCACTTTCTGCCATTGACATAGCCATCTTGTACTGTTACCTCTAAACTCGACTATTCCATATTTTCCACCCTCCGTAAACTTGAGCTCATCCAAAACTCTGCTGCCCGTATCCTAACTCGCACCGAGTCCCGTTCACCCATCACCCCTGTGTTCACTGACCTAAATCGGCTCCCAGTCCAGCAACGCCTCGATTTTAAAATTCTCATCCTTGTCTTCAAATCCCCCCATCGCCTCGTCTCTCCCTATCTCTGTAACCTCCTCCAGCCCTACAACCCTCCGAGATCTCTGCGCTTCCCCAATTCTGGCCTCTCGGGCATCCCTGATTTTCATCACTCCACCATTGGCGGCCGTGCCTTCAGCTGCCTAGGCCCTAAGCTCTGGAATTCCCTCCCTAAACCTCTCCCCCTCTCCGCCTCTCTCTCTCCTCCTTTAAGATGCTTCTTAAAACCTACCTCTTTGACCAAGCTTTTGGTCTCCTGTCCTAATATCTCCTTATGTGGCTCAGTGTCAAATTTTGTCTGACAATGCTCCTGTGAAGCCCCTTGGGACATTTTACTACATTAAAGGCTCTATATAATGCAAGTTGTTGTTGCTGTAGTAGTAGTCCCTGCCCTCCGTTCACTGCTGCCAGTATTTTCCACTGAGGCTCTAATTTCTCGTGACGTGTACACATGCTGAGAAATTGACTTCTAAGCTTGGAACATCTGCTTGTGCTGAGAGACGAATTATTCTCTAAATATTCTTCAAATCCATCACATCTGCGTTACAAACAGCAGCAGTTTCCCTTCAACCCTCCCCGTAACAGATGTGCGAACAGATTTTTTTTTAAATTCAAGAGACAAAGGGAGCATTTAATTCATTTATAGACAATTAATGAGGGTTTTCTCTTTCTCCTTTGGTAGATAGAAGGAATTTTTGTAGACTTGTAATTCGTAGATCCTCAGTAACATCTGAACAAATTGATACTGAAATACCCTGTAGGCCACTGGGTCTGTGTGTCCATCTCCGTCACTGGGTCAGTGTGTCCATCTCAGTCACTGGGTCTGTATGTCCATATCTGTCATTGGGTCTTTGCGTCCATCTCCGACACTGGGTCTGTGTGTCCATCTCCGTCACTGGGTCTGTGTGTCCATCTCCGTCACTGGGTCTGCATGTCCATATCTGTCATTGGGTCTTTGCGTCCATCTCCGACACTGGGTCTGTGTGTCCATCTCAGTCACTGGGTCTGTGTGTCCATCTCAGTCACTGGGTCTGTGCGTCCATCTCCGTCACTGGGTCTGTGTGTCCATCTCAGTCACTGGGTCTGTGTGTCCATCTCAGTCACTGGGTCTTTGCGTCCATCTCCGTCACTGGCTCTGTGTGTCCATCTCCGTCACTGGGTCTGTGTCTCCATCTCCGACACTGGGTCTGTGTGTCCATATCTGTCATTGGGTCTTTGCGTCCATCTCCGTCACTGGGTCTGTGTGTCCATCTCCGTCACTGGGTCTGTGTGTCCATCTCCGTCACTGGGTCTGTGCGTCCATCTCTGTCACTGGGTCTTTGCGACCATCTCCGTCACTGGCTCTGTGTGTCCATCTCTGTCACTGGGTCTGTGAGTCCATCTCCGTCACTGGGTCTGTGAGTCCATCTCCGTCACTGGGTCTGTGCGTCCATCTCCGTCACTGGGTCTTTGCGTCCATCTCCGTCACTGGGTCTGCGCGTCCATCTCCGTCACTGGGTCTGTGTGTCCATCTCTGTCACTGGGTCTTTGCGACCATCTCCGTCACTGGCTCTGTGTGTCCATCTCCGTCACTGGCTCTGTGTGTCCATCTCTGTCACTGGGTCTGTGAGTCCATCTCAGTCACTGGGTCTGTATGTCCATATCTGTCATTGGGTCTTTGCGTCCATCTCCGACACTGGGGTCTGTGTGTCCATCTCCGTCACTGGGTCTGTGTGTCCATCTCAGTCACTGGGTCTGTGTGTCCATCTCCGTCACTGGGTCTGTGTGTCCATCTCAGTCACTGGGTCTGTGTGTCCATCTCAGTCACTGGGTCTGTGTGTCCATATCTGTCATTGGGTCTTTGCGTCCATCTCCGACACTGGGTCTGTGTGTCCATCTCCGACATTGGGTCTGTGTGTCCATCTCCGTCACTGGGTCTGTGCGTCCATCTCCGTCACTGGGTCTGCGTGTCCATATCTGTCATTGGGTCTTTGCGTCCATCTCCGACACTGGGTCTGTATGTCCATCTCCGACATTGGGTCTGTGTGTCCATCTCCGTCACTGGGTCTGTGCGTCCATCTCCGTCACTGGGTCTGTGTGTCCATCTCAGTCACTGGGTCTGTGTGTCCATCTCCGTCACTGGGTCTGTGTGTCCATCTCCGTCACTGGGTCTGTGTGTCCATCTCAGTCACTGGGTCTTTGCGTCCATCTCCGTCACTGGCTCTGTGTGTCCATCTCCGTCACTGGGTCTGTGTCTCCATCTCCGACACTGGGTCTGTGTGTCCATATCTGTCATTGGGTCTTTGCGTCCATCTCCGTCACTGGGTCTGTGTGTCCATCTCCGTCACTGGGTCTGTGTCTCCATCTCCGACACTGGGTCTGTGTGTCCATATCTGTCACTGGGTCTGTGCGTCCATCTCTGTCACTGGGTCTTTGTGACCATCTCTGTCACTGGCTCTGTGTGTCCATCTCTGTCACTGGGTCTGTGAGTCCATCTCCGTCACTGGGTCTGTGAGTCCATCTCCGTCACTGGGTCTGTGCGTCCATCTCCGTCACTGGGTCTTTGCGTCCATCTCCGTCACTGGGTCTGCGCGTCCATCTCCGTCACTGGGTCTGTGTGTCCATCTCCGTCACTGGGTCTTTGCGACCATCTCCGTCACTGGCTCTGTGTGTCCATCTCCGTCACTGGCTCTGTGTGTCCATCTCTGTCACTGGGTCTGTGAGTCCATCTCCGTCACTGGGTCTGTGCGTCCATATCTGTCACTGGGTCTGTGTGTCCATCTCCGTCACTGGGTCTTTGCGTCCAACTCCGTCACTGGGTCTGTGTGTCCATCTCACTCACTGGGTCTGTGTGTCCATCTCTATCACTGGGTCTGCGCGTCCATCTCCGTCACTGGGTCTGTGTGTCCATCTCCGTCACTGGGTCTGTGCATCCATCTCCGTCACTGGGTCTGCGCGTCCATCTCCGTCACTGGGTCTGTGTGTCCATCTCCGTCACTGGGTCTGTGTGTCCATCTCCGTCAATGGGTCTGTGTGTCCATATCTGTCATTGGGTCTTTGCGTCCATCTCCGTCACTGGGTCTTTGCGTCCATCTCCGTCACTGGGTCTGTGAGTCCATCTCCGTCACTGGGTCTTTGCGACCATCTCCGTCACTGGCTCTGTGTGTCCATCTCCATCACTGGGTCTGTGAGTCCATCTCCATTCACTGGGTCTGTGCGTCCATATCTGTCATTGGGTCTTTGCGTCCATCTCCGTCACTGGGTCTTTGCGTCCATCTCCGTCACTGGATCTGTGCATCCATCTCCGTCACTGGGTCTTTGCGTCCATCTCCGTCACTGGATCTGTGCATCCATCTCCGTCACTGGGTCCTTGCGACCATCTCCGTCACTGGGTCTGTGTGTCCATCTCCGTCACTGGGTCTGTGTGCCTATCAGAGGATCTGTATGTGTCTGTCAGTCGGCCTATACCTGTCCGTCATTGGGTTTGACTGCCCATCTTGTCCCATTCTGTACGACCACACTTACTTGGAATGTGTGGAAGTTGAGACAGTATTAGTCATGGCGAGGATAAGGTCTCTTTAGGCAAATGCAGCTGCTGATACTGCTGGTATTTGCCCTGGAGCACTAATAGAAACGGGGGCTGCCAATGGTCTCTGGAACTGCTGTGGAGCTGGGAGGAGAACTCTTGCTCCTCCTGGCTCCACATTCACGTAAGAATGGTTTTTTAAACTCATATTTTTGGTGGTGGCCTCCAGCGGCCCCTTTAATAACCGCAGGTTAGGCCACATGTAGACTATGTCAGGGCAGCTCAATTTCAGGAAGGGATCCTTGAACAAACACATGCATAAGGCCTAACGCCCGTTTCAGATGTGGGCCCTGGACGCATGTACTATAACCTTTACCAATATGGCAGATGGCACAATTCGGGCGCAGCGTGTGTGTGCATACACCAGCTGCCATATTGGATGCTTAGGCATCTATTTCATGCAGTGTCAACGGATTTCTAGGCCCTTATCTGACCGACTTGGTCAAATTTTTTGAAGAGGCCACAAAGCGGGTGGATGTTGTTAGCCTGGTTGATATTGTGGAAGCTAATTTCCAAAGAGCCTTCGATAAAATGCCAGCCAGAAGGCTGGTAAGCAGGAGCAAGTCCTGTGGGACTGGTGGGCAGATTTTAAACTGGATATCAAGTTGGTTGCATTTTTCTTGGTTGAGGGTAGATAGTAATGACACCGCTCTGTGTGGGAGTCCCACAGGGATCAGTTTTGGGGCTAGAACACTTCACTGTCAATATCAATGATTTAGATGAAGACATCGGAGGTACAATCCTTAAGTTTGCCAATGACACAAAGATGTGTGCAGGAGTTAGGGCTTTAGACAAAATAAATAGGCCGCAGTATCCTGGCCAATATTTATCCATCAATCACTAAAACAGATTATCTGCTCATTATCACATTGCTGTTTGTGGGACCTTGCTGTCCACAAATTGGCTGTCACGTTTCCTACATTACAACGGTGACTACACTTCAAAAGTACCTCATTGGCTGTAAAGCGCTTTGGGAGGTCCTGAGGTCATGAAAGGCGCTTTATAAATGCAAGTCTTCCTTTTTCTTTCATGTTGCCTTCTGACATACAATCAGCGTATTCCACACCTGCAAAGAGATACTTCAATAGAGCAACTGCATTCTCTTGTCATGTGTCAGATTTATCCATATCAGATTGTGGTCAGGTCATTCAATGGAACACGCACCGCATATAAATACAGTTCAGGTTGCTGCAGGAGCCTCATTAATGGGTTCTTTCCCAATCGCTGAGTATGCCAGCTCATGGCAATACCTTCTGTTTCAGATAAAGGGAAGAGTCCTCTCTCCCTCGGTCGTAACCTGAGTCAGCAGGCCCCGTGTGCACCACAACCTCCTAGGTGTTACCAGGACTAGTTAAAATGAAAAACCTCCCTCGGCCGTAGGTTTATGACCAGACTACTTGGATTGAGGGTTATGTTCAGGTAGGTCTGTTACGATGCGATTATACGGCTATGGTTTGATACGTGGTTCCAATAAAAGCCTGCCATTGCAACGAAAATCCATAGCTGCTTCTATGCTGTGGAAGAAACCATGGTGAGATGGTGTCCACCTTTGCTTGATCAGGCTTCTATTTCCTGTAGGAATACAACGTCCCAGGCAACAGCACCTCAGTCAGACCAGGTGAAACATTTCTGCTTTTCCATTTGACTCTTATGAAACAGGGTTAGCACACCTGTGATGTCGAGGAGGGCTAATTTCAGTGAGTTAAGGGATCTTGCCCAGGTGGATTGGAATCAAAAATTGGTAGACAAAACAGTAATTGAACAATGAGAGGCCTTCAAGGAGGAGTTGGTTGGGGTACAGAGTAGGGAGGGGGAAAGGAAGGGCATCCAAAGCTAGAGCTCCCTGGATGACTAAAGATATAGAGATTAAAATGAAACAGAAAAAGGAGGCTTTTTACAAATGCAGGGTTCATAATACAGTAGAGAACCAGGCTGAATACAGAAAGTACAGAGGAGATCTGAAAAAGGGAATAAGAGGGGCAAAGAGAATAGATGAACAGATGAGAATAGATTAGCAGCTAACATTAAAGGGAACCTAGACATCTTTTATAAACATATCAATAGTAAGAGGGTAGTTAAAGGAAGGGTGGGGCCGATTAGGGACAAAAAAGGGAGATCTTCTTGTGGAGGCAGAGGGCATGGCTGAGGCACAAATAAATACTTTACATCGGTCTTCACTAGAGAAGAGGATGCTGCCATTGTAACAGTAAAGGAGGAGGTAGTAGTGATATTGGATAGGAGAAAAATAGATAAAGAGGAGGTACTTAAAAGATTGGCAGTACTCAAAGTAGAAAAGTCACCCGGTCCAGATGGGATGCATCCTAGGTTACTGAGGGAAGTAAGGGTGGAAATTGCGGAGGCTCTGGCCATAATCTTCCAATCCTCCTTAGATATGGGGATGGTTCCCGAGGACTTGAAGATTGCAAATGTTACACCCCCGTTCAAAAAAAGGGGAGAGGGATAAACCTGATATCTCACCTAACTTTTATAAGAGGTGATCTCCGCCCCAGCCAGGATCTGATCTAGCTCCCTTTTGAAGGTTTGCAGAGAGTCAGCACTCACCACACGAGTCACCAACTTGTTCCAAAGGTCTACAATCCTCTGGGAAGAGAAGAACCTTCTGACGTCTAACCCAATCCGTGGGATCTGAGACTTCATTGTCCCACAATCCCATAACACTCCCAATTGTCACAATGTGGAGATTTGTGGAATCTCAACAGATTCACAGTGAGACTGAGAGTGGATTTTATCCCAGTGATCCAAAACCTCTTGTTTTTAGGTAACGGACGCCTTTTCCAGAGTCGTGTGACCTGAGGACTAACAATTATCCTACTTGCGATAATCTTCTTTCGGCATTAAGTGCAGTCTCCTGCTACGCTATCACACTCATTTATGAACTGGTGTACATTGAGAGGTACAGTAGTGTAATGGTTATTTTACTGGATTATTAAACCAGAGGCCTGGACTAGAAATCCAGAGATCGTCAGCTCATAATCCCACCATGGCAGTTTGAGAATTTAAATTCAGTTTTTAAAAATCTGGAGTAAAAGTGACCATGAAATGTAAAAATCCATCTGCTTCACCCATGTCCTTCAGGGAAGGAAACCTGCCGTCCTTACCCGGTCAGGCCTGTATGTGACTCCAGTCCCAAACTGATGTGGTTGATTCTTAACTGCCCTCTGAAGCCACTCAGCTGTAGAAGGCCCACCACCAACTTCATGGGGCAACTATGGGCAATCAATTCAATCTTGCCAGCGACGCCCACAACCCAAGAATAAATTTAAAAAAAACATTTCCACGTCCTCCTCGCGCCCAAACACTCATTCCTGCACAAGTTGCAAAGCCAGAAGCTATCTCAATTCACCGTCAAACACTATACCATCATTCACTCCTGCCTATGGGGAAGGTCAACAGCTCCCTACATCGTATAACTACCTACCTAAAAATGTTAACGCTCTTTACAGTTTTTTCTCCTCCCCTCACCCAGGAAATATTATATTTCAAAATTCATAATCGCTCTTTGAAAAGTTCATTGCTACTGAGTTAGATAGTATAAGGAACTGGAAATAATAGTGATAATGAAACCAAGGTCCCTGCTCCTCATCATTGGCTGGTAACACCTACTACAAAATGTACGTTGAGTGGGAACAGGATTGGGTTGGGCTTCAATGCTCCCTACTGTCAAATAGTCTTCATAGGTTTGCAGGTGAAGAATGGCCGCCTGGGTGAGGTACTGAATGGTGATCAGATCCATTGGAACTGTACCCCAACATCAGTCAGTGTCCCCAAGAAAAGAGGGGTGTAAGATGGACCAGAGGAGTGGAAATCCACGACAGAGAGCGATGTGCCAAAGTCCCTGCTGGTGTCAGCCGTACTCTTGCGTCACGAAGGTTGTGAGTTCAAGTCCCACTCCAGCGACTTGAAGGCAAAATCCAGGCTGACACTCCATTGCAGTACTGAGGGAGTGCTGCACTGTCAGAGGGGGCCGTCTTTCAGATGATATGTTAAACCAAGCCCCCATCTGCCTTCTCAAGTGGATGTAAAAGATCCCATGGCACTATTCGAAGAAGAGCAGTGGAGGTCCCCCAGGTATCCTGACCAGTGTTTATCCCTCAACCAAACATTAAAAAAAACAGATGATCTGGTCATTTGTTTCTTTGCTGTTTGTGGGATCTTGCTGTGCGAAAATTGGCTGCCACGTTCCCTACATTACAACAGTGACTACATTTTCAAAACAAGTACTTCATTAGTTGTGAAGCACTTTGAGGTCTGAGCCCTGAAGTCGTGAAAGGCGCCACAGAAATGCAAGTTCTTTCTTCTTAACCATCTCTACCAGTTCTTCTCTTGCATTATCCAAATGAAGCAGCGTTGGCTGACCACAGAAAGAAGGCGGAGCTTGTGTGCAACAACATGAGCCCAGTTTTAAAAATGAGTTTAGTGTGAACATCAAAGGAGACTGGGAAACGAGAAACTATCTTGGCAGACTGACAACAAATCAACAGAAGCTCATCAGGTTTCTCTCCAAACACTGTAAACAGAGAGTCTGGAGGACAATCGTTCTATTGTGTGCCAGGCTGGTTCCCAGAAGAAATTCTAAACAAAACACAAAGGTAGGCCTCGTTTGGAGGAGCTGCCTTGGGGAGTGGTTCTATAGTGTGACTGTACTGTTGTCAACAATGTGCTGTTCAAATGAAAGGAATCTTACAACACCAGGTTATAGTCCAACTGTTTTATTTAAAAATCACAAGCTTTCGGAGGCTTTCTCCTTCGTCAGGTGAGCGAGCGCTCACCTGACGAAGGAGAAAGCCTCCGAAAGCTTGTGATTTTTAAATAAAACAGTTGGACTATAACCTGGTGTTGTAAGATTCCTTACATTTGTCAACCCCAGTCCATCACCGGCATCTCCACATCTGTGCAAATGAGTCAAGCACCAACATCAGACGGTTGGGATCGAAACAATGGATGTTGAGAAATCTGGGGCAGGGGGAACAGAGAAACACAGGCGGCCAATCAGCATCTACATGAGAAAGACAGGCTTTGCATTTGTGGTGTGACTTCTGATCAGAACTGGATCGTCAGCCTTGATCCTTCACCTGGTCTCGTGAAGGGTCCGCATCGGAAACTTTAATTTGTCTCTTTCTGTGCGTGTCCGTGCACTCTTGGTTTTATCTTGGGGGGGGTGGGTGGGGGTTGGTGTTGGGAGGATGTTTTTGTCTAAACCACCAGCCTTAGACCTCAGTCTTTCCCTTTTTAGAGCAGGCTTATCAGTTGGGAGGTTACGGGCATCAATCTTATCTCATCCATTGTCGATGGTGCACCGAGGTTGCTATTGGACAGCAAGTTCACCAAACAACCAATTCTGGCCATAATTTGGAGGAAGGTTCCTGAACCAGGCGACCAGTTACTGAAATACTCAATTTATTATTAAAAGATCACTGTGGGTAAAAAGGCCTTGCTGCTTTCTCTGAGAGTCAGTACATTATTATGTTGGTTTAGAGCTTCCAGTTTAATTTTTATTCAGCTATATTTTCATCTTTCAATGTATTAAAGGGGTGAACGTACTTGGGGATTCTGCCTGCTTCGCTGCTGTAACCTGTTTACCCGCATAATGGGGTTTCTGTCAAAGTTACAGAGCGGGACGACCCCGAGGAAATTCAACCCCAAAGTATGACGCCCCAATGTTGCCCGACAGAGTTCAGGGAGGTGATTTGCTCCAGAGACTTTACTCACGCTGACCAATCATCAGTTAATGCCCGAGACGGACTTGGATCTCCTTATCCTTGATCACCTCCTCTCTCGATGGTATAGCTAGCATCCAGAACTCGCGGTGTGAGGATTAACATGGAAAACTCTTTCATTTGTTCACTGGCAAGGCAGCATTTATTTGATGGGTATACCAGCCGTGTCTCAGAGGGTAGCACTCTCGCTACTGAAGTCAGAAGGTCATGGGTTCAAGCCCCACTCCAGAGACTTGAGCTCAGCACTACTGAGGGAGTGCTGCACTTTCAGATGAAATGTTAAACCGAGTCCCTGGCTGCCCTCCGACGTGGAGGAGGTGGGCAGAATTAAAGTGCTTCTTTTTACCATTTCCAGTTAAAATTGTATTTCTTCAGGGACTCTTCCTGATCAGCTGTCGTAGCTTCAGTGGACGTTCGGCGTAAACCCCTGATAAACCGTGGGATCAGGAAAGACCACACAGGAAATTCCAGCCTATCATGTTTAGGGCTGAGGCAGTTGATCCCAGTGATTTAGTAGCTCTGTTTCCTGTCATTTTATTCCAGTTTTTGGCAACACATATCATGCGCTAAAAACCAACCAAACCAGTCAGCCCAGGGAGACAGGAATTTCCCTGGACCTGTTGGCACTCCTGTTTTTGAGTTCACAACATCAGTTCCAGTACTGTAGTGGTTATGTTACCGGACTAGTAATGCAGAAACCTGGACGGATAATCCAGAGAACACGAGTTCAAATGACGCCATGGCAGTTTGAGAATTTTTAATTCAGTTTAAAAAACGGAGCATTCAGACTGGTTTACAGGGCTGGATGAGGTTGCAGACGTAGACTGGGTGAGGCCGTACAAGGATTTATATTAGAGGACAAGGATTTTAAATTTAATGCTTTGAGGGAACAGGAGCTAATATCGATCAGTCAGGTTGAGGATGCAGTATAATAATCCTCCCAACAGTGTAACCATCTCTCCAAAATTACAAGGTGCACCTAAAAATGAGGTACCAACCTGGTGAAGCTACAACTCAGGACTACATGCATGCTAAACAGCGGAAGCAACAGAGCTAAGCGATTCCACAACCAACGGATCAGATCAAAGCTCTGCAGTCCTGCCACATCCAGTCGTGAATGGTGGTGGACAATGAAACAACTAACGGGAGGAGGAGGCTCTGCAAACATCCCCATCCTCAATGATGGCGGAGTCCAGCACGTGAGTGCAAAAGACAAGGCTGAAGCGTTTGCAACCATCTTCAGCCAGAAGTGCCAAGTGGATGATCCATCTCGGCCTCCTCCCGATATCCCCACCATCGCTGAAGCCAGTCTTCAGCCAATTCGATTCACTCCACATGATATCAAGAAACGGCTGAGTGCACTGGATACAGCAAAGGCTATGGGCCCCGACAACATCCTGGCTGTAATGCTGAAGACTTGTGCTCCAGAACTAGCTGTGCCTCTAGCCAAACTGTTCCAGTACAGCTACAACACTGGCATCTACCCGACAATGTGGAAAATTGCCCAGGTATGTCCTGTCCTCAAAAAGCAGGACAAATCCAATCCGGCCAATTACCGTCCCATCAGTCTACTCTCAATCATCAGCAAAGTGATGGAAGGTGTCGTCGACAGTGCTATCAAGCGGCACTTACTCATCGATAACCTGCTCACCGATGCTCAGTTTGGGTTCCGCCAGGACCACTCGGCTCCAGGACTCATTACAGTCTTGGTCCAAACATGGACAAAACAGCTGAGTTCCAGAGGTGAGGTGAGAGTGACTGCCTTTGACATCAAGGCAGCATTTGACCGAGTGTGGCACCAAGGAGCCTTAGTAAAATTGAAGTCAAAGGGAATCAGGGGGAAAATTCTCCAGTGGCTGGAGTCATACCTAGCAAAAAGGAAGATGGTAGAGGTTGTTGGAGGCCAATCATCTCAGCCCCAGGACATTGCTGCAGGAGTTCCTCAGGGCAGTGTCCTAGGCCCAACCATCTTCAGCTGCTTCATCAATGACCTTCCCTCCATCATAAGGTCAGAAATGGGGATGTTCACTGATGATTGCACAGTGTTCAGTTCCATTCGCAACCCCTCAGATAAGGAAGCAGTCTGTGCCCACATGCAGCAAGACCTGGACAACATCCAGGCTTGGTCTGATAAGTGGCAAGTAACATTCGTGCCAGACAAGTGCCAGGCAATGACCATCTCCAACAAGAGAGAATCTAACCACCTTGCCATTCAACGGCATTACCATCGCCGAATCCCCCACCATCAACATCCTGGGGGTCACCATTGACCAGAAACTTAACTGGACCAGCCACATAAATACTGAGGCTACAAGAGCAGGTCAGAGGCTGGGTATTCTGCTGCAAGTGACTCACCTCCTGACTCCCCACCCACACCCCCTCCGCAGCCCACTCCGAAAGGCCCCAGACCAAAATCTACCCCAAGGCTGCACAAATCAAACATTTAATTTTGTTGGATGGATGCAAAACTTCTTTGCTATTTCAGCACAGTTCCATCCCATCCTTACACAAGTAAAGCAAGGCTTCACATGTTAGTACCTGGCATCGGAGTAACAAGGAACATCATTGTGCCAGAAACCATTAACATCTGAGAGCCTACTGCCTTTGAAACCACTTTAAAGCACACTTTGCTTTCATTGTGTTGTGTTTTTCTTTGTTTTGTTTTGTTGCAAAGGAACGCGTAACTTGAAAGACGAACATTGCAAGGTTCTGTGGTTGGTGAAAATGTGCTGGCACGAAGAGGGGAAACACAAACAGCATTCCAATGTCAGACGTCAACGATCGAGCAAACAAGCATTTTTACAGTTACAGGGGGGTGGGAGAGAAGGAGAAAACGATTCTCACCATGGGCTTCTCTGTATCCAATGTTCAGAGGGCTGCATGAGCAATGCGGTAACAATGTGGACCCTGTGGGGTCTTGGGAGGTACTTCTTGTAGAAACTTCTCACTATTTGGTAATCCTGGCTCCTTCTCTTGCCCAAGTTCACTTTCCGCTCACCAGCCAGCCATTGGGCAATGTTGAAGTGATGGCCCTTGTTGCGAGCATAGTTGAAGTGATGATGGGGTGATTGTACTATTGGAGAGATGGTGGTACTGTTGGATGGATGGTTATAGTACAGGAGGGAGGCTCTAAATGGTGAAGGAATAGTTGGACAGTGGAAAGGATGATTGTAATGATGGAGAGATGGTGTAGTATTGGACTGATGGTTGTAGTATTGGACTGATGGTTGTAGTATTGGACTGATGGTTGTAGTATTGGACTGATGGTTGTAATGATGGAGAGATGGTTGTAGTATTGGACTGATGGTTGTAGTATTGGACTGATGGTTGTAGTATTGGACTGATGGTTGTAATGATGGAGAGATGGTTGTAGTATTGGACTGATGGTTGTAATGATGGAGAGATGGTTGTAGTATTGGACTCATGGTTGTAGTATTGGACTGATGGTTGTAGTATTGGACTGATGGTTGTAGTATTGGACTGATGGTTGTAATGATGGAGAGATGGTTGTAGTATTGGACTGATGGTTGTAATGATGGAGAGATGGTTGTAGTATTGGACTGATGGTTGTAGTATTGGACTGATGGTTGTAGTATTGGACTGATGGTTGTAATGATGGAGAGATGGTTGTAGTATTGGACTGATGGTTGTAATGATGGAGAGATGGTTGTAGTATTGGACTGATGGTTGCAGTATTGGACTGATGGTTGTAGTATTGGACTGATGGTTGCAGTATTGGACTGATGGTTGCAGTATTGGACTGATGGTTGTAATGATGGAGAGATGGTGTAGTATTGGACTGATGGTTGTAGTATTGGACTGATGGTTGTAGTATTGGACTGATGTTTGTAGTATTGGACTGATGGTTGTAGTATTGGACTGATGGTTGCAGTATTGGACTGATGGTTATAATGATGGAGAGATGGTTGTAGTATTGGACTGATGGTTGTAGTATTGGACTGATGGTTGTAGTATTGGACTGATGTTTGTAGTATTGGACTGATGGTTGTAGTATTGGACTGATGGTTGCAGTATTGGACTGAAGGTTATAATGATGGAGAGATGGTTGTAGTATTGGACTGATGGTTGTAGTATTGGACTGATGGTTGTAGTATTGGACTGATGGTTGCAGTATTGGACTGATGGTTGCAATATTGGACTGATGATTGTTATGATGGAGAGATGGTTGTAGTATTGGACTGATGGTTGAAATGATGGAGAGATGGTTGTAGTATTGGACTGATGGTCATAATGATGGAGAGATGGTTGCAGTATTGGACTGATTGTTGTAGTATTGGACTGGTGGTTGTAGTATTGGACTGATGGTTGTAATGATGGAGAGATGGTTGTAGTATTGGACTGATGGTTGCAGTATTGGACTGATGGTCATAATGATGGAGAGATGGTTGCAGTATTGGACTGATTGTTGTAGTATTGGACAGATGGTTGCAGTATTGGACTGATGGTTGTAATGATGGAGAGATGGTTGCAGTATTGGACTGATTGTTGTAGTATTGGACAGATGGTTGTAGTATTGGACTGATGGTTGTAATGATGGAGAGATGGTTGTAGTATTGGACTGATCGTTGTAATGATGGAGAGATGGTTGTAGTATTGGACTGATGGTTGAAATGATGGAGAGATGGTTGCAGTATTGGACTGATGGTCATAATGATGGAGAGATGGTTGCAGTATTGGACTGATTGTTGTAGTATTGGACTGGTGGTTGTAGTATTGAACTGATGGTTGTAATGATGGAGAGATGGTTGTAGTATTGGACTCATGGTTGTAGTATTGGACTGATGGTCATAATGATGGAGAGATGGTTGCAGTATTGGACTGATTGTTGTAGTATTGGACAGATGGTTGCAGTATTGGACTGATGGTTGTAATGATGGAGAGATGGTTGCAGTATTGGACTGATTGTTGTAATGATGGAGAGATGGTTGTAGTATTGGACTGATGGTCATAATGATGGAGAGATGGTTGCAGTATTGGACTGATTGTTGTAGTATTGGACTGGTGGTTGTAGTATTGGACTGATGGTTGTAATGATGGAGAGATGGTTGTAGTATTGGACTGATGGTTGCAGTATTGGACTGATGGTCATAATGATGGAGAGATGGTTGCAGTATTGGACTGATTGTTGTAGTATTGGACAGATGGTTGCAGTATTGGACTGATGGTTGTAATGATGGAGAGATGGTTGCAGTATTGGACTGATTGTTAGTGTATTGGACAGATGGTTGTAGTATTGGACTGATGGTTGTAATGATGGAGAGATGGTTGTAGTATTGGACTGATCGTTGTAATGATGGAGAGATGGTTGTAGTATTGGACTGATGGTTGAAATGATGGAGAGATGGTTGCAGTATTGGACTGATGGTCATAATGATGGAGAGATGGTTGCAGTATTGGACTGATTGTTGTAGTATTGGACTGGTGGTTGTAGTATTGAACTGATGGTTGTAATGATGGAGAGATGGTTGTAGTATTGGACTCATGGTTGTAGTATTGGACTGATGGTCATAATGATGGAGAGATGGTTGCAGTATTGGACTGATTGTTGTAGTATTGGACAGATGGTTGCAGTATTGGACTGATGGTTGTAATGATGGAGAGATGGTTGCAGTATTGGACTGATTGTTGTAATGATGGAGAGATTGTTGTAGTATTGGACTCATGGTTGTAGTATTGGACTGATGGTTGTAGTATTGGACTGATGGTTGTAGTATTGGACTGATGGTCATCATGATGGAGAGATGGTTGCAGTATTGGACTGATTGTTGTAGTATTGGACAGATGGTTGTAGTATTGGACTGATGGTTGTAATGATGGAGAGATGGTTGTAGTATTGGACTGGTGGTTGTAGTATTGGACTGATGGTTGTAGAATTGGACTGATGGTTGTAATGATGGAGAGATGGTTGTAGTATTGGACTGATGGTTGTAGTATTGGACTGATGGTCATAATGATGGAGAGATGGTTGCAGTATTGGACTGATTGTTGTAGTATTGGACAGATGGTTGCAGTATTGGACTGATGGTTGTAATGATGGAGAGATGGTTGTAGTATTGGACTGATGGTTGTAGTATTGGACTGATGGTTGTAATGATGGAGAGATGGTTGTAGTATTGGACTGATGGTTGTAGTATTTGACCGATGGTTGTAGTATTGGACTGATGGTTATAGTATTGGACTGATGGTTGCAGTATTGGACTGATGGTTGTAGTATTGGACCGATGGTTGTACGTTTGGAAGGATGACTGTAAAGTTGACCATATAGTACTTCTTGTAGAAACTTCTCACAATTTGGTAACCCTGGCCCTTTCTCTTGCCCAAGTTTACTCTCTGCTCACCAGCCCATTATTTGTGCAATGTTGATGTGATGACCATAGTTGGGAGGATGGTACGGCCATACAGGTAATGCCAGTCTCCTATCCAGGAAGTGGCATATTCCATTATCTCTTTCCCTAAGTAGTAGGGAATTTGAGCAAGGCAGGCAATGTGACGCCCTCTAAAGTAGGTGTTAGCCATGGCTCAGTGGGTAGCACTCTCAATTTTGAGATAGAAGGGTATGGGTTCAAGTCCAATCCAGAGACTTGAGCACATAATCCAGACTGGCACTCCAGTGCAGTACTAAGGGAGTGCTGTATTGTTGGAGGTGCCATCTTTCAGATGAGGCATTAGACCATGGCTCCGTCTTCCCCCTCAGGTGAACGTAAAAGATCCCATGCCAGTATTCAAAGAAGGGCAGGGGAGTTCTCCCGGTGTCCTTGCTAATATTTATCCCTCAACCATCATCACTAAAACAGATTATCTGATTATTATCACACTGCTGTTTGTTGGATCTTGCTGTGCGCAAATTGGCTGCCGCGTTTCCTATATTACAACAGTGACTACACTTCAAAAGCACTTCATTGGCTGTAAAATGCTTTGGAAGGTCCTGAGGTTGTGAAAGACGCAAAAGAAATGCAACTTCATCAATACAACTTATTTACTTGTAACAATACAAAATAAAGAATACACCATGCTTCCCCACATCAGTGGATCATCTTACTTGACTTAAACAAGATAACTGTTTACTGTCCTCCAGCATTTCTGACCAGTCTTGGATGAGCCATAATTTGCTCCAACTAAATATTGAGAAGATTGAAGGCATTGTCTTCGGTCCCCGCCACAAAATCTATTCTTGCCAAAACTCCATCCCCCTCCCTGGCCACTGTCGCAGACTGAACCAGACTGTTCTCAACCTCGGCGTCCTATTCAAACCTGAACTAACCTTCCGAACCCATATCCTTCCCATGGCAAATCTGCCTACTTTCATCTACGTAACATCGCCCCGTCTCTGCTACTGCCTTAGCCCATCTTCCATTGAAACCTTCATCCATGCCTTTGTCACCTCCAGACTCGACTATTCCAATGCTTTCTTGGATGGCCTCCATCATCCAATCTATGTAAACTTTAGCTCATTCAAAACAAGGCTGCCTGCACGCTATCCTGCACCAAGTCCCACACGCCCATCACCGCTGAGCTCGCTGACCTACTTTGGCTCAGGTCCCCCAATGCCTCAAGTTTAAAATTTTCACCCTCATGTTTAAATCCCTTCTTTGACTCAGCTTTCATTTGTTTTGATCACAGCGCTGTCAGATGCTAAGAGATGTTTTCCTATGCTGTATAAACGCAAGCTGTTGCTGTTTTAATCTGTGTGAATACATTGTGCTTTCAAACAGCGAACATCAAAAGTGATTCTTTTACCAAATCCTTTCTGTGGAAAAACAGCACTGAAACATGACACTGATCTGACAGATGTGTCCTGCAGTGGTTCGTAAAGATCCAATAGCATTTAAAGCTCAGTGATGTGGTCACCTTCACTCCTCTGGGAAGAGCTGTTCCTACTGCAGATGTTGTCTGCAGGCCAGCCTGCAGCAGATGTGGCAGAGCTCTGTGGCAGCTGCTCTTGGGATGTGAAGCCAGAAAAGAAAGGCATATGTCCAGGTGGCATGGCAGGGTCTATAAACACGGGCCCTGTACTATTAAGGGGTGCAGATATAATGGGGGGCAATTTTCGCCTTCACCACCTGGGCAGCATCATAGAATCATAGAATCATAGAAGTTACAACATGGAAACAGGCCCTTCGGCCCAACATGTCCATGTCGCCAGTTTATACCACTAAGCTAGTCCCAATTTCCTGCACTTGGCCCATATCCCTCTATACCCATCTTACCCATGTAACTGTCCAAATGCTTTTTAAAAGACAAAATTGTACCCGCCTCTACTACTGCCTCTGGCAGCTCGTTCCAGACACTCACCACCCTTTGAGTGAAAAAACTGCCCCTCTGGACCCTTTTGTATCTCTCCCCTCTCACCTTAAATCTATGCCCCCTCGTTATAGACTCCCCTACCTTTGGGAAAAGATTTTGACTATGCCCCTCATTATTTTATAGACTTCTATAAGATCACCCCTTAACCTCCTACTCTCCAGGGAAAAAAGTCCCAGTCTGTCTAACCTCTCCCTATAAGTCAAACCATCAAGTCCCGGTAGCATCCTAGTAAATCTTTTCTGCACTCTTTCTAGTTTAATAATATCCTTTCTATAATAGGGTGACCAGAACTGTACACAGTACTCCAAGTGTGGCCTCACCAATGCCCTGTACAACTTCAACAAGACATCCCAACTCCTGCATTCAATGTTCTGACCAATGAAACCAAGCATGCCGAATGCCTTCTTCACCACCCTATCCACCTGTGACTCCACTTTCAAGGAGCTATGAACCTGTACTCCTCAATCTCTTTGTTCTATAACTCTCCCCAACACCCTACCATTAACGGAGTAGGTCCTGGCCCGATTCGATCTACCAAAATGCATCACCTCACATTTATCTAAATTAAACTCCATCTGCCATTCATCGGCCCACTGGTCCAATTTATCAAGATCCCGTTGCAATCCTAGATAACCTTCTTCACTGTCCACAATGCCACCAATCTTGGTGTCATCTGCAAACTTACTAACCATGCCTCCTAAATTCTCATCCAAATCATTAATAGAAATAACAAATAACAGCGGACCCAGCACCGATCCCTGAGGCACACCGCTGGACACAGGCATCCAGTTTGAAAAACAACCCTCTACAACCACCCTCTGTCTTCTGTCGTCAAGCCAATTTTGTATCCAATTGGCTACCTCACCTTGGATCCCATGAGATTTAACCTTATGTAACAACCTACCATGCGGTACCTTGTCAAAGGCTTTGCTGAAGTCCATGTAGACCACGTCTACTCTGCATCCAAGCGGAGCAGAATCCCTGCCCATTGTAGAACCCATCCAATGCTCATCTCATTGTCGAGAGTCTCGGAGAGGGCGCAGAGGAGATTTAATAGAATGGTGTCAGGGATGAGTTATATGAAGAGACTGGAGAAGCTGGGATTGTTCTCCATAGAGCTGATAAGGTTAAGGGGAGATTTAATGTTCAAAATCATGAAGGGTTTTGATAGATAGATGGGGAGAAACTGTTTCCAGTGGCAGGAGGGTCGGTAACCAGAGGGCACTGATTTAAGGTGATTGGCAACAGTGGCGGGAAGATGAGGAGAATTGTTTCTTACGCAGCGAGTTGTAATAATGTGGAATGCGCTGACTGGAAGGGTGGTGGAAACAGATTCAATAATAGCTTTCAAAAGGGAATTGGATAAATATTTGAAGGGTAAACATTTGCAGGGCTTTGGGGAAAGAGCAGGGGGAATGGAACTAATTGGATAGCTCGACCAAAGAGGCCAAATGGCCTCCTTCTGCGCTGTACGATTCTATGATTGAAATAAATGAAACAAAGATCAGGGGTGGGCAATCCGCTCCGCCAGATCCACCGCCCAAGCGGTGAAGGAGTAAATTACTCCCCATGTCCCAGATACCAATCCATCTGCATTTATTGTCACCTCATTAACTTGTCCTCTTTATCTGTATCGTGCAGGTCTGTCAAAGCCCCTAAAGCAATTCCCATGTTTAGCTTTACAGTTAATGATGTACTTTTTTTTGAAGTGTATTCACTGTTCGAATGTAGGGAAATGCGGCAGCCAATTTGCGCACAGCAAGATCCCACAAACAGCAATGTGATAATGACCAGATAATCTGTTTTTAGTGATGTTTGTTGAGGAATAAATATTGGCCAGGACACCAGGGAGAACTCCCCTGCTCTTCTTCGAAATAGTGCCATGGAATTTTTTACGTCCACCTGAGAGGGCAGATAGGGTCTCAGTTTAACATCTCATCCGAAAGACAGCACCTCCGACATTGCAGCGCTCTCTCAGTACTGCGCTGGAGTGTCAGCCTGGATTATGTGCTCAAGTCTCTGGAGTGGGACTCGAAAACATGACCTTCTAATTCAGAGGCAAGAGTGCGACCCACTGAGCCACAGCTGACACACAAGTAGTGCCAGAATGACACAGCAGTAACTAAGGCAGGAAGCAAAATGCAACCAAATACCAATGTTGAGTCAAAAAAGATTGCAATCAAGTTTTGTAACAGTAGCCTCCATTCATGAATCCAAGTCTCATTCTCCTTAAAGTGCCTGGAGCCTTTGATACAGTCAACCACACCTTCCTCTTCCAATCCCTCTTCTCCATCGTCCAGCTCCGGAGGACTGCTTTGGTTTGGTTCCACTCTTACCGAACCGATCATAGCCCGAGGATCTCCAGAATGGTTTCTCTTCCCATCCCTGCACTATCACCTCTGATGTCCCTACATCACCCACCCTTGGCCCCTTTTCTTCCTCATCTACTCACTGCCCCTTGGCCACATTATCCATAGACATGGGGTCAGGTTCCACATGTACTCTGACGACACCCAGCTCTCCCTCTCCACCACCTCTCTCGACCCCTCCACTACCTCGGTGCTGTCAGACAGCTTGTCCGACAGCCAGTCGTGAATGAGTCTTAGCTTCCCCCAGTTAAATACTAAGGAGACTGAAGCCATTGTCTTCATCCCCAGCATGCACAGTTGTTGAAGAACAGTGATTGTAATGAAGAGAATGTTGTTCATTTGGCCATTATACTGCACACTCGACAAAGCAGCTCGCTTGATTGGCACCCCATCCACCACCCTAAACATTCACTCCCTTCTCCACCGGCACACAGTGGCTGCAGTGTGTACCATCCACAGGATGCACTGCAGCAACTCGCCAAGGCTTTTTCGACAGCACCTCCCAAACCCGCGACCTCTACCACCTAGAAGGACAAAGGCAGCAGGCACATGGGAACAACACCACCTGCACGTTCCCCTCCAAGTCACACACCATCCCGACTTGGAAATATATCGCCGTTCCTTCATCGTCGCTGGGTCAAAATCCTGGAACTCTCTTCCTAACAGCACTGTGGGAGAACCTTCACCACACGGACTGCAGCGGTTCAAGAAGGCGGCTCACCACCACCTTCTCAAGGGCAATAAATGCCGGCCTCGCCAGCGATGCCCACATCCCATGAACAAATTTTTAAAAACTGTCGGATAGGGCAATTTGTGCTGTGGGCCAGTTGGCAGAATTGGCTGAATATTGACGATGAAGATAAGGAGGAGGAGGAGGAAACTAGAGAAAGGAAATTGTTCTCACGGTCTTTGAGGCTGAGGAGGATGATGATGATGAGAGAGGATGTGAAGTTCAAGTCTACCTATACATCCCTGGACCTAGATTATGCCCCATGTTCCTCTGCCACTATCTGCTTGGACCCATCGCCTACTCTCACTCCCATGCACCAGCTCAAATCCATTCACCTAGTGGACTGAGATAGTTAGTGAGAATGTAGCACTGAGTGATTCACACTGTACGAGGGAGATGGACGAGTGAGGTGTGGGTAAGGATGCCCATGAATTCGGAGTAGTGGGACCCAGATCTCATGGGTACTCACCTGAACAGAAGGATGTTGGAGGAACATTGCACCTATGTGCAGGTGCTGACGTCTGTCTCCAAGGACTGTGCAGGTGTGACTCTGGAACTACAGATGCAATTTCTGGCAACTTCGGGGAAGCTTTTTCCTCACTGCAGGACACAATGGAGGATATAGTAGCTTTGCTGGAACCTGCTGCGGCACCTCACCTGCTGAAGCAGCCAGAGACCTTTCGGTACCTCCTGGGAGTGAATGCCCTAGAGGTAGTAGGGGAGACAATAGACAGCACCCTGCGTACAGGCTTCCTGACACTAGTGGGCGGGATACAGCCTGCTGTCTCTCCAGGCTTTCAGGAGCTGATAGCTGCCATTAGACCGGCCATCCCGCTGGTCAGTGGGGTCACAGATCTAGGGCCCAGTAGAATGGACAACAGCACATGCTAAGTGTCTGGCCTTCCCCCTCAAAGCACCAAGCTGCCCGGGCACAAGCTCCAGAGATGTGGCCTGGAGCAAGCTGCCATGGGAAGAGAACCACCTCAGTCCAATGAGCCTTTAGTGGAGCATGAGCACACAGCTACCTCTTGGGATACTGTCCCTCTAGTTGCACCTAGGAGATGCTCTCAAATAGGAGAAATGTTTAGTCACCAAGGGGAAGCACAGCATTACGATAGAGCAGGTTGGCATGTGTTCACTTTGGGAATTGTTGTATTCATAGAAGAATCATGGGAATTTACAATGCAGTAGGAGGCCATTCAGCCCATCATGTCTGTGCCGGCCAAAAAAGAGCTATCCAGCCTAATCCCACTTTCCAGCACTTGGTCTGCAGTCCTGTAGGTTACGGCACTTCAAGTGCACATCCAAGTACTTTTTAAATGAGTTGAGGGTTTCTGCCTCAACCATCCTCTCAGGCAGTGAGTTCCAGACCCCCACCACCCTCTGGGTGAAAAATATTCTCCTCAGCTCCCCTCTAATCCTTCTACCAAATATTTTAAATCTATGCCCCCTGGTTATTGACCTCTCTGCTAAGGGAAATAGGTCCTTCCTATCCACTCTATCTAGGCCCCTCATAATTTTATACACTTCAATTAAATCTCCCCTCAGCCTCCTCTGTTCCAAAGAGAACAATCCCAGCCTATCCAATCTTTCCCCATAACTAAAATTCTCCAGTCCTGGCAACATCCTCGTAAATCTCCTCTGTACCCTCTCTAGTGCAATTACATCCTTCCTGTAATGTGGTGACCAGAAATGTACGCAGTACTCAAGCTGTGGCCTAACTAGTGTTTTATACAGTTCCAGCATAACCTCCCTGCTCTTATATTCTATGCCTCAGCTAATAAAGGAAAGTATCCCGTATGCCTTCTTAACCACCTTATCTACTTGTCCTGGTACCTTCAGGGATCTGTGGACATGCACTCCAAGGGCCTTCTGTATTAAAGGAGACTGTGTACTTATGCCAGGCTCTGTTATTCATGGAGATTAGACCTACTTGGTCCTGACATTCAATCAGATAATGATTACTGGCAGGGTCACATGGGGCAAAGAGGCCTGGTGTGTTGTCATTTTCTAGGATATAAAGGATTGGATTGAAGGATTTGTCCTTTATTTAAAGGTGGGGTGTTAAGGCTCTGTAATCATAGATAGACTGTGTTTAACAGAAGAGGTGACTTCAGTGATCGATTGTCCTTTGGTGCCCTTTGTAGCAGTCACTGAGGAGTTCTCTGACTGAGGTCATCGTGATGATCTCCTCCATGTACTTCTGCCTCCCAAGCAGCAGGGGTCACCTCTCCAGAAATGTCCATGTCCAGACCTTTTTGTGAGGCCAAATTGTGCAGAGGACAGCAGGCGACAACTGTGCAGGAAGTACGAGCTGGAGCAGACTGGAGATCGCCACTGACCTGTAAAGGCAATGAAAGCTCCCCTTTGAGGCCCTGACTGTTCTCTTGCTGACCACTCTGGTAGAGGCATGCGCTTCATTGTAGCCACTCCTCGACTGCTCTCAGGGGGGGGGTCATTATCTACAGGCCTGGGGAATAGGCCTTGTCGTCCACAAGCCATCCTTGGAACTCCGTTTTGCTGAGGGGGTTTTTCTATCGGAACTTACAAAGCATCGAGGGTGTTAATTATTGCACTCTGAACCTCGGGCCATCACATCACCCTTTCAAACTGGATGAATTCCTCAGCTCTCCTGAAAGGTGGGTCAGTCGCCTGACAAAGGCATCCCTGAACAGCACCCTTGCTGATATAACACAGAGCCCCGGTTGGCTTCCTGAAATGACCTGGTGCTATAAAAGTTGAGCGCAGTCAGGTCCTGAGAAAGATAGATCAGAGTATTTCCAATATGGTAACTGTGGGTGAGCAGAGAGATTTAGAGGTCTAAGTACAGAAATCATTAAAAGCTAGTGGACAGGTACAAAAAATAATTTAAAAGGCTAAACATAAAAATAGTAGAAAATAGGAGCAGGGGTAGGCCATTCAGCCCTTCGAGCTTCTTCGCCATTCAATATGATCATGGCTGATCCTCTATCTCAATACCATATTCCCACTCTCTCCCCATACCCTTTTGTGTCTAGAAATCTATCTAGCTCCTTCTTAAATATATTCAGTGACTTGGCCTCCACAGCCTTCTGTGGTAGAGAATTCCACAGGTTCACCACCCTCTGAGTGAAGAAATTTCTCCTTATCTCAGTCCTAAATGTCCTACCCCATATCCTGAGACTGTGACACCTCGTTCTGGACCCCCAGCCAGGGGAAACATCCTCCCTCCGTCCAGTCTGTCTAGCCCTGTCAGGATTTTGTATGTTTCAGTGAGATTCCCTCTCATTCTTCTAAACTCGAGTGAATACAGGCTGAGTCGACCCAATCTCTCCTCATACAACAGTCCTGCCATCCCAGGAATCAGTCTGGTGAACCTTTGCTGCACTCCCTCTATGGCAAGTATATCCTTTCTTAGGTAAGGAGACCAAAACTGCACACAATATTCCAGGTGTGGTCTCACCAAGGCCCTGTATAACTGCAGTAAGACATCCTTGCTCCTGTACTCAAATCCTCTTGCAATGAAGGCCAACATACCATTTGCCTTCCTAACTGCTTGCTGCACCTGCATGTTTGATTTAAGTGACTGGTGTACAAGGACACCCAGGTCCCTTTGTACATCAACATTTCCCAATCTATCACCATTTAAATAATACTCTGCCTTTCAGTTTTTCCTTCAGAAGTGGATAACTTCACATTTATCCATGATATACTGCATCTGCCATGTGTATCTGGCCACTCACTCAACTTGTTTAAATCACCTTGAAGCCTCTTTGCATCCTCCTCACAACTCACGATCCCACCTAGTTTTGTGTCGTCAGCAAACTTGGAAATATTACATTTGGTTCCCTCATCCAAATCATTGATATATATTGTGACTAACTGGAGCCCAAGCACTGATCCCTGTGGTACCCCACTAGTCACCGCCTGCCATCCGGAAAAAGACCCATTTATTCCTACTCTCTGTTTCCTGTCTGTCAACCAATTCTCAATCCATGTCAGTATATTCCCCCCAATCCCATGTGCTTTAATTTTGCACACTAACCTCTTATGTGGGACTTTATCAAAGGCCTTCTGAAAATCCAAATAAACCACATCCACTGGTTCTCCCTTATCTATTCTACCAGTTACATCCTCAAAAAAAAATGGAACGTTAGCCTTTATCTCAAGAGGGCTGGAGTGCAAAAGGGTGGAAGTTACATTACAGCTGTGCTGAGCTTTGTTGGACCCCATCTGGAGAACTGCATTCAGTTCTGGGCCCCGCACCTCAGGGGGTGGAGCGCAGATTCACCAGAATGATACCGGGGCTAAAAGGGTTAAATTATGAGCACAGGTTGGATGGACTAGGCCTGTATTCCTGTGAATATCGGAGATTAACGGGTGATCTAATTAAAGTGTTTAAGATAATTACAGGATTTGATCGGGTAGATAGAGAGAAACTATTTCCTCTGGTGGGGGGAGTCCAGAACAAGGGGGCATAACCTTAAAATTAGAGCTAGGCCGTTCAGGGGTGATGTCAGGAAGCACTTCTTCACACAAAGGGTAGTGGAAATCTGGAACTCTCTCCCCCCAAAAGCTGTTGAGGCTGGGGGTCAATTAAAAATTTCAAAACTGGGATTGATAGATTTTTGTTAGGTAAGGGTATTAAGGGTTGCGGAAACAAGGCGGGTAAATGGAGTTAAGATACAGATCAGCCACGATCTAATTGAATGGTGGAACAGGCTCGAGGGGCTGAATGGCCTCATCCTATTCCTATGTTCATAGAGACAGAGAGTTTTTGGAAAGATGACTGCGATGGCCTACTCCCCGTGCCTATGTTCCTATGAATCCATTGCTGGAGACGCTACGATTGGATAGGTAATAGTGGAACCAATCAGGGGCAGTCCCTCTGAGCTGGACAATGGTGGGGAGGTGTTGGTGTCGACAGCTACAGAGAGGTGCATGATCTGTTGAAGAGTGGGCTTAAGAAATAGGAGCAGGTGTAGGCCACACAGCCCCTCGAGCCTGCTCCGCCATTCAATAAGATCATGGCTGATCTTCGACCTCAACTCCACTTTCCCGCCCGATCCCCATATCCCTTGATTCCTTTAGTGTCAAAATATCCATCAATCTCAGACTTGAACATACTCAACGACTGAGCATCCACAGCCCTCTGGGATAGAGAATTCCAAAGATTCACAACCCTCTGAGTGAAGAAACTTTTCCTCGTCTTGGTCCTAAATGGCCGACCCCTTATCCCGAGACTATGTCTCCTAGTTCTGGACTCTCCAGCCAGGGGAATCAGCCTCTCGGCATCTACCCCATCAAGCCCTCTAAGAATTTTATACGTTTCTATGAGATCACCTCTCATTCTTTTAAACTCCAGAGAGTATAGGCCCATTCTACTCAATCTCTCCTCATAGGACAACCCTCTCATCCCAGGAATCAATCTAGTGAACCTTTGTTGCACCACCTCTAAGGCAAGTATATCCTTCCTTAGATAAGGAGACCAAAACTGTACACAGTACTCCAGGTGTGGTCTCACCAAAGCCCTGTAAAATTGCAGCAAGACCTCCTTACTCTTATACTCCAACCCCCTTGCAATGAAGGCCAACAAACCATTTGCTTTCCTAATTGCTTGTTCTACCTGTATGTTAACTTTCTGTGTTTCATGTACAAGGACACCTGAATCCCTCTGACTACCAATATTCAATAGTTTCTCACCTTTTAAAAAATATTCTGTTTTTCTATTCTTCCTACCAAGGTGAATAACCTCACATTTCCCCACATTATACTCCATCTGCCACCTTCTTGCCCACTCACTTAACTTGTCTATATCCCTTTGAAGACTCTTTGTCCCCCTCACAGCTTACTTTCCCACCTAGCTTTGTATTGTCAGCAAACTTGGATACATTACACTCTGTCCCTGCATCTAAATCATTAAGTAGATTATAAATAGCTGAGGCCCCAGCACTGATCCTTGCGGCACCCCACTAGTTACTGCCTGCCAACCTGAAAATAACCCGTTTATTCCTACTCTCTATTTTCAGTCTGTTAACCAATCCTCTATCCATGCTAATATATTACCCCCATCCCCATCCTGTGTAACAACCTTTGGTGTGGCACCTTATCGAATGCCTTTTGAAAATCCAAATATACCACATCCATTGGTTCCCCTTTATCTACCATGTTAATTACACCCTCAAAAAACTCCTGTAGATTTGTCAAACACGATTTACCTTTCATAAAACCATGTTGACTCTGCCTAATCATATTATGATTTTCTAAGTGCCCTGTTACCTTAATAATGGATTCCAGCATTTTCCCGATGACTGACATCAGGGTAACTGGCTTGTAATTCCCTGTTTTCTCTCTCCCTCCTTTCTTGAATAGCAGGGTTACATTTGCCACCTTCCAATCCACGGGGACCGTTCTAGAATCTAGAGAATTTTGGAAGATCACAACCAATGCATCCACTGTCTCTGCAGTCACCTCTTTTAGAACCCTCGGATGTAGGCCGTCAGGTCCAGGGAATTTATCAGCTTTTAGTCCCATTAATTTCTCTAGTACTTTATCTTTTCTGATATTAATTACTTTAAGTTCCTCACTCTCATTAGATCCTTGGTTCCCCACTATTTCTGGTATGTTTTTTGGGTCTTCTATTGTGAAGACAGATACAAAACATTTGTTTAATGTCTCTGCCATTTCCTTATTCTCCATTATAATTTCTCCTGTCTCAGCCTCTAAGGGACCCATGTTTACTTTCGCGAATCTCTTCCTTTTTACATACTTGTAGAAGCTATTACAATCTGTTTTTATATTTCTTGCGAGTTTACTCTCATTCTATTTTCTCCCTCTTTATTAATTTTTTGGTCATCCTTTGCTGGTTCCTAAAAGTCTCCCAATCTTCAGGCTTTTTTTTTCAAAAAATATACTTTATTCATAAAATTTGCAGCAGTACATACAATACAGTTGTCATATCACTTTCCAAACGTACACAAAAACTCTCCCAATCTTCAGGCTTACTACTCTTCTTGGCAACATTATAAGCCTCTTCTTTTAATTTAATCCTACCCTTAACTTCTTCAGCTAGCCATGGATGGATCACTTTTCCCATGGAGTTCTCATTCCTCAATGGAAAGTATATTCGTTGAGAATTGTGAAATATTTCTTTAAATGTTCACCATTGCTTATCTACCGTCATATATTTTAGCTGTCCTCAGCTCACTGTGCACGGATATAGGTATAAAAACCACCTGATTTGTCTGATTAGGTTAATGACTTGTTACTTGTCCAATAATATGGAGAGATATGTACGGACTCAGTGAAGAGGGGTGGGAATTCCAGACCTGGCGATGGAGATCGGCTGCCCATTATAAAAACCGTTATAGATTCCCATTTCCGCTGATTTTAAATGGAAATGAAAACCAGGAGGTTTCTATAAGTGAGGCCGATCCGTAACACCAGGTTTACATCTGGGTGGCAAGTTGAAAATGTAACCCCAGTGTTTTTTCGCTAATGTTTGCCATTTTCATGGGCAATTCAATACTGCTGATTTGATGGATTTTCCAATATGATGAAAATTAATTCACAATGCAGATGAACCCCAGGCATTAATAACATTTTGGCACCCGATGACGGAATTGAAACCACTGAGCAGGGCCATGTGTTGGAGTCCATGAGACCCTGATCCCGCAGAACGAAAACTGTAATTAATCACTTTGTATTTTTTATATTGGTACATAATGCAACTACAGCCCTTAAATGATTCAACATGTCCCATCAAAAGAACATTCCCAAATTTAGAAAAACATTAATTCCTTTGGTGTCCTCAGGGAAAGTTTAGCAACTGTGGAAATAATTCTTGCTATTCATCATTGCTCAGATTTCTCAGCACTGTTTTCCTTTTTGACGCAGATATCCGTTTGTGATACCACAGAAGCTGTACTGAATTATTGTGATAAACAAACATATCCTCTTAATACCCCTTTAATGATATGCCAGGCTTATTGTTTTCCGTGCACAAGCCAGTGTTATTTTTATGGAACAAGAACTGAAAAAGCTGGAATACTCTCCGCTTGCCTGGATGAGTACAGCTGCAACAACACATCAAGAAGCTCGACACCATCCAGGACAAAGCAGCCCGCTTGATGGGCACCCCATCCACCACCCTAAACATTCACCCTCTCCATCACCGTGGCTGCAGTGTGTACCATCCACAGGATAGCAACTCGCCAAGGCTTCTTCGACAGCACCTCCCAAACCCGCAACCTCTACCACCTAGAAGGACAAGGGCAGCAGGCACATGGGAACAACACCACCTGCACGTTCCCCTCCAAGTCACACACCATCCCGACTTGGAAATATATCGCCGTTCCTTCATCATCGCTGGGTCAAAATCCTGGAACTCCCTTCCTAACAGCACTGTGGGAGAACCTTCACCACACGGACTGCAGCGGTTCAAGAAGGCGGCTCACCACCATCTTCTGAAGGGCAATTAGGGATGGGCAATAAATGCCGGCCTCGCCAGTGACACCCACGTCTCAAGAATGAATTTTTAAAAACTCAGCAGGTCAAGTAGCGTCCGTGGAGAGAGAAACACAAGCCAACACTTGAGGAACTGAACCCTTCCTGAGAACTCAGAACCATTCCCAGCTCCGAGGAAGGGTAGAACAGGCGAGATGTCGACCTGTGATGGCCCTGTGGATGCCTCCAGACTCACGGAGTGCTTCCAGCATCTTCTGTCCATGGTTCGGATTTGCAGCATCTGGGAATTTTTAACTTTACGTATTTCCTAATCGAAACGCGTTATCTGTTTGGCGGCCTTTACGTCAGGTGCTTCAAAGCAGCAACAGGCAGTGATCGGTCACTCAACGTGTGCTGTCCCGACTGTTAGCAGCCTGACGAGAGAATGTAACGGACAGGGGCACATTTACTGGTCTCCATTATCCAGCTTCATTCGAAACCTGCTTACAGCTTCAGAGGCCTCCCAGATGTGTGGGATATATCCCTGCCTCCTCAACAGTAGGGCTAGCCAGTGTGCTTAGGTGAAATGTTGGAAGCTCCTCTCATCGCCAATGAGTAAAAGCACTGCCCTTACAGTCAAGAATGAAAGGACTACTATTCATATAGTGGCTTTCACAACCTCAGGACGTTCCCAAGCACTTCACAATAAAGTGTTTTTTTAAATTTGAAGTGTAGCCGCTGTTGCAATGTAGAAAAAAACGGCAGCCAATTTGCGCACAGCAAGATCCCACAAACAGCAATGTGATAAATGACCAGATAGACTGGCCTCGATTTCAATTCGGGGCAGGATTGGTCCGTGGGGGTGAGGCGAGCGTGGGGAGGAGTGGTTGCCAGGGCGATCGACAAGCTCGCATGCCGAGGCCTAGAGAGGTTTTAACTCCCGGGCCTCGTTTCGATATTCAGGCTTCAACTTCCGCCGGAACCTGGCAGGAATCACTGCCTGGTGGGTGGGCAGGCGGGAATGGGTACCCGGGCCGCAGGAGGACAGGGCGGGCACCTGCGGGCACGGTCCCCAGCAGTCAGGTAAGCCTCAGAGACGGGGGAGGGGTAGCCCGGGGCAGGGGAGGCTCAAGGTTTCCTTGTGGGAGCTGGAGGTGCACTTCCTGCTCGCAAGGAAACAGAAAAAAAATGAATAAAAACTTACCTTTCTGGGCCTCTACCGGCCCCCAACTTGGACCCTGGCAGGTTTGCCCTGGCAGGGAAAGCCACGGCTTCTCCCCTGCTCAGGCCTCATGTTCAAATCTCCACAGGTTTCCGAAATGAGGCCCTGTTGTCCTTTGGACTCTCCCTGCTGCCTCTCCACACTTTTTGTTCTAATCCCTCACCCCTCCCCCAATCCACCATTTACCCCCCTCTCCAATCCTTGAGGTGTCCATTTCTCCCTTCCCTGCAGCCCCCGCCCCCCCCCCCCAGCCCCTGCCTTATCCTACTCGGCAGTCCCCTCTTCCCTAACTATAACAGCGAATGCACAGAGAGAGTTTAACCAACTTCAAGCATAACCCCAGTCATGGCCGTCAACACTAGTTTTGAAGAGCAGGAATGGGATTCCCTAAAATGACTCAGTGAAGCATTTATTATTGAACTGGCAATAAATGGGAAGTTGTGTCCGAACCTCGTGCGGGTTTGAAGAACCAACACTGCATCGGCATATAAATGGCAAATGAATTTCAATATCGATAAGCGTGAGGTGGTGCATTTTGGTAGGAAGAATAATGCGGGGAGGGGGGGCCACATACTCCTTGGATAATAAGAGTCTGACTGGGATGGAGGAGCAGAGGGATCTGGGGGTACAGATACACAAATCACTAAAAGTAGCGACACAGGTCAACTAAGCCATAAAAATGCAAACCAAGCACTGGGGTTCATTTCTCGAGAAATAGAATTGAAAAGCAGAGAAGTTATGTTAAACTTGTATAGAACCTTGGTTAGACCACACTTAGTGTTCTGTGAACAGTTCAGGTCTCCATATTATAAAAAGGATATAGAGGCATTGGAGAAGGTGCAGTAAAGATTTACAAGGATGATACCAGAACTGAGAGGTTATACCTATCAGGAAAGACTGAACAGCCTGGGGCTCTTTTCTCTAGAAAAGAGAAGACTGAGGGGTGACCTGACAGAGGTCTTTCAAATTATGAGAGGGTTTGATGTTGTAGACGTAGAGAAGATGTTTCCACTTGTGGGGGAGATCAAAACTAGAGGTCATAAATATAAGATATTAAATATATCCATAATAATGATAATAAATCCATTAAGGAATTCAGGAGAAACTTCTTTACCCGGAGAGAGGTTAGAATGTAGAATTCGCTACCATAAGGAGTAGTTGAGGTGAATAGCATAGATGCATTTAAGGGGAAGGTAGATAAACAGATGAGGGAGAAAGGAATAGAAGGATATGGTGATAGGGTGAGATGAAGTAAGGTGGGAGGAGGCTCGTGTGGAGCATAAACACTGACATAGGCCATCTGGGCCGAATGGCCTGTGTCTATGCTGTAAAATTCTATGTAATTCTATGTACAAAGTAGCCTTATATCTGATAGATAGTAAAAGTGAACTAAGAACTTTAGAACTTGCATTTATATTGTGACTTCCATTTCTTCAGGGCTTCCCAATACACTTTATGGCCAATGAAGTACCTTTGTAGGGGGATGCAGCAGCCAATTTGCGCACAGCAAGATCCCAGAAACAGCAAATGGGAGAAATGACCAGTTAATCTGTTTTTGGTGGTATTTGAAGGTTGAATGGCCAGGTTGCTGGAAGAACTCTTCAAACAGTGGCAAGGGATCTTCAACTCCATCTGACAAAACAGACAGAGCCTGGGATTTACAGTGCAACAATCTCTCAGTACTGCACCAAAGTACCAGCCTAGATTATGGACACAAGTTTTTTTTTCCTCCATTCATTCTCGGGATGTTGGCATCGCTGGCAAGGCCCGCCATTTGTTGTCCATCCCTAGTTGCCCTAAGAAGATGGTGGTGGGCCTTCTTCTTGAACCACTGCAATGTGGCGATACAACTGAATGGTTTGCTAGGTCACTTCAGAGGGCTGTTAGCAGTCAACCACATCGGTGTGGGACTGGAGTCGCAGAGAAACCAGACCCGGTAAGGACGGCAGGTTTCCTTCCCTAAACAGCTTTACTGAACCAATTGTTTTTTTACGACAATCCGATAGTTTCATTTTCACTTTTACTGATACCAGCTTTTTAGTTCCAGATTATTTAAACTGAATTCAAATTTTCATCCCCATCCTCAACGATGGCGTAGACCCGCACATGAGTGCAAAAGACAAGACTGAAACATTTGCAACCATCTTCAGCCAGAAGTGCCGAGTGGATGATCCATCTCGGCCTCCTCCCGATATCCTCACCATCACAGATGCCAGTCTTCAGCCAATTCGATTCACTCCACGTGATATCAAGAAACGGCTGAGTGCACTGGATACAGCAAAGGCTATGGGCCCCGACAACATCCCAGCTGTAGTGCTGAAGACTTGTGCTCCAGAACTAACCACGCCTCTAGCCAAACTGTTCCACGACAGCTACAACACTGGCATCTACCCAACAATGTGGAAAATTGCCCACAAAAAGCAGGACAAATCCAATCCGGCCAATTACCGTCCCATCAGCCTACTCTCAATCATCAGCAAAGTGATGGAAGGTGCTATCAAGCGGCACTTACTCACCAATAACCTGCTCACCAATGCTCAGTTTGGGTTCCACCAGGATCACTCGGCTCCAGACCTCATTACAGCCTTGATCCAAACATGGACAAAAGAGCTGAATTCCAGAGGTGCGGTGAGAGTGACTGCCCTTGACATCAAGGCAGCATTTGACCAAGTGTGGCACCAAGGAGCCCTAATAAAATTGAAGTCAATGGGAATCAGGGGGAAAACTCTCCAGTGGCTGGAATTGTACCTAGCACAAAGGAAGATGGTAGTGGTTGTTGGAGGCCAAGCATCTCAGCCCCAGGGCATTGCTGCAGGAGTTCCTCAGGGCAGTGCCTTAGGCCCAACCATCTTCAGCTGCTTCATCAATGACCTTCCCTCCATCGTAAGGTCAGAAATGGGGATGCTCGCTGATGATTGCACAGTGTTCAGTTCCATTCGCAACCCCTCAGATAATTAAGCTGTCCGTGCCCACATGCAGCAAGACCTGGACAACATCCAGGCTTGGGCTCATAAGTGGCAAGTAACATTCGCGCCAGACAAGTGCCAGGCAATGACCATCTCCAACAAGAGAGAGTCTAACCACCTCCCCTTGACATTCAATGGCATTACCATCACCGAATCCCCTACCATCAACATCCTGGGGGTCACCATTGACCAGAAACTTAACTGGACCAGCCACATAAATACTGTGGCTACAAGAGCAGGTCAGAGGCTGGGTATTCTGCAGGGAATGACTCACCTCCTGACTCCCCAAAGCCTTTCCACCATCTACAAGGCACAAGTCAGGAGTGTGATGGAATACTCTCCACTTGCCTGGATGAGTGCAGCTCCAACAACACTCAAGAAGCTCGACACCACCCAGGACAAAGCAGCCCACTTGATTGGCACCCCATCCACCACCCTAAACATTCACTCCCTTCACCACCAGCGCACTGTGGCTGCAGTGTGTACCATCCACAGGATGCACTGCAGCAACTCGCCAAGGCTTCTTCGACAACACCTCCCAAACCCGCGACCTCTACCACCTCGAAGGACAAGGGCAGCAGGCACATGGGAACAACACCACCTGCACGTTCCCCTCCAAGTCACACACCATCCCGACTTGGAAATATATCGCCGTTCCTTCATCGTCGCTGGGTCAAAATCCTGGAACTCCCTTCCTAACAGCACTGTGGGAGAACCGTCACCACACGGACTGCAGCGGTTCAAGAAGGCGGCTCACCACCACCTTCTCAAGGGCAGTTAGGGATGGGCAATAAATGCCGGCCTTGCCAGCGATGCCCACATCCAATGAACAAATTAAAAAAAAATTCCCAGATCCTGGAACCTCCCACACTATTCCGACACCATACAACTATCCACAATATTCCTCCCCTCCAAAATGCCTCCACCCCACCCCATTGGTCTCACATCCCCAGGCCACCCTATCACCACCATTAAATCCATATCAGCCATCCCTCCTTCTCATTACTTCTGTAAACCTCCTACCTACCAGCAACATGGAGCATCTCCCCTACAATCTTCCTCAGAATCTAGGAGTATCTTACCTACAATCTTCCTCAGAATCTAGGAGTATCTTACCTACAATCTTCCTCAGAAAATAGGAGTACCTTCCCTACAATCTTTCTCAGAAACTCGGAGCATCTTCCCTACAATCTTTCTCAGAAACTCGGAGCATCGTCCCTACAACCTTCCTCAGAAACTCGGACCATCTTCCCTACAATCTTCCTCAGAAACTCAGAGCATCTTCCCTACAATCTTCCTCAGAAACTCGGAGTATCGTCCCTACAATCTTCCTCAGAAACTCAGAGCATCTTCCCTACAATCTTCCTCAGAAACTCAGAGCATCTTCCCTACAATCTTCCTCAGGAACTCGGAGTATCGTCCCTACAATCTTCCTCAGGAACTCGGAGTATCGTCCCTACAATCTTCCTCAGAAACTCGGAGTATCGTCCCTACAATCTTCCTCAGAATCTCAGAGCATCTTCCCTACAATCTTCCTCAGAAACTCGGAGCATCTTCCCTACAATCTTCCTCAGAAACGCGGAGCATCTTCCCCACAATCTTCCTCAGAAACGCGGAGCATCTTCCCTACAATCTTCCTCAGAAACTCGGAGTATCGTCCCTACAATCTTCCTCAGAAACTCGGAGCATCTTCCCTACAATCTTCCTCAGAATCTCAGAGCATCTTCCCTACAATCTTCCTCAGAAACTCAGAGCATCTTCCCTACAATTTTCCACTAGATCCCGGAATTTTTAAAAAGATAAGACTTGCATTTATTTACATAGCTGTACACACATATAATAATAGAGCCCACTGATTTACAATTTCCATGCAATATGGACATAATCACATAATGTGAACCAAAAATACCATTAACACTCCCATAATACTGTTAATAAAAATGCAGTCTTAATGATGTGACCACCATAAATTAGGAGGATTCATAGCATGTTGCAAGTCTCAACCTAGATTCAGTCCCACTCCAGGACCTGAGCACATAATTCAGGCTGACACTGCAGTGCAGTACTGAAGGAGTGCTGTACTGTCAGAGGTGCCGTCTTTTGGATAAGACATTAAACCGAGGCCCGTCTGCCGTCTCAGGTGGACGTAAAGATCCCATGGCACTATTTTGAAGAAGAGACGGGGAGTTCACCCGATTTCCGGATCAATATTAATCCCTCAACCAACATCACTAAAAAGCAGATTATCTGGTTATTTATCACATTGCTGTTTGTGAGATCTTGCTGTGCTCAAATTAGCTGCTGCATTTCCTACATTACAACAGTGACTACACTTCAAAAATACTTCATTGACTGTAAAGCGCTTTTGGACGTCCTGAGGAGGTGAAAGGTGCTATATAAATGTAAGTTCTTTCTTTCCTTTATATATAAGATAGTTATGAGAACGGAAATGGTAAATCTGGAATAAATTAAACTATGGGAATAGGTTCAAACTAGTAAAGGGTAACTTTCGGACTGATATCAGGAAGTTCTTCACACCAGAGAATGATCAACATTTGGAATGGAATCCTGGATGGTGTCACAGAGCCAAAAACCCTGGAACCATTAAAAAAAAGTAGATGCAAGACTGTTGGGACTGTATTGTTCTGGATGGATGAATTAAGAAGGACCAAAGTGGCTTTTCTCATCTGTAAGTATCTTGCGACTTGTGTTTCCGTGCAACTATATCCTTTGGAAAATGCAGATTGCCATCTCGTCACGGAAAGGTAAACACTGCCACCTACAGGACAGGCCTCGATATCGTTTGAAGCATACGGTTGAAGTCAACTCTCCTGCTAACCCACCCCTCACACCGTGCACTTATCCGGTAAAACCACTCGATGGATAGACCGGTTTCTGGGACGCAGAGGTTTGTGGGTATTTTAGCAGCCATTATTGACCTATTGGCATGTCGAGCAACCAGTGGCGGGAGCTTGTACTACGTGCAAGTGCGTCAAGCAAGTCATCGATGCATTGTTCACCAGATTTCAGTCCACCTCCTGATGGGCTGCCCCTTCGCGCAGAGGGTGTGGGGAGAGATGCGTTGGTATCTGTCCCAGTTCATCCCCAACAGCTCGGTAACACAGGACGCTGTGCTCTATGGGCTGTTCCCCGGGACGGACACTGAGACAGATATCACCTGCAGCTGGAAGACCATCAATCGGTGAAGGAGGCCCTTTGGTCCGCCTGAAACCTTCCAGCTGAGGGAGCTGTCCACGACCGAGTGTTGCCGACTGGCACATTCTAAGGTGCAGGAGCTCGTGCTGCGGGACGCTCTGAGGCGAGGTGCGATCTGCGCAAAGGCTCTATGGGGAAAGGCCACCGTGTAAGGCCATCCCACCTTGTAATGTACAGAATGTATTAGAAGATATGTACTGTGTTTTGAATTGTAACAATGGAATCGTATTGCGTACAATCCGTGTTGTATTGTTTTGAATTGTACCTTGGAATTGTGGTATCTTTAAATTTTATGAAATAAAGTATATTTTGAAACTCAGTCCATCTGCTCTCCCATAGGCAGGGGTCAGCTGTGTGGCAGGGCGTCCAAGGGGGTCACAGGTCATACCCATGCGGTCATTCCGCACCCCTTTTACAATCCCATCAGCTACCTCGTTAGGTTACCACTCAATCAATGTGCAGCTCATGTTGGAACACACCATGATTTCATCATTTGGAGGCAGTTCACCATTGAGCCATTCTGTAGCAGAAAGACAAGTGTCTGTGTGGGTCCCAGGAGATCAAGGCTACCCTCTACCGCAGAGGTGGCATGACCCATAGCTGCAGAGGGTAGCTTTGACTGGACAGGAGCCACCCTGAGATTTGTCTTTCTGGGTCAAAAATTGGTGGGATTATGGAGTGCCTTCAAATGAAGACACCATCAGAACGGCCTGGAAAGTGAGCACTGACTTGCATAATGCAGTGCTGGTGGTTACAAACAAGCAGAATATTCAGAGAGCACAGTCTGTTCCTATTCATTAGGCATTGTCAGTGTGTCGGAGCAGGTAAGGCCATGTGGGTACAATCTATAACCCTCTGGACTTTTCGGGTTCCTGACGCTCTATATCATTGCACATCCTCCCACACTGCTGTCCATTGCCCGTGGGGAAGGAGATGAAATTGCTTGCTTGAGCAAACAAGGCATTGGTCACTTTCTTTATACATCAATGGAGAACTGTTTGTCTTCTGTTGCCGATGTCCCCAGTGGTAGCCTAGAGTGAACCTGAAACATTCAACACTGCAACACATGAAGCAGAAGGACCAGCCTGAATTCCCGATCTGTGCTGTTAGCTGATCTCAGCTGGTCAGCAGTTGGATGTGACCATAGCATCCCTGGGCTAGGAAGGGGAGAGAGGAAAATTGGCCTTGAAATCCAGAGATCGTGAGTTCATAATCCCACCATGGCAGTTTGAGAATTTAAATTCAGTTTTTAAAAATCTGGAAATCAGCAAAAGTGACCATGAAGTGTAAAAATCCACCTGCTTCACTCATAGAATCATAGAATGGTTGCAGCCCAGAAGGAGGCCATTTGGCCCATCGAGTCTATGCCAGCTCTCTGCAAGAGCAATCCTTCAGGGAAGGAAACTTGCTGTCCTTACCCGGTCTGGCCGATATGTGACTCCAATCCCACACCAATGTGGTTGACTCTTAACTGCCCTCTGAAACCACTCATCTGTAGAAGGCCCACCACCACCTTCCCTTGTGTAATTTATATGCAATGACCCCTGGTCTTCCACAATCTATTAAATTGAAATAATCTATCAACAGGAACACAATCTCTCCTTTAACTATTTTCTATACCTCTGTCGAACCATCCCCTAAGTCTACGCATCTAAAAAATGAATAGTCCCAGCTTTTTAAGTCTCTCTGAGTAACTAAGTGTTTTTAAGCTGGGAATCATTCCAGAGGCTTTCCCCTGAACCTTTTCCAAAGCCTCTCAATATCACCCACCATTTGAGGGGAGGACGGAGCAGGTAATGGAAGAGGGCAGATCCAGCCTTTAGCCAGAGCTCGTCAGCATCAGTTGATTAACCAGCACGTCAGCTGATCCACCCCTTCCCCCACCCCCTCATTAACACTCGACAACATCACCTCTGCCAGTACTGAGGGAGCGCTGCACTGGCGGAGGGGCCGCCTTTCAGATGAAACGTTAAACCGAGCCCCCATCTGCCCTCTCAGGCGGACATAAAAGATCCCATTGTGCTATTTCGAAGAAGAGCAGGGGAGTTCTCCCCGGTGTCCCGGCCAATATTTATCCCTCAACCAACATCACTAAAAAAACAGATTATCTGTTCATGTATTTTATTGCTGTTTGTGGGATCTTGCTGTGCGCAAATTAGCTGCCGGGTTCCTTACATTACAACAGTGACTACACTTCAAAAGTACTTAAATAAAAAGAGAAGATGCTGGAAACACTCAGCAAGTCAGGCAGCATCTGTGGAGCAAGAAACAGAGTTAATGTTTCAGGTCGATGACGTTGTCAGAATGTTCTGATGATAGATCATCGACCTGAAACTTTAACTCTGTTTCTCTCTCCACAGATGCTGCCTGACCTGCTGAGTGTTTCCAGCATCTTCTGTTTTTATTTCAGATTTCCAGCATCTGCGGTATTTTGCTTTTGCTTCCATAGTACTTTATTGGCTGTATTGGGCTTTGGGGCATCCTGAGCTCGTGAAGTTCTTTCTTTTCTTTCTTCTACTTAGATTATCATTGCTCAGGGAGAGGTTATTACTCATGTCTCCCCTTGTAAATTCGTGGAGGAGGTACTTATTCAGAATATTTACCGTTCTGTAGTCGGACTCTGTTTCAGCCCTGCTTGCATCCATTTTGGTTCCCGACTCTTCTCTCGCTGCCATTTTATAGTATTGAAAATATTCTCACCATTATGTTTTTTGTCTTCCATGTCCCCCTTTGCCCTTTTAACAGGTCTCTGCAGATTCCTACAATTACCCCAGAGAATCCCTTTGCCTTTCTCCCTGTATCATTTGTACAGCTCGTTCTTCCTCTTTATACTGTACGTTTGCTTATTTTAGGTCTGTGTTTATCCTGCATGCTCAGCATTATGCCTTTAAAGGTGCTCTCCTTATCATCGCCCGAAGTGGTGTTGAACAAACCCTGCCAAGCAACTTTCCTACGCTGGGGCCTGCATTTCTTTGAAGATGGTATACCTGGCTCCCGCCTCTTGGTATTTCTTAACCCCAGATTGCGTCCGACTTGATCATTCTGTTGTCATTATCGCCAGGGTTACCACCACTTATATATCCTGGGTGTTGTCTGGGTCATTACAAAGTCAAAATGAGCAACAATGAGAACAACATGAGCTTGCATTTATATAGCGCCTTTAACGTAGTAACAAGGCACTTCACTGGTGCGTAATCAAACAAAATTTAACACCGAGCCACACAGGGAGATATTAGGACATGACCAACAGCTTGGTTAAAGAGGTAAGTTTTAAGGAGCGTCTTAAAGAGGAGAGAGAGGTAGAGAGGTTTAGGGAGAGAGTTCGCGAGCTTAGGGTCTAGGCAGCTGAAGACACGGCCGCCAATGGTGGGGGCGATGAAAATCGGGGATGCGCAAGAGGCTGATATCTCATGTGGCAGCCCTGGAAGGATCCAGAGGCAAAGAAGTTCAGGACCACAACAGGCAGTGTTGTGTGAGCCACGGCAGCTGGCTGCAGGTCTCCTTGCAGGATATGGCACTGCTCCATCACTGCCTCCCTGGAGAATCAAAGGCTCCTTATGCAATGTATCTCTGAGAATTGCAGGTATGTTGTCCTGGGCCTAGTAACCCTGTTGGGAGGGGAAGGATTCTTGTGAGCACTCCTCCTTCTATATGCCCTCCCTCCAGGTGCAGTCCTGTTTGCTCCACCCTTCTCCTCTCAGAGTGGGATTCCTAGATGAAACCCTCCCCATCAAGAAACAACTACAGTTCCTGAAGCCCTTTAACAGTTCAGAAAGTGCAACAATGACTACAAGCACTTTTAAATCCTTTAAATAAAATGAAAGACTTGCATTTATATAGCGCCTTTCATGACCGCAGGACATCCCAAAGCAATTCACAGCCAATTAAGTACTTTTGAAAAGTGGTAATGTATGAAACATGGCAGCCAATTTGCGCACAGCAAGATCCCACAAACAGCAATGTGATAATGACCAGATAATCTGTTTTAGCTGATACAGGGATAAATATTGGCCAGGACAACGGGGAGAACTCCCCTGCTCTTCTTCGAAATAGTGCCATGGGATCTTTTACATCCACCTGAGAGGGCTGACGGGGCCTCAGTTTAACACCTCATCCGAAAGACGGTGCCTCCGACAGTGTAGCACTCACTCAGCACTGCACTGGTGTGTCGGTCTAGATTTTGTGCTCAAGTCTCTGGAGTGGGGCTTGAACCCACGACCTTCTGACCCAGAGGTGAGAGCGCCACCCACTGAGCACTTTAAAGGGGAAAAAACCTCTCAAACTAGTCAAGAAAAATGTCCCCAAAAGCATCAGGCGGACCTTGGGCGTCCATTAAGGGGCCGAGGTGCCCGCTGATTTTCAACTGCTGACCACCCATTTTTCAGGTGGGAACCGGCCAGCCAGCAGTTGAAAATCACCCCCCCACCCCACCGGGACGGCGATGAGTTTCTATTCGAGTCGCACTTCCAACAGCCTGACAGCAGATGGCAGTGAATCTTTATTTAACAGCCTATTTGCCCCCTTTGGCTGTTGGCCAGGTTCTGAGCCTTGAACCACTTCCTCCTCACAATAGGAATGTACATGGACATTTTGAGGGTTCGCTTCGTGACAACAAAAAGGCAAACTGCATTGTAGAAAAGGAGAGTTTTGGTAAAAGGCAATTTAAAGAAAAGCAGCGTCCTTCACCCAAGGGCCTCCAGGGGGAGTCAGTGAGCAGCAATAGGGGATCTCTCTGTGGCGAGACGTCTTGATATCTTCACCCTTGAGTGGAGGCTGTCTGAACCACCCTGATTACCACAGGGTCTGAATGTTCACCTGTGAAACATTTAGGGAGCTTTGCAGCACTGGCGATGAGTACACTGGCTTTTTAAGCTTGGAATTAGTGGATTTGCCAAGTTTACTGTTTGTTGCAGCAGAGCCCGAGATATAGATTTTGACCCCCCACCCCACCCCCCCGCCCACAGCCAAGCGTGCGTGAACTGCAGGCTCAGAGTCCCGATACTCTCACTGATGGGAAACCATGTCAATCAGAGCTCCTTGCAGCTGCTGCCAATCGACTGCAGAAGGTAACTCCTGGAACACGGGCTGTACCATAGCCAATGTAGAAGATATCAGAACCAGAGCCTCTCATGTCTCCAATATTAGCCTGAGTTTGGACCATCAGGTTCAAACATCTCCCATCCTACCAAACCTGAACTCAAAATCAGCACACTGCAATTCACTCCTGTCTGGTACTGTACGGCCAGTGTGTGTCTCAGTGTCGGCTCCTGTACATGTACAGTACACACCGGGTAAAAGGGAACGATTCACTCCTGTCTGGTACTGTACGGCCCGTGTGTGTCTCAGTGTCGGCTCCTGTACATGTACAGTACACACCGGGTAAAAGGGAATGATTCACTCCTGTCTGGTACTGTACGGCCCGTGTGTGTCTCAGTGTCGGCTCGTGTACATGTACAGTAGACAGTGGGTAAAAGGGAACGATTCACTCCCGTCTGGTACTGTACGGCCCGTGTGTGTCTCAGTGTCAGCTCCTGTACATGTACAGCACACAGTGAGTAAAAGGGAATGATTCATTCCTGTCTGGTACTGTACGGCCCGTGTGTGTCTCAGTGTCAGCTCCTGTACATGTACAGTACACACAGGGTAAAAGGGAACGATTCACTCCTGTCTGGTACTGTACGGCCCGTGTGTGTCTCAGTGTCAGCTCCTGTACATGTACAGTAGACAGTGGGTAAAAGGGAACGATTCATTCCTGTCTGGTACTGTACGGCCCGTGTGTGTCTCAGTGTCAGCTCCTGTACATGTACAGCACACAATGGGTAAAAGGGAATGATTCATTCCTGTCTGGTACTGTACGGCCCGTGTGTGTCTCAGTGTCAGCTCCTGTACATGTACAGTACACACTGGGTAAAAGGGAACGATTCACTCCTGTCTGGTACTGTACGGCCCGTGTGTGTCTCAGTGTCAGCTCCTGTACATGTACAGTACACACCGGGTAAAAGGGAACGATTCACTCCTGTCTGGTACTGTGCAGTTTGTTGATGTACAGCAGATGACCCTGAGTCAGATAATAGGCCCGATTTTAACCCCTTTCACCCAACAGGAACGGGGTGTGCGGGGAGTTAAAATATCAGCAGTGTGATACTAATCTTATCCATGCCAGACTCGTACCCAGCACCATTTGAACAGGTATGTTTTAGTCAGTGTTCGAGGCTCTTGCCCCAGGCAGGCGAGAGCCTCATTGGCTTACAATGGTTGGGGTCTGATGATGCCTGGTTCTCGGAACCTCTCGCACAACTACTGCCAGTGTGAAACCACGAGCAAAGATACTGAACTACAGGGGACCCAGCCTTCATTCGGTAAATGCAATAACTTGAGCAAATGTCATGTGATGGGATGTCATGTGATCAGGGGCCATGTGTCATGTAGTCAGATGTCACATGGTCAGCACATCATGTGATCAAACCTCCAGGAATGCCATCTCCCGGAGTTGTTAACCCTTTGCGTATTGTGTATGAAATAAAAACATGGGGATTTCAAAAAAGCTGCAACAGGCATTCTGGTGTCAAAGCGATTAAATAATCTCTTTCCACAAGGAAGGGAAATAGTGAGCAGACACATGTATCCAGTCCTTTTCAATTGGTGAATTAATATTTTAAATCATTGAATTTTACAGCACAGACAGAGGCCATTTGGCTCATCGCACCTGCGCCAACTCTCTGAGAGAGTCCCATCCCCTTTCAAATGTTTCTTTGTCAAATTTTTATTCTCTTCCTTTTTAAAAGCTGTCATGGATTCTGTTTCCACCACTGTTTCTCATGGGGCTACCCATGTTCTGACCACGCTCCGAATTCAAGTATTCTCCTTGAAATTTATTGGTGCAAATAGGATACCTCAGTGCTAAACATCTGTATGTGATCTATTCCGAGAGTACACTCACTGCCCAGATTCTCTTGGAGCCAATGTGTTGAGCCACACTGATAAAGGATTTTATTAAAGGCATTGTCTGCAGGACAAAGGATTTGACAAATCCTCCGGTCAGCAAAAGAGACTCAAGATCCTGGAGCTACTTTTATCAGAGTCAGGGAAGATTTGCTCTGTTCACTATTAGTAGTGAAACTCATTAGTGTAATTCACTATTTTTAGTGAAACTCACTTGTGTAATTAGTAATGAAGTGTGAGTGCAACTCATTATTAGTAGTGAAATGCATTAGTGTAACTCACTATTACTAGTGAAACTCATTAGTGTAACTCACTATTTTAGTGAAACTCACTAGTGGAACTCACTATTAGAAGTGAAACGCATTAGTGTAACTCACTAGTCATAGTGGAACTCATTCGTGTAGCTGACTATTTTTAGTGAACGCATTAGTGTAACTCTATTAGTAATGAAACTTGTTAGTGTAACTCACTATTTTTGGTGAAATTCATTCGTGTAACTCACCATTAGCAGTGAAAGTCATTATTTGTACCTTTTGGTAAGGAAGGAATAAGGCTTGTCGATGAGGCTTTATTTCACTGATCAATATCCTGTCCTTGTCTGAGCCTCAATACTATTGTGCATCCAGCAGGAGTCTCTGGATAATAGTCAGGATGGGAGGCCAGGCTGATTTCTCCTCTGTTCTGTAACCCAGAGGACTAAGTCCAGTCAGGGTGCCCTACCTGTACCCTGGCTGAGATAAGCAGTCCCCTGGGCCTAATGCACTGAGACACACCATCTGATAGTGACTCATTCGGACTGATCTTGAGTTAGGTGTTTCCTCGAGATTTCCAAGCCCAATTTCCATGGTCAGACCTCGTGACAGCACAACTTTATCCTGAGCTGCAAGATCCTGCTCCAATTCCTAAAGTTGCTCCTACCTGCAGTGGCCCTCCGATGAACTTATCGGAAATTTGAGGAAGTCCATATTGGCCCAGAAAAACCTGGATTTTGACCTGATGTTGGGACTCATGCTCAATGAACTTGCAGGACTCCACAGGCAATGGGTCCCTCTTGAACTAGAGTTTACAATCTACGGCACACAAACAGGCCATTCGGCCCAACTGCTCTGTGCCAGTGCCTATACTCCACATGAGTCTCCCCCACTCGAATTACGTCTTCTCACCCTGCCCCCGTATCCCTCTATTCTCATCTCCTTCAAGCCTCCCCTTAAATGTATCAGTGCAATCTGCTTCAACCACTCCATGTGACAGTGAGTTCCACATTCTCACCACTCTCTGTGTAGAGAAATTCCTCCTAAATTCTTTATTTGATCTGTTAGTGACTATCTTATATTTAGGCCCCCTTGTTCTGGACTCACCCACAAGTGGAAATAGTTGTCCATGCCCACCCTATCGCAGGAACAGAGAAACAGGAGGAGGCCATTCAGCCCCTCTAGCCTGTTCTGCCAGTCAATGAGATCATGGCAGATCTGTATCTTAATTCCATTTACCTACTTTTTTCCATGTCCCATGATACTCTTACCTAACAAAACTCTATCGATCTCCGTCTTGAAAGCCCCAATTGTCCCCCAGCCTCCACAGCCTTTTGGGGGAGAGAGTTCCAGATTTCCACTACCCTTTGTGTGAAGAAATGCTTCCTGATTTCCCTCCTGAACGGCCCAGCTCTAATTTTAAGACTGCGCCCCCTCATTCTGGATTCCCCCACCAGAGGAAATAGCATCTACCCTATCGAATCCATTTACCATTTTAAATACAAATCACGTTTATGCAACCAGTCCTCATAATTTAACCCTCTAAGCTCGGGTATCATTCTGGTGAATCTGCACTGCACCCCCTCCAAGGCCAATATAACCTTCCTGAGGTACGGTGCCCAGGACTGAACACAGTACTCCAGATGGGGGTCTGACCAATGCTCTGCACAACTTCCCTTTGTAATTCAGCCCCCTCAAGATAAAGGTCAATAATCCATTTGCCTTTTTGATAACTTTCTGTGCCTGTGCTTTTGGAGATCTGTGTACCTGGACACCCAAATCCCTTTGCTTCCCAATAATTCCTAGTTTCACCCCGTTAAAAAAAAATTCCGATTTTTCTGTCTCGGATCCAAACTGGGAGACCTCACACTTCCCCACATTGAGTTCCATCTGACACAGTTTTTCCCACTCACTTAGTCTGTCCATGTCCCTTTGTAACTTCCTGCTCCCATCTACACAACTTACCGTGCCTCCTAACATAGTGTCATCTTCAAATTTGGATATCTAACTCTCTATTCCTTCATCCAAGTCATTGATATATATGGTGAAAAGCTGAGGACCCAGTACAGACCCCTGGGGAACACCATTTGTCACATCCCACCAATCAGGGAACTCGAATTAACCTCTGACACATTAGGGGAGAAATTGAATCAGGGTCTGTTTTGGGCGATGGCAGCACGATCCACTAACACCCCTCGCCCGACGGGCCCTGGGCAGGCAGGACGCAAGTTTGGACCCCAGGGAGCACTGACCCGCAATCAGCGTTCCGTTCCAGGCCTTGCACGGGGAATCGATGCAATTCACACTTTCCACCAACAGGGGGAGCTCAATCTCTTAAAGGGAAGATGTTGCTTCGAAATCTCTTAAAGGTAGCTTGTACCTGTTATTTGCTGAAAGTAACAGTCTACTGTCTGCATGGAGTCTGAACAGAGATCAGACATCGCACAGGTAAAACACAGATGCAGATCCCATCCCTATGTTTACACACTGATGAGTTATGTTAAAACATTGAATAAAGGTTGCACACTACTAAATCCCACATCCTCCAATCTGCACACCAGACCTCACCAATCTGCCGATCTGAGTCTGTACCAGGCCTGCGAGAGTGTGTGCACCAAGGTTCTCTGCTGATGCGTTAGACACCTTGGGTGCAAGAGGTGGACAGAAGGAGGGACATCCTATATCCGCAGTGGGACGAGGGGCAAGAGGCCCTCCAGACATAAACTCAAAGGGCAATGGGAGGCAGCAGGGGACGAAGTCAATGTCAGGCGACAGCATCATGAACATGGATGCAGTGCAGGAAGAAGTTCAATGCTTTGACACGAGTGGTCAGGGTGAGTGAGGTCAACTGTCAAGTGACGTCTCCCACCAACTGCACCACACACTACACCCCCCCATCACCCTCATACCGACAAACTCTTTCCATCAGTACTCAACTCTCCCAATCAGATGCTTCCTCTCACCCTTACACATTACCACTGTTTCAAGCCACCCACCCACAACTCACAGGCCACACACACTGGCAGCTATTCAACCATGACAGGCACATCACCCAGACACACGTCCCGCTTTCTTGCAAGGAGAAGGTGGCGCAAATCAAGAAGCAGCAAGTAGTAGTGGCATTTAGCCCCTCGAGCCTGTTCCACCATTTAGTGAGATCATGGTTTGTCTGTGACCTAACTCCATACACTGGCCTTAGCCCCATATTCATTAATACCCTTGGTTCACAGAAATCTATCAATCCCAGATTTAACATTTGTAAACAATTTTACAACACCAAGTTATAGTCCAGCAATTTTATTTTAAATTCACAAGCTTTCGGAGGCTTCCTCCTTCGTCAGGTGAACGATGTGAACATTCACAAGTGAGCTAGCATCAACTGCTGTCTGCAGAAGAGAATTCCAAACGTCTCCCACCCTTTGCGTGTAGAAGTGTTTCCTAACTTCACTCCTGCACGTCCTGGCTCTAAATTTTAAGCTGTGCCGTCTGCTGCAAGGACATTTGCGGCTACCGTGCAGCACAGAGGATGCACACATGCAGGGACAGTAATGGCTGGCTGCGGCCTGAAACTCATCCCCACTCTCTTGCTGCGGTGCCATTGAACCCTGTCCGGATTTCACATCAGCAATCTATTGCTTTGCTTCAAGCACATACTAGAAAGACCCGGGTAAAAGCAATCGTGCAATGTCTACAGGAAGGTGAAGTAAGAGATGGCCAACTTGCAGCCTTTACGTTATTAACTTGCATTTATATAGCGTCTTTAACGTAGTAAAACGTCCCAAGGCTCTTCACAGGAGCGATTATCAAACAAATTTTAACACCGAGCCACATAAGGAGATATTAGGACAGGTGACCAAAAACTTGGTCAAAGAGGTAGGTTTTAAGGAGCGTCTTAAAGGAGGAGAGAGAGGTGGAGAGGCGGAGAGGTTTAGGGAGGGAATTCCAGAGCTTAGGGCCTAGGCAGCTGCAGGCATGGCCGCCAATGGTGGAGCGATTAAAATTGAGGATGCGCATGAGGCCAGAATTGGAGGAGCACAGAGATCTCGGAGGGCTGTAGGACTGGAGGAGGTTCCAGAGATAGGGAGGGGCGAGGCCGTGGAGGCTGTTAAGTCCCTATAAAAGGCGCCCCACACAGAGACTCCAAAGAAATCGGAAATAAAACCTGAAAGCACACAGCACCTTGATCAACATCTAAAAGAAAAAATGACAGGGGTAATTTTGACTTTAATGGAAATCAAAATGGGGAGAGATGTATAACGGGCGGCTGATCCGATATCGGCCATTTTAAACAATCGGCCAAAGTCAAAATGACCACCAGATCTTGCGTGTGCTGAAATCTTAAAATTGTCTTTCTTTTCTCAACCCTGCTCAACCTGCTGTGCTTTCCAAAAATATCCCTGCCGGGTTTTTCGTTTGTCCCGCGATCTTCTTTGTTTAGGTTTTACTCTTTGGAGTTTTCTTTTAGGCACAAGCTCCCCTGTTACGACAGCAGCCAGCCATCGGATAGTGGGAGGGGGCAGGCAATGGAGGGCGGTGGGTGGGGGAGGGAGGAGTTTTGAACTAACAGAAGCCAGTGCACTGGTGAGATTCTCGGGCACGGATCTCTGCTTCCTCTTGTCTGACAGCTTATTTCATCCAGAACACCGGAGGCCACGTGTTCCTTGTTTAAAAAAAAGACCATTTGGAGACATTCTTCAACTGGGAAAATATTTGCCCTTCTTTTCACCTCAAGCTCGTGCCAGCAGGTGCTGGGGAAGTTTTAATTTTGTTTTTTAATTATTTTAATATGTTAAAAAAAAAAGTTTCTCGATGCGTCTCTCCAATTTCTTTCCTTTTCCTAAAGGCGCTGCCTTATGTCGGGTCCCACAAGGTCTGATAGTCTTCCGGCACCTCGACCAAGTGCTTATACTTCATGTGTAAGTCTAGACAGCGGCTGGTCACGAGCTATTCCACCATGGGAAGCATCACACATGTCTCCGATCCTCTCCTCATTTGGCGCCCGCACATTTCTAGTCGAGGGTCCCTGGGCAGTGATCGGGAGTGTCTGATTTTTATTTTTAGCTCTCTCCTCTCTAGCCCAGCAGTGCAGGGGTTAACGACAGCACCTCCAGGTGCCACCCTAGCAGAGATTTAACTACCCGCGGCGCAGAGAGGGGGGAGCAAACCTGGGACCTCCCTCCGTGCCTCAGTTCCACACCAGGCTCTGAACAGAGTCACTGGAGCAGCTGGGAAGTCCTGCTTTGCAAATCAAAAGCAAAATACTGCGGGTGTTGGAAATCTGAAATAAAAACAGAAAATGCTGGAGAATCTCAGCAAGTGAGTACATAGGAAGTACAGAGGAACATAGGAACAGGAGTAGGCCATTCAGCCCCTCGTGCGTGCTCCGCCATTTGATAAGATCATGGCTGATCTGTGATCTAACTCCATATACCTGCCTTTGGCCCATATCCCTTAATACCTTTGGTTGCCAAAAAGCTATCTATCTCGGATTTAAATTTAGCAATTGAGGCAGCATCTATGGAGAGAGAAACAGAGTTAATGTTTCCGTTTGAAGACCTTTTGTCAGAACTGGAAGATGTTAAAGATTTATCAGCTTTGAAGCAAGTAGAGAGTCAGGGAAAGGAGGGGAGGGAGGGGAAGGGGAAGGGGGGAGGAAAGAACAAAAGGGAAGGTCTGTGATAGGGTGGAGGGCAGGAGTGATTAAATGACACAAGGGATGATGGTGCAAGACAAGGAGGGTGGTAATGGGACAGGTAAAGAAACAAAAGATGGGTCTAGAGTAGCTGTAAATGGCAACATCAGAACCATTACCAGAACCTGCTGACCAAAAAAATGGAAAATGGGAGCGGTGATTCTGATCTGAAGTTATTGAAATCAATGTTGAGTCTGGACATTTGTAAAGTGCCTAATCGAAAGATATGGGGCTGTTCCTCGAGCTTCCGTTGAGCTTCATTGGAACAGTGTAAGAGGCCGAGGTCAGAGAGGTCAGAGTGGGAGTGGGACGGGGAATTAAAATGGCAAGTGACCGACAGGTCAGGGTCACACTTGTGGACAGAGCGGAGGTGTTCAGCAAAGTGATCACCCAATCTGTGTTTGGTCTCCCCAGTGTAGAGGAGACCCCATTGTGAGCAGTGTCCATTTGACCTGAAACATTAACTCTGTTTCTCTCTCCACAGATGCTGCCTCACTTGCTGAGCTGCTCCAGCATTTTCTATTTTTATTCCTGCTTTGCAAATCTCGGCTGCATTCCCTCACAAATGGGTGAGTCTATACTCAACGACCAACAACTTACATTTATATGGTGCCTTTAGCTTAGTAAAATGCCCCAAGGCAATTCATAGAAGCGTTATCAGACACAAAGTGACACCGAGCCAAAGAAGGAGATGTAAGGAGGGGTGACTAAAACCTTGGTCAAAGAGATGGGCTTTAAGGAGGGGTCTTAAAAGAAGAGAGCTGGTGAGGCGGAGAGGCTTAGGGAGGGGATTCCAGAGCCCAGACGGCTGAAAGCACGGCCGCTAATGGGGCATACACAAGAGGCCAGTGATACTGAGAACAAGTGCTGTTGGCCCAGAAATTGCACTGAACGGTGAACGAACATTGCCCGCCACTCGTTCGTTATAAACTCACCCACAAACTATTCACGGCAGCTTATGTGCAGCAACTTGCCTCAGTGGTGAGCTGCAAAAAGTGTGCAGCGATCTTCCCCGGGCTTCTCTGAGCTGTGAGAGTGGGGAAAGGATCGCTCTCTCCCCTCAATCAATCAGCTTGAAGCATCAGTGACAAGCCGCGCAGTCAGAACCAGGAAGTGAAAACTCCAACAGTAAATTCAATGTAAAATCAGTTAGAGAAAGCAAAATAAAAAGAGGGGAAGAAATATTGAATTAAAAGACAGAGATAAAAGAGGCAGAAAGAAAAAGTTTTTAAGAAGTGTTTTTTCTTATTGAACAACAACTAATATTGGGAGGAATGAGACTCCATGTTTTTAAAAGTTAATTTTCAGTGCCAGAGAGGTTGTTCGGCAGTCATGAATACTCACCACGCTGTTAAAGGTTAGTTTAGACTTTAAAAAAACCCCAGCATACCTTTTTTATGGAGAGATTAGTTTGTTTCCAGCTGGGCAATGCAGCAAGTTCACATTGGTCCATTCATTCACCCGGCGAGATTTCTTTAACACAAAGCTTTCAAACGAGCTGGGCAATTGGTAGAGCAGATTCCAGATTTCCGCGTTTATCTGCGCATGTGCTCCCCAGAACTTGCTCTTCCATTTGCCCTGACGCCGCCGTTATTTCATGAGCAATTTCCGGGCCAATGTGATAGTCGTGTAAATGAGATGAACATCTCTTTGATAACTTTACAAAGGGAGAAGTTTTCCTCTTGTCTCCTCTGCATTTTCTCCGTTACCCTGCCCAAAATCAGCAAGAAAGTTGGGAATGATGGGCACCATGGCCTCTTGCTGAATTCCCCCTTGACTTCAATTTTCCACCCTCGCCATTGGGGGGTCCAGCCTCTGGCCGTCCCCTCCCCGCATTGTCCACTTTAATGCCCAGAGGGAGGTTGGAATTGGTTCTGACTGCTCTACGCGGACATCTGTAGCGCAGTCCCAATCAACAGGTGGGAGTCGGATAGCTTTTTGATCAGATCTTGAGTCAGGCAGAGCTGTCCTCTCTCCATGGTCTTGTCTGTGTGTTGTATCGAGCCGTTTGCTGCGTCCATCAGGAAGGAAGGAAGTATCAGGGGAGTGACGATCCCAGGCAGCGGAGGCTCTCAGATTAAAGCCTCCCTGTACATGGACAACATCACCGTCTTCTGCTCTGATCAGCGGTCGGTCCACACACTGATGAGCATCTGAAACCGTCCTGAGCTGGCCTCAGGGGCCAGAGTGAACCGAAGTAAAAATGAGGCCATATTCTTTGGCAGGTGGGAGACCCGGTCCTTTGTCCCCTTCACCGTCAGGTCCGACTACCTGAATGTGCTGGGGATCTGGTTCGGGGGGCCCTTGGCCTGCACAAAGAACTGGGAGGAGCAGATCACCAAGGCCAAACAGAAGCTTGGTATGTGGGTGGGGCGATCCCACTCTATAACCAGCAGGAACCTGGTGATAAGGTGTGAATTACTCGTGGTGTTGCTGTACGTGGCCAGGGTCTGGCCCATTCCCCACAACTCCGCCCTCACAGTCACCCGAGCTATCTTCCACTTTGTCTGGAGGTCCAAGATAGAACGTGTCCACAGGGCCATCAGACCCCAGACAAAAGGGGGAAGAGCGTCCCCAGTGTGACCCTGATCCTGATGGCCACCTTTGTGTGTGGTTGTCTCAGGATGTGTGTCGAGCCCCAGTACACAAACACCAAGTGTCACCACACGTTGAGTTTCTACCTGTCCAACACACTGAGAAGGCTGGGTCTGACCACACTGGCCGAGCAGGCGCAGGACGTCCCATCCAGCTGGTGCAGAAAATAATCAAGAAGGCAAATGGAATGCTGGCCTTTATATCAAGAGGACTAGAGTACAAGGGGGCAGAAGTTATCCTGCAGCTATACAAAACCCTGGTTAGACCGCACCTGGAGTACTGTGAGCAGTTCTGGGCACCGCACCTTCGGAAGGACATATTGGCCTTGGAGGGAGTGCAGCGTAGGTTTACTAGAATGATACCCGGACTTCAAGGGTTAAGTTACGAGGAGAGATTACACAAATTGGGGTTGTATTCTCTAGCATTTCGAAGGTTAAGGGGTGATCTGATCGAAGTTTATAAGATATTAAGGGGAACAGATAGGGTGGATAGAGAGAAACTATTACCACTGGTTGGGTATTCTAGGAGCAGGGGGCACAGTCTAAAAATTAGAGCCAGACCTTTCAGGAGTGAGATTAGAAAACATTTCTACACACAAAGGGTGGTAGAAGTTTGGAACTCTCTTCCGCAAACGGCAATTGATACTAGCTCAATTGCTAAATTTAAATGTGAGAGAGATAGCTTTTTTGGCAACCAAAGGTATTAAGGGATATGGGCCAAAGGCGGGTATATGGAGTTAGATCACGGATCAGCCATGATCTTATCAAATGGCGGAGCAGGTACGAGGGGCTGAATGGCCTACTCCTGTTCCTATGTTCCTATGACCGCCTCCCCCCCACCCCCGTCCTAGGTGGAGACGTTCCTGAGGGGGAACTCCTTCGACCACAAGGCCGTCAGACAGTGGTCAACGTGAAATGTCCTGAGAGTCCTGCAGGAATAGGAGAGGGTGGATCCGATTGGGCAGTTCCCCGGCCAGACGGTCAATGCCATTTGGCAGAACGTCTCGTCGCCGGAACTGACCAACAGGCACCAGGATGTAGCCTGGACGGTGGTGAGAAAGGCCCTCCCAGTGCGGTCCTTCCAACACGCACAGAACCTCAGCGCCACCGCGAGCTGCCCTCGAGGCTGAGGCGGGGACGAGACCGTCCTCCACCTCCTGATGGGCTGCCCCTTTGTGCAGAGGGTGTGGAGAGAGATGTGTTGGTATCTGTCCCGGTTCATCCCCAACAGTTCGGTAACACAGGACGCTGTGCTCTATGGGCTGTTCCCCGGGACGCACCGAGACAGATATCAACTGTGGCTGGAAGACCATCAACTCGGTGAAGGAGGCCCTTTGGTCCGCCCGAAACCTGTTGGTCTTCCAGCTGAAGGAGCTGTCCACGACCGAGTGTTGCCGACTGGCACACTCCAAGGTCCAGGAGTATGTGCTGTGGGACGCACTGAAGCGAGGTGCGACCTTCGCAAAGGCTCTATGGGGAAAGGTCACCGTATAAAGCCAACCCACCTTGTATTGTACAGAATGTACCAGGAGATATGTACTGTGTTTAAATTTTAATAATGAGATCATAGTGTGTACGACCTGCACTGTAATTGGTCTGAACTGTATTGCTTGGAATTTAGTTTTTTTTTAACATTGAACTGTGTGTATCTTTAAATTTTATGAAATAAAGTATATTTTGAAATTCAAAAAAAAAGAATTTTCCTGCTTCTCACCTCTGCCTCTGTCGGCCCCAGGGTCAGTTAGGAGAAGGGTGGTGGTCGTCCCTAAGTTGCTACATGGAGGGAGAAGGCTTAATAGTGGCCTCTCTCCCTCCACATGGGCCCCCGCACGCTGAACTTTATTAGGCCACAGACTCAGCCGAGGCCTATAAATAAAATCCAGTCTTTCTCCTCGGGTAGAGCTGCATGTATTCCTGGAGGTTTCATCACATAATCTCCAAACACCCCATCCAGTCAAACAGATAGCTTTTCCCCCATCACCAATATTTTTATAATTAATAAGCAAAGAAAATGAAAAAAAAACACACAAATTTTTTAAAGCCCCGATGACTTTTTCCCGGGTTGCTATGCAGCAAGTGGGAGATTAATCTTTAGTCACTGGAGACTCCAGCACAATCCAGCAGGGTTGGCAATACTATCACCCGGGCTCTTCCACTCCCTTTTAAGATTGCCCCTCCTTCTTCAAGCACTGCAGCGGCAGAATTTTCCGAACTGGCAGTGGTGGGCTTCCTCTTGGGGGGCAGAGTCCTGCCAGGAGCCCACGTCTGATGAGCCTCCACTCTGCATGTCCCCACCGCCCAGAGGAAAATCAGGCCTTAAATGGCTCCAAATACCTTTCAAGATGTCTTCTGCTGCAACAGAAATGGACAGTAAAATGGACATGGTTGGGGAGATGATGAAGTACGAGCAGTGATATTGGGTATTGAGGGTTGCAGCTGGAACATCTGTGTCTGCTCTCCGTGCCGACAGAAACCTGTTAGAAAAAGACTCAAGGCCTCATTGCATGGGGACTGAGCATGACAGTGAGCGAACATACTTGCCTCTCCTGTGACATACCTCACACCTCAAGCCAGAGAAACAGTAAACATATGAGGCGTTAACATAAGAACATAAGACATAGGAGCAGGAGAAGGCCAATCGTCCCCTCGAGCCTGCTCCGCCATTCAATAAGATCATGGCTGATCTGATCCTAACCTCAAATCTAAAGAACACAAGAAGCAGGAGCAGGACCCGGCCACTCAGCCCCTGGGCCCTCTCCGCCACCCACAGGGCCTCGACCGATCCGAACTCAGCTTCATGTCCAATTTCCTGCCCGCTCCCCGTAACCCCTAATTCCCTTTACTTCTAGGAAACTGTCTATTTCTGTTTTAAATTTATTTAATGATGCAGCTTCCACAGCTTCCTGGGGCAGCAAATTCCACAGACCTACCACCCTCTGAGTGAAGAAGTTTCTCCTCATCTCAGTTTTGAAAGAGCAGCCCCTTATTCTAAGATTATGCCCCCCAGTTCTAGTTTCACCCATCCTTGGGAACATCCTTACTGCATCCACCCGATCAAGCCCCTTCACAATCTTATATGTTTCAATAAGATCGCCTCTCATTCTTCTGAACTCCAATGAGTAGAGTCCCAATCTACTCAACCTCTCCTCATATGTCCACCCCCTCATCCCTGGGATTAACCGAGTGAACCTTCTTTGTACGGCCTCGAGAGCAAGTATGTCTTTTCTTAAGTATGGACACCAAAACTGTATGCAGTATTCCAGGTGCGGTCTCACCAATACCTTATATAACTGCAGCAATACCTCCCTGTTTTTATATTCTATCCCCCTAGCAATAAAAGCCAACATTTATCCCAACTCTTTGCTTCCTGTTAGATAACCAATCCTCCACCCATGCCAGAATATTACCCCCAATCCAGTGATTCTTTATCTTGAGCAATAATCTTTTATGTGGCACCTTGTCGAATGCCTTCTGGAAGTCCAAATACACTACGTCTACTGGTTCCCCTTTATCCACCCTGTACGTGATGTCCTCAAAGAACTCAAGCAAATTTGTCAGACATGACTTCCCCTTCATAAAGCCATGCTGACTTTGTCCTATTAAATTATGTTCATCCAAATGTTCCGCTACTAACTCCTTAATAATAGACTCCAAAATTTGCACATTCGCAACCTGGGCAATAACCTGGGCCGAGTGGAGAACCAACCAATTGCAGAACCTGCCAAATATCAAACCCGTTCACTGGAGAATCTGTTCATTGCAGAATCTGTTCATTGCAGAATCTGTTCATTGTAGAATCTGTTCATTGCAGAATCTGTTCATTGTAGAATCTGTTCATTGCAGAATCTGTTCATCGTAGAAACTGTTTATTCTAGAATCTGATCATTGTAGAATCTGTTCATTGTTGAATCTGTTCATTGTAGAAACTGTTTATTCCAGAATCTGATCATTGTTGAATCTGTTCATTGTAGAATCTGATCATTGTTGAATCTGTTCATTCTAGAATCTGATCATTGTTGAATCTGTTCATTGTAGAATCTGTTCATTGTACATAAGAACATAAGAACATAAGAAATTGGAGCAGGAGTAGGCCAATCGGCCCCTCGAGCCTGCTCCGCCATTCAATAAGATCATGGCTGATCTGATCCCAACCACAAATCTAAAGAACACAAGAAGTCGGAGCAGGACCCGGCCACATAGCCCCTGGGCCCTCTCCGCCACCCACAGGGCATTGACCGATCCGAACTCAGCTTCATGTCCAATTTCCTGCCCGCTCCCCATAACCCCTAATTCCCTTTACTTCTAGGAAACTGTCTATTTCTGTTTTAAATTTATCTAATGATGTAGCTTCCACAGCTTCCTGGGGCAGCAAATTCCACAGACCTACCACCCTCTGAGTGAAGAAGTTTCTCCTCATCTCAGTTTTGAAAGAGCAGCCCCTTATTCTAAGATTATGCCCCCTAGTTCTAGTTTCACCCATCTTTGGGAACATCCTTACTGCATCCACCCGATCAAGACCCTTCACAATCTTATATGTTTCAATACGATCGCCTCTCATTCTTCTGAACTCCAATGAGTAGAGTCCCAATCTACTCAACCTCTCCTCATATGTCCGCCCCCTCATCCCCGGGATTAACCGAGTGAACCTTCTTTGTACTGCCTCGAGAGCAAGTATGTCTTTTCTTAAGTATGGAGACCAAAACTGTATGCAGTATTCCAGGTGCGGTCACACCAATACCTTATATAACTGCAGAATTGTAGAATCTGTTCATTCTAGAATCTGATCATTGTTGAATCTGTTCATTGTAGAATCTGTTCATTGTAGAATCTGTTCATTCTAGAATCTGATCATTCTAGAATCTGATCATTGTTGAATCTGTTCATTGTAGAATCTGTTCATAGTAGAATCTGTTCATTCTAGAATCTGATCATTGTAGAATCTGTTCATTGTAGAATCTGTTCATTGTAGAATCTGTTCATTCTACAATCTGATCATTGTAGAATCTGTTCATTGTAGAATCTGTTCATTGTAGAATCTGTTCATTCTAGAATCTGATCATTGTTGAATCTGTTCATTGTAGAATCTGTTCATTGTAGAATCTGTTCATTGTAGAATCTGTTCATTCTAGAATCTGATCATTGTAGAATCTGTTCATTCTACAATCTGATCATTGTAGAATCTGTTCATTGTAGAATCTGTTCATTGTAGAATCTGTTCATTCTACAATCTGATCATTGTAGAATCTGTTCATTGTTGAATCTGTTCATTGTAGAAACTGTTCATTGTAGAATCTGTTCATTCTAGAATCTGATCATTGTTGAATCTGATCATTGTAGAATCTGTTCATTCTACAATCTGATCATTGTAGAATCTGTTCATTGTAGAAACTGTTCATTCTAGAATCTGATCATTGTTGAATCTGTTCATTGGAGAAACTGTTCATTGTAGAATCTGTTCATTCTAGAATCTGATCATTGTTGAATCTGTTCATTGTAGAAACTGTTCATTGTAGAATCTGTTCATTGTAGAATCTGATCATTGTAGAATCTGTTAATTCTAGAATCTGATCATTGTAGAATCTGTTCATTGTAGAAACTGTTCATTCTAGAATCTGTTCATTCTAGAATCTGTTCATTGTTGAATCTGTTCATTGTAGAATCTGTTCATTGTAGAATCTGTTCATTCTAGAATCTGTTCATTGTTGAATCTGTTCATTGTAGAAACTGTTCATTCCAGAATCTGATCATTGTAGAATCTGTTCATTGTAGAAACTGTTCATTCTAGAATCTGATCATTGTTGAATCTGTTCATTGTAGAATCTGTTCATTCTAGAATCTGTTCATTGTTGAATCTGTTCATTGTAGAAACTGTTCATTCCAGAATCTGATCATTGTAGAATCTGTTCATTGTAGAAACTGTTCATTCTAGAATCTGATCATTGTTGAATCTGTTCATTGTAGAAACTGTTCATTCTAGAATCTGATCATTGTAGAATCTGTTCATTGTCGAAACTGTTCATTGTTGAATCTGTTCATTGTAGAATCTAATCATTGTAGAATCTGTTCATTCCAGAATCTGATCATTGTTGAATCTGTTCATTCTAGAATCTGTTCATTGTAGAATCTGTTCATTGTAGAAACTTTTCATTGTAGAATCTGTTCATTGTTGAATCTGTTCATTGTAGAAACTGTTCATTCTAGAATCTGATCATTGTTGAATCTGTTCATTGTAGAATCTGTTCATTGTAGAATCTGTTCATTGTAGAATCTGTTCATTGTAGAATCTGTTCATTGTAGAATCTGATCATTGTTGAATCTGTTCATTGTAGAATCTGTTCATTGTAGAATCTGATCATTGTAGAATCTGTTCATTGTAGAATCTGTTCATTCTACAATCTGATCATTGTAGAATCTGTTCATTGTAGAATCTGTTCATTGTAGAATCTGTTCATTCTACAATCTGATCATTGTAGAATCTGTTCATTGTTGAATCTGTTCATTGTAGAAAATGTTCATTGTAGAATCTGTTCATTCTAGAATCTGATCATTGTTGAATCTGATCATTGTAGAATCTGTTCATTCTACAATCTGTTCATTCTAGAATCTGATCATTGTAGAATCTGTTCATTGTAGAATCTGTTCATTCTACAATCTGATCATTGTAGAATCTGTTCATTGTAGAAACTGTTCATTCTAGAATCTGATCATTGTTGAATCTGTTCATTGTAGAAACTGTTCATTCTAGAATCTGATCATTGTTGAATCTGTTCATTGTAGAAACTGTTCATTGTAGAATCTGTTCATTGTCGAATCTGATCATTGTAGAATCTGTTCATTGTAGAATCTGTTAATTCTAGAATCTGATCATTGTAGAATCTGTTCATTGTAGAAACAGTTCATTCTAGAATCTGTTCATTCTAGAATCTGTTCATTGTTGAATCTGTTCATTGTAGAATCTGTTCATTGTAGAATCTGTTCATTCTAGAATCTGTTCATTGTTGAATCTGTTCATTGTAGAAACTGTTCATTCTAGAATCTGTTCATTGTAGAAACTGTTCATTCTAGAATCTGTTCATTCTAGAATCTGTTCATTGTTGAATCTGTTCATTGTAGAATCTGTTCATTGTAGAATCTGATCATTGTAGAATCTGTTCATTGTAGAAACTGTTCATTCCAGAATCTGATCATTGTTGAATCTGTTCATTGTAGAATCTGTTCATTCTAGAATCTGTTCATTGTTGAACCTGTTCATTGTAGAAACTGTTCATTCCAGAATCTGATCATTGTAGAATCTGTTCATTGTAGAAACTGTTCATTCTAGAATCTGATCATTGTTGAATCTGTTCATTGTAGAAACTGTTCATTCTAGAATCTGATCATTGTAGAATCTGTTCATTGTCGAAACTGTTCATTGTTGAATCTGTTCATTGTAGAATCTAATCATTCTAGAATCTGATCATTGTTGAATCTGTTCATTCTAGAATCTGTTCATTGCAGAATCTGTTCATTTTAGAAACTTTTCATTGTAGAATCTGTTCATTGTAGAATCTGTTCATTCTAGAATCTGATCATTGTTGAATCTGTTTATTGTAGAATCTGTTCATTGTAGAATCTGTTCATTGTAGAATCTGTTCATTGTAGAATCTGTTCATTGTAGAATCTGATCATTGTTGAATCTGTTCATTGTAGAATCTGTTCATTGTAGAATCTGATCATTGTAGAATCTGTTCATTGTAGAATCTGTTCATTCTAGAATCTGATCATTGTAGAATCTGTTCATTGTAGAATCTGTTCATTGTAGAATCTGTTCATTGTAGAATCTGTTCATTGTAGAAACGGTTCATTGTAGAATCTGATCATTCTAGAATCTGTTCATTGTAGAATCTGTTCATTGTAGAATCTGTTCATTGTAGAATCTGTTCATTGTAGAATCTGATCATTGTAGAATCTGATCATTCTAGAATCTGTTCATTGTAGAATCTGTTCATTGTAGAATCTGTTCATTGTAGAAACTGTTCATTGTAGAATCTGTTCATTGTAGAATCTGATCATTGTTGAATCTGTTCATTGTAGAATCTGTTCATTGTAGAATCTGATCATTGTAGAATCTGTTCATTGTAGAATCTGTTCATTCTAGAATCTGATCATTGTAGAATCTGTTCATTGTAGAATCTGTTCATTGTAGAATCTGTTCATTGTAGAATCTGTTCATTGTAGAAACGGTTCATTGTAGAATCTGATCATTCTAGAATCTGTTCATTGTAGAATCTGTTCATTGTAGAATCTGTTCATTG